>NC_143015.1:39190770-39500413 GCF_055824585.1 Amblyomma mixtum | reverse complement strand
CGGAAATTTCGACCACCTGGGGTTCTTTAACGTGCACTGACATCGCACAGTACACGGGCCTCTCGAACACTTGGGCCGAAAGAATGGACGAGGCGAAAGGTGTACCCACACAGACACACATTTAATACACCCTACGCGATGCAAACACTAGCCCACAAAACTAACAATACTAGCACAACCCACAAATACTACCAATACGCACGATCTGGGAACACCCAGTCTACTGGCGTTCGTCCATCGTGCTCACGGTTCGGTGGTGAGGAAGCGTTATGGGTCCAGTCAGCGGCATCTAGGTAGCCGGCGTCGAGGTGGCGTTCAAAGTGTTCAGGCTGGCGTCGCTGGCGCGTCGTTGGCGGCGGCGTACAAGCTCCCGGTCCAAGAGCCCGTTGAAGCAATGCTGGTGATGTTGGCGTGCTGTTTCTCTATGGGCACCACCCTAATGGGTAGCCACAGCGCTGGAGGTACCACCTTTGGCCGTAGCAGGTTGTTGCGTCTGGCGTTGACTCCCCGGAACGGGCTCAGGAACGGCAGGAAGTCTACGGTGCGAGGCCGTAGAACTCGAGATCACCGGAGCAGTAGCCGGGGTCGTTGCTCTCTTCCAGCCGAGGTATTCCTAACCCGCGGGAACCTCCGCTTCTCTGAAAGGATGAAAGGCAATTGCACGGGCTCGCCTACTGTCTCAGCCGAGCCACCGCCGCTGCCGCGTGCAGATGAGGAAGGTTAAAAAATCAGAGGAAAGAGAAGAGAAAAGACGCGCGTCGCAGCAACAACCGCGTCCGCTGAAGCGGACGCTGGCTGAAAAAAACATAAGCGGCCGAAGCCGCGCTCGCTTCACCTCCTCCTCCCCCGTGCCGGGTATCCCTTATAGCCTTGACGTTGGTACACGCCATCCTTGTCTTCGTCGTCATCGGCTTCTCTTCACCAAGCAACTCTTCCCACGTCATCAAATACTCCTTCATCTTCTTTATTCTTGTATTAATACACGTCATGCTTATCGTCATCCTCGTCTTCTCCAAATTTCTTTAGTTAAAACTTGTATTTCCAATTTCCTATTATATGATATTCCTTCTTTTGCCCCGTATTTGGCAATGTTCTAAGTATGAACCTTCACGCTGGAAGTGCGCCGCGAAGTGTTTGAGAAGGCATTTTCTCGGGTAGGTGACCTGGTAAGCGCTGGCCAGGTTGATGCCGTGGTTCGGAAAAGACAGCCTTATCTCCTGAACTGTAACTTGCGCGGCTCCTCATAGGCGCGTCGATTGCAGGGAGAGGGCTGGTCTATATCTGTCCCAAGCAAGGAGTACGGGTGGCACACGTGACCGTGTGGGACACCTTGTAGCTGACAGGTTAACTCCTCACGCTCAATCTGCTGAATCACTGTGGCTTTTCTGTAGATCCATGAACAGGGGGGGTAAAGCGCGGCGAGGAGGTTGTCATACACTCGAGCAGCGCGATCTTGTTACTCCCATAGTTGCCTGTACTTATTTGTGGTTCGTGGTATTGAAAATTAAGCGATCATTTTCAATATAGCGACACAGAACACATTAAAAATAAACCTCTAGAACTGTAAACCTAGAAGAAGATGCTTAAGCATTATACTTAATTCTTTTATTGTTCTAAACATTGAAATATGCAGACGTGTGCCAGAGAACTTAGGAAAATTTCGTTTTCGTTTCGTGTGCTGTAGCAGCTGTAGGTTACCGAGGGATGCTAGTTCATTGCTACTTATAGCGTAGACTGCAGGACAGAATTAAGATACGGCGGTTTAATACGCCCAATACGCACTGCATAACACACCTCTCCGCGCCATGTCTACTTCGGAATCACTCACTCCCGTCGCTCGGTCCGCGGTCTTTCGCACAAACGTTGGCTTCTGTGCTGGTTTTGTTTTTCGATGTCTGATTCGGTGCCGGGAAAGCACTGCAGACGCCAGTCGTCTCCGGTGCGCACATTGGTCGAACGTATTTCTCATGCGCACGTCGGTCGATCGCGTTCAAGAAACTGGACGCTAGACCCGTCGGCAGCGTTCGCGGCGAATTGCCGGCGCTTGCTGGCGAATTGCCGTAGGCACGCACTACGCTGCGACTCCGCGCTACGCGATCTACAGCTTTGCCTCGCTCTGGCACAGAGTTTCAGAAGAATGCCGCCATCGTGCATCATATGCAAAACAAGGTGTCAAAAGCGTTCGGGCATTTCGCTTCATGTGGGAGCAATGTTCTTCTCTGGAAAGTTCATAGCGGCACTGTCGCCCGTTTTTTTCGTTAAGATTTTTTTGTACGCATGCAGCACGCATGACAAGCATTAATTCGTGGAGCCTTAGGTTGGTTGGTTTGGTTTATGGGGTTTAACGTCCCAAAGCGACTAAGGCTATGAGAGACGCCGTAGTGGAGGGCTCCGGAAATTTAGAACACCTGGGGTTCTTTTACGTGCACTGACATCGCACAGTACACGGGCCTCTAGAACTTCTCCTCCAAAGAAATTCTAGCCGCCGTGGTCGGGATCTAACCCGCGTCTTTTGGGTCAGCAGCCGAGCACCATAACCACTGAGCCACCGCGGCGGCGTTACGTTTAGTGGTATATATTACAGTTCTGGCAGTGAAACAGTATATGAATTCCTCAGAACAATAAAATCTTTCTGCAAAAGTGGGTAAGCACTATTACGACACCACTGCCTAGTTACATATAGGGCAGAGGGTCTGATCAAGACATTTTAAGCAGTCATGCTTTTACAGCAGCCACATCAGGCACTTTTTGAGACCAGATGCAGTGCCAACGATATTCCAAAGGGTACATAGTGAGCAGGTAGGTGCAAACTGTGGCTGCTCTCTGTTTATGTCTAGTAGAAGCTGCATTCAATGTGAAATTTTTGATGCTTGTTACGAGTGAGTTTTGAAAATTATGCTGAGCCTATGTACAGCCTTTACAGCCAAATCGTAAGTAAAAAGAGGTACACTGAACTTTTCAACACAACACTGAATATTTAAGTTACAATTAAAAATTTATCAACTGGTATGTCAGTACGAAAGTAAAGGCAAAATGCAGCATAAAAGAATAAGGTTCATTCTAAATAAAATCCATCATGTATCAACAGTTCAGAGGGGTGCATTAGATGGGAGGGTATATGCAGGAGAGACTGTGTTAGGCATGTCTACATTATTACACAGAATTCTGACAGAGGTCGTGGTGTCTCACCAAGTCTGTCTGCGTAGGGTGATAAGTTATAATACAGTGAGTGCCTCAGTTCGTGCAATATTTCACTTCAGGTTGCAAGCACACCTCACAGTGCTATTTAAGGATTGCAGTGTTCGCCACTTATGTCACCGCAAAAACGCAAGCAGGTAAGGTAAGGTGAGCAGAAAGGCCAATGCTTGAGGCAACAAAATTTTTATCTCAGGGTATATCTATGTAGGAGCACGCAAGCTCAGAAGCAGACAGTTCACAGACAATGTCCTCACCCCCCTCACGAGCTCAGTCACCCTTGAGGAAGTTCCCACGCTTGCAGGTAAAACACAATGAATCCGAATGCTGGTGTCTCCGGTAATGTAAATGTTCTTTCTTACTTCAGGCCATTAGTGTGACAAAGTATCTCAGCCAACCGGTCACCTTACCTATATGCAAATCCCCCTGCAAGCACTAGCACACTCCCACAACAAAGTCCCCACGCAAGCGAAAGTAGGCGAGATGCTTCAGATAAATAGCTAGAACCTCAGATCAAAACTGATCTTGCTTCAGGACAAGTCTAACACACAAACCCCAGCTCAGTAGCAGCATCATCAGGGAAATCTCCACGCAAGTGCTTGCAGGTAACATGCAAAAGGTAGAAGATGCACTGTCTGCTCTGACAAGCCAAAGTTGCACTTGGGTTATTAAGCACGCTGCAGAAGAGTATTCTTGATTAATTTCAATCCCTGGGGCTTTTTGTACATGCCACAAATTTATTACAAAATACAGAGTACCAGCTGTTCTAGCTAGCCGTACTGTATATTATCTGAAATGCTCCTCCATTACAAAATCAAAACTTGGCATTCAATAACTGTTGATACAGTATCAGTAGTGGGGTAGCTTCACCAGTGGATTGAAGGAATGAACCCGGCCAATGTGCTTGTTTATGAAGTAGAATCACAGTGTGAAACTCAGGCCTGCATTTCTTTAGATTGCAAATATCTCGTGTTGTGTCTTATGTCAGATAAATGGCAATGATACGACAAACGTAAGGTAAATGTGTCTCTTGACTGTAGTAGAGGAAATAAGATTCTTTGCTGCAGTTCCTAAAACATACCATTCAGAGCACAGGTCTTGGCACTGTTTCTATTTTTTTAAGACGGAAGCCTTTAATGCCTCATCGTTATAATGTAGAGGCTACAAGTCACGCTTTTCAATTGGTCGAAACGATCGTGACGTCACAGTGCGTGAATTTGAAACGGGGTCAATTGTACTCTGGCTAGTATCCATGCAAACAATTAAAGGGATCGTATAGTGATGCTCCAAGTGAGAATGAGTTTAGTTCATCCCTTAATTACCCAATTAGCCTAATTAACCCTTCTAGTGAGGCCAGATAAATAAATAAAACCGAGTAGAAAATTGGTCGAGTTCGGGAATCGAACCCCGGTCTCCGGAGTGCGAGACGAGCATGCTGACTCCGCCATGCCAGCTCGATGGTTTTGGAATGAGCAAAGGCGCATCTAGTCAATACGGTGTCTTCGTTCACTCCCATCTTCCTCCCTTCCCGTTACGGCGAGGTTTAGGTGCCTACCCAGATACTCGAGAAAAATTTCCTTTCCTCAAAAACCAATTTACCGACGAGCAAGGCGTAGAACCGAACGGGCGGTGGCGTTCTGTGGACTACTTAGCAGCGTTGCAAGACGCTGTCGTGTTTCACTCTTAGAGGCAAAGCCTAACATCGTAACAACGCATCAGTGACACAAGCAGAAACACCGCGCTTAAGGCTTTCGCCTCACCGCACTTTAGGTCAACAAAGCGCCCCCCTGAATTTTTCATGTGCATTCTTCGCGCCTGTGAACAAATGTGCAAGGTATTAAATGCTACATTGTGCATGACTGAGGCGTTATTTTCTTGCTATATTTATTTGTCTCATTTGTACAACAGTAATATCAGTGAATTTATAGGAAAAATAAAAAACGCATTCACAAACTTAACTGCTCCAGTTAAATAACTGTCAACTATGAAGCCAGCTGTAACCTCGCAGTGCAAGTTGTATAGCAAGTAATCTCACATGCTTGTGATTGTAAAGATACACTGGCTGTCAATTTTTTATAGAGAACATGGCATGAATTTTTGATATTTCGAAAGGTGTACGCGAGAAAGCTGCATTCCAACATTTCTATTTACCGTGCACAATGCTCTGCTGGTGCTCTTTGAACGTGACTTATCCCACACGTCTCTTGCATAAAGTTCTTTCATATATGTACGCTTCGTTGGTGCTTCGGTGCCCACAGATTAAACCATTCAGAGTGGAGTCCATTACAGATTTCGCGTTGCATTCAAACAGAATTCGCATCTTGACAGGCAGTGGTAGTCTCCCTTCTGCCTCGCATCCATTATGGAACACCAACGAAGTCTGACCGCGGGAGAAGACAGGAGGTGACGATGGTTCACACTTTACTAAAGGGACTCCAGGTAACGCCAAAATGCATGGGGCATGCATGTTTTATAACGCCCCGTACATCAAAACAAACCTTGCTGAACCTCACCCCCAATCCTTGCTGGTCTCGGCTCACACAAACACAAATCACACATAATGAGCGGCACAGGATTCACCACCACTTGCTGTCGTTGTACGCTCACAGTCGCGAACAGTTCGCACGGGAACTAAAAAGAAATCAACACAGTATGTAAGCAAGCCGCAGCACCGTTCCTCGTACAGTTTTTTAGCGCGCACTACAAAGCGCGCGGCCATGCTGAGCGAAGTTGCCAGGCTAATACGCTGTAAATGACGTTAAACCGTCAAACTTGGTCTAGGTCGTCTGTATCATGCAGGGAACCATGAGCGAAGTAACAAGATGGCTGCCATCCACGGTTATAAAAAAAGTGGAGAGGTTGTACATGGGAGTGCTGCCGCCGCTTTCTCTCTAGAGTTGGTATATTAGCTCTATGTCCACGAAGGTCGACGCTGGCGACACTTGTGACATTCTATAGCCGACCAAATTATTTGGAAATCCGCCGGGACTGTAGTACCTCAAATGCAAAGCAATGTTTCATTATGTTCGCAGCAGAGCCAAAGTTATCTTTGCTTGGTCAAACATAATTTCGTTTTTGAAAAGACGGGACAAAACAGGGACGACACAAACTCTCGTGCGCAAACTGTCAACTGAAGTTTTATTGCGATGAACACACATATATAAGCTTCACGTCTTAACATAAATCACCAAAAAAAAAACGGAGTTAAGTAGCAGTTTTTCAATCACGTCAACAAGGATAAAAAAAGAGAGATTTTGTCCCAGCTGATTTGATTACAATCGTTCACACTGATCCAAGAGTTGCCTTTCCTGTTTGGAAAGCAAAACCGAGGGGTCACTTACAAAGGTCCCTTTTCCCGATTCCATGCAGTGAACCAAGAAGCCCTTCCTAGAGAAGAGCAATCTTGTGGCGTCAGGCACACAAACAGGTTCGTCGAGTGCTGTGAAGGGGTGGTCTACAAGATACCGCTATCTTGCGGCCGAGCATATGTGGGCGAGACGGGCAGATGCCTAAATGAAAGACTAAGGGAGCACAACCGCAACTGTCGCCATATTAACTCACCTGGAAATCTCGCGGCGCACTGCGCCAGGTGCGATAGCTGCAAACCTCACTTCCAACAGACAACAGTTCTGCTGAAATCCAGAGATAAGACAATCAGGGAGCTGTGGGAAGCCTACTGCATGGAATCGGCAAAAGGGACCTTTGTAAGTGACCCCTCGGTTTTGCTTTCCAAACAGGAAAAGCAACTCTTGGATCAGTGTGAACGATTGTAATCAAATCAGCTGGTACAAAATCTCTTTTTTTATGCTAGTTGACGTGATTGAAAAACTGCTACTTAACTCCGTTTTTTTGGTGATTTATGTTAAGACGTGAAGCTTATATATGTGTGTTCATCGCAATAAAACTTCAGTTGACAGTTTGCGCACGAGAGTTTGTGTCGTCCCTGTTTTGTCCCGTCCTTTCAAAAGCGCAATTATGTTTGACCATGTTAACTACCAACAAGCCCAATTTGAAACCCTCTTAATTATCTTTGCTGATGACAAACCTATAGACGTCTTCGGCAACCCCTTTTAAAAAGTCGCCCGCCTCGTCCTCATGTAAATTGGTGATCGCGGTGATGTGCATTGCACAGCGCAAGGGTGTGTTGCAGTTTAACACGAGGCGTGATCGCCTGCGGCGATAGCATAGTGCTCTCGTGTAGTGGCCGGTGAAGTTGATCTGTTCGCCCCGCTGCTCATAAGAAATACGGTCACAGCATTACTCATTGTTATCTCCGCATGGGCTGCTGCTATGGTAGGTTTGGCCAGGTCACCTTCAGGGTCAAGCTTCACACAAACTGGGTGAGCCGGTTAGCCCTCGTGAAGCAGTGCTTTCGCATAAAATGTGCTGTTTAGGGATGTGTTCTTCTTACCACTTAAAAGCTGGAAAAGGTCTTTGACTCTTCGGCAGACATGCTCGTTGAATGCACATGCCGAAGCAATATAAAAAGATTGCAGAAACCACTATGCTGGTTGTTTATGAAGCGTGAGAGCCTTCGTATTGACCTTATGACGCCGCTCACTTTGAACATGGAATAATTAGAGTACCGGTTAGCGCAGTGCGTGGACACACGTGAGGCCCCACGTAAACGAAAGTCTTTCGCACACGCTGTAATAAACTCTGAACTTGTTCTGCATGAAGTGCTGTGCATAGAAGGCGTCGACCCCGCAGTAATGATAGTCCTAACCAAAGCTAACATAACCTCACACCTCTTTTCGAGCCTTTCCTCTTGTTCATGGGTGGTTTCGAAGGCGCGGCAATGTCGAACGGCTTCCGGCAACCGTTCTACGCGCCCCTCTCACTCAGCCTTCGCTGCACATTGGTGCCGGCGATTCTGTCTGTCTGCTGTGGGCGCTGTTGCTTCCCATTGTCCCGCTTCGCTGCATTCCACGACACTTGGCGGCTGCGCGTCGACGGTTTTTGTAAAGGAGCTCCTCTTTTTTAGTAATCGTAGCCTGTGCTCTCGCATGACTGCTGACTCGGCGCTTTATTTAACTTCCGTATTGCGGCGCTTCCCGGAATGGGCTCTCGCTCGGCGAGCAAGCGCTTGAAAGCCGATGGTGCGACCGTCCACATGCGAGTACGTGCGGCACGCTCGGCTTTCCGATTGGTCCAGCTGCAGCGGCGCCGCGCGCTCGGCGAGAGTGCCCCATTAAGAGGCCGGACACAACGCGTAATCCGAGTGAGGTAGCTGAGTAGTTGTCTTTTTTTAAAAAGAGTGCAGATCAAGCAGTAAACTATTTTTCTCTAACTACGCAATCCAGCGCCGTACGCGAAAGTGGTGGTGGTGGTAGTGGTTTATTGTTGCCGGCCGCGGCAGTTGCTATCTAATATCTTAAGCACCCGAGCTGCAGCCGGCGGAAACGAAAGGGAAAGGAAGAGGATAGTGAGGAGAAGTATAGAGGGGAGCGACAGCGAGAAAGGACAGGGTAGAGCTTTGTACACTATTTACAAAATACAAAAGTAATCAAGTTCGCGCCGCTCGCGCGCTAATGTCCAAGCATTGTCCGAAAATAAGTGCGCGCGAGCGGCCACTGCGCACAATCACTTACACAAGAAGTAAACTGTATGTGCATAGCCGCGCGCACGTAGCGTCCTGTCTCGGATTAATCGCGCGCGCGGCACAGCGAAAGTTCTGTCAAATAATATTTTTTTTGGTAATGTATGATCGTTTAAATATTTTGGAAACTCGCCGTAGATATTGAAACTATTTTTTTTTTATTTAGCGCCAACTGTTTCTATCCAGTTGCGTGTACCTGCCGATTTGTCATTGATATTGGCAGAAATTTAAAAAAAGGGAGCAGTGCGAAAGAAAGTACGAATCCTGATGCGAGTTCAATGGCTATGACAACCTGTTTCATAAACGTGCCTGCCGGACTTTTGCGGCTCTTATTATTGTTTGTAGGTTAGTGAATACCCAAACCTCAAAAATATTTGAAAGAACTATAAAGCAAGCTAAAGAAGGAAAGAACGAATGCAAATTATTTTCTCTTATTTCAGGATCCCAAACCCGAACATGACAAAGCGAATCGAGGTTACCTTCGATGAAGCCCAGCAGGGGAAAGACTTCGCTCAGCGCGTGGTGTTGGTGCTGGACGCTTCAGAAAGCATGAGAGTGAGCCCAATCTATTGGCGGTCATTTACGTTGGTTTGAAGAGATGCACGGCGCACTTAACGATGATAGTGCGCCCACAGAGCCCCCTATAAGCATACAGCGCTTTACACAGATTTCTCTTCACAGAACCTTTACACAGATCTCTAGCATTCTCTTATGCAACTCGCTTATTGTCTTTTGAATGTGTATAGGCGGCAAACTTTTCGCGTAAGGCTCTTTGTTTTGGTATGGTGTGTAAAGCAGGAGACATACACTGAAATGTGAAATTAGGCTGCCCTTGACATGCGCTTTACGATTAAATTTAATTTTATTGCGGCTTACATTTCGCCAGCCAGACGCGGTTACGTCGTTACAAGAGGTTTTCACGCAAGACCATCAAGAATTACAGTATAATACTGCTTTAGGAAACGTTCGTAGAGACTTCACGTACCCAAACGCGACAACTGTACGGGTGCTAAGCGCACGTCCTGTGAATTGCTTTTATTTGCACGTACATGACACACACAAAACGTCGCCACGTGGACGTATTGCACCGAATCGGCACTGTTCGCGTATGCTTCTCCGTGCCATCTCTCGCCAAGTGTGGTCAGTGCAGTAGCCAATACCATCCAAGGCAAGTATTTAAGCCAAGCCAGTCGAGCTGCGTGAGCTCCCGAAACAACGCAGCTTTTACTAGTGCCGATCTAAGGTCCGCGATGCCTCGAGGTGCCTCGTGTAATGCTTATTTTGTGTCATTCTGCGCCTAATTCGGCAGTGCAGCCGAAGCTCTCTACCGCGTACGCCGTCGTGCAGCGTGTCTTGCAAGTTCCTCAACTTACAACGGGTGCGCTTCTGTCAGCAGAGCAGCAGTTCCGTGCGCCCTCTCACAGTGCGGGCGCTGAACTCTCTCTCTCTCTTAAAAGCGCACTGCAATTTCCGCTCAGCCCCCTGCATCTCGCATGCCTGCCTCGAAGGGGTTCCATTCCTTCCAAGTCGACAGGCTTAGAATATCAAGGCATGGCGCTGCCGAACGCCCCCCTTCAGCGCTTTTTAGCTGCCGTCTCTCATTTGACGCTGCCTACTTTTTAGAGATCTTGCAAGATCATATCGCAGAGCTATCTACTCGCGCACATCACAAACGCCCATGCTTCGGAATCTCATCTACGTCTGTTAGACACACACAGGCCTGTTGCGTTCTTGATGCGCATTTATCACCTGTAAGAACTCCTAGCGCGCAAAGCCTTTTCGTACGTGTGATTAAAACTGTCTACTAGCTGTCCGTTCACTCCTTTTCATTCCAGCTGCTGGGACAGGCGAGCGATTACATAGAAGGACCGATTGTATTCGAGCTCTTACAAGTCTCACATAATATCAGCTATACTTGTGACGTCATAGCCACCGTTCGGCTGCTTACGCCAGCAGCCGAATTCTACATGCTGGCCGACGTTTCCTGATGTTTTGAGGGCATTCCGGAAACATAACACACAATAAATATTTGATGTCTCTCATATGGCTACCGCCATAGTTCCCGTACCATGCAAATGCAGTATGACTAAAACGAGAAATTTCGAACTAATGACGTCTAAGTTGGTGCTTAGTGGAAAAAATGTTCTGTTCTGTTGCACTAACAGAAAATAAAATTAACAGAATCTCCAATGGTAACCTGTTAAGGTCTTTTACGCACACAGAAAGGACACTAACTGTTTCGAAACATTGCCGTGAGCTACTCGTTGTCATGTGATGAGGGCTGGTTTCTCCACAGATTTCAGCAAAAGTTTTCACGCATTGCAGGGACGCCGCATCGACTTTTTGAAAAAAGCGGCACAGCGGTACATAGAAGACATCGAGGATGGCTCCCGAAGACTGGCCATCGTTAAATTCAGCACCTATGCCACGCTAGTCCACACGCTGATGACAGTGAACAGGACCACCAAGCCGCGGTTGTTGGCTGCTGTCAGGTCGATTGTGGTCAATTACTCCACCTGCATCGGATGTGGTCTCAGATTGGCTCGCAGGGCAGGTGCATCTATTTATTTTGCGTGTGCAGGCCTTTTTTTTTGTTTTCTCTGCGCCTGCAACGCCTTTGAGATTCGCAACACAGCATGACCTGCGGGATTACATGCCATGACATGGTATTCGCCTTGAAAGTACAACGACGGAGGTTGCTGCATCGGATGCGGCCTGGAGACTGCACTGCACAAAGGCACATCTTTCCCATTTCTTTTTCAATTAATCAATTTTTTTTATTTTCCTCAAAAGCATGGTTTTGGATTTTTCCTTACTATCTGTCTATAATGCGATTAAGATCCTGCGTAACATCACGTGCATGACTTCGTCACTGAGAAAGGATATCACTTTCTTTGCATACAGTACGTGAATCCAGTGTGCTAAACAAGGCGGAAGAGCGGTTTGTTCACATGAGAGCGCCCATTTTCCTTACATCAATTCTGCTTATGCGGTCTCTGTCTTTCTGCTTCGTCTCCTTCAGCGGCAGCCCTTGTTTCGGCACAGGGGATGAGGAGTGATGTGGTGACAGCAGGGCTCATGGAATGACCGCACTGATCCCTCCTCGGCCACGACGCAGCTATGCACCGAGCTATGATCACATCTCGTACACAGATGATAAGACGTAACAAATCACAGAGCACTGATCACTCGACGAAGCCATGAGGAGAGACTGAGTGATTAGTTCTATCTAGCTCACTATATTACTAACCGAATGATGACGCCTCGCGTCACGCTACGACGATTGCATTTATTATGGGAGGGTTGAAATGAGTGCCAGTGAACTCAAACATATAAAAACGAATAGTCATAGTGCCCACGGATGAGCGGGTATATAAGCGGTTCAGGGGAAGTATACTTTCCATGGCGATTGAGTTTATGGCCTTCGGACTGCATCGCGTTAACCAAGGTTGCGTTGCCGGTGGAAGGAGAACAAGGTAGACTCGCCATGTGTTCGAGCCGCCAAATTTATGTGTAAGTGCATTGATATGGTTGTCTATCTCTCAGCGTGCCAGAATCGGGCATGCGGATTGTGCGACGACGACGCGAAACAGCAGGAACATAGGCATGATACAACTAACGGTCTGAAATATATAGGAGATGGATGCAAAAGGTAACAAGGGCTTCCACTCACACCAAGGGAGCAGTGTTGTATGGAAAAAGCGAACGGCCCCCATTTTTGTGGCGGCTTAAATTGAACAAATCCTGTACGCCCTCAAGCGGTTGAGAAAATCGCCTGGAGCATAGAGCGCAATGCTGCAGCAGACCAACTGATCGGGGGTAGACGAAACCTATCCTGCCGCAGTTGCGTAAAATATTTCTTTGAAGTAGGAATATAGGACCATTAAATTGTCTACCTTAGTAAAATTAGCACCGCATTGGTAAAGTTCGTGTGGAAAGGTATTGCATATTATTGAGAAAAAAACAGAAATTTTCAGGCCATTGTTCCAGACCACCGCCATGCTATTGTGCTCTAGACACATTGGTTTCAGAACTGGTGCACCTCCGACAGTTTTGTTCTATAACTGTTCCGATTCTTGGCGACCACGTAGTAAGATAGTGAGTCGCCGGACCGAGAGCGTTTCAGCAGCGACGCATGCGTATATTGGTCAGGCCTTGCATTGAGGTCATATGAGCTCCACATGTGCAAGAACACTACACATGAAAACGAGTTCCAAAAAGAAATTCTCGATAGTTGCATGCGTTAGCAGAGCATCTATTAAAAGCATGGCTCCAGAACACTGTCTTTCACCATAGCGACAACTGGTGGCATGAGTCAAAGCAGGTTTTGGGAAGTTATCCACGACTGTTATTTATTTTCAGCTCCTAGACTGGAAAAATGAAACGCCGGAAGGCGCATACATCGTACTATTGACTGACGGGGAAGAGAATGAAACCCCATTCATCAGAGACGTGCTGCATGAGATTGTCTCGTCGAAGGCGGTCGTCAGCACCCTGGCGCTGGGAGCCACAGCCGACGCCAAGCTCGAGACTATCGCCACAAAGACGGGCGGAAAGGCGTTCGGCTTCAGCGACGTCCGGGGAAACATGGCACGCGAGCTCAGGAGTGCGTTCGTTTCTTCAACGACGACTGAAGCCGGAAACGATGTGCGAATCCACACGGTACGCTCAATCAGGTGGCCCGTACAGTTTGATCGTGGTCTGAGTAGTCGGGGACTTGTTTAGCTGCGAGCAATGCAAACAGGAACATTTAGCTCAAGCACGCAAAAACATTAGTTTTTCTGCCTAGTCTTGAAACCAGGGTGTCGAACCGGAACCGAATCTGATCCCGAAACCGGAACCAAACTCGAATTTCGCTCGGAACTGGAACCGAACCGAACCCAAATTTTTTTTCGCCATCTTGGAACTGAACCCGAACCGGAAGGATTCAAAGGAACCGTTACGAACCGGTTCGGGACTCGGTTCAGCCGCACATTTTTTTCAACACGGCAAACTTTTTTTCCAGACAAAATGACATGTGCTAGCGCGTAAATTTGCCCACCGAAAGCTGTCTTCGCTATGGAGTGCAAAAATGGCACCCGGTCGAAATTGCATCCTGTTCGGCAACAAATCTGGAATAAGTCTCGTGTCTAAGGAAGAAAGGGAATTGGCGCTTTCGCAATGTGCTTTTGGTAATTCTAACGTATTTTACGCCAGATTGATGTGAAATGTTGGATTTTATAGTATCCACCTTTCACATGATTGCGTACAGCTTCAATCAAATTGTTAGCACTTCTTTAACTTGTAAAGCACTGAGTGAGAATGGTTTCCTTTTCTTTGTGTCGTGTACCATAAATATGTGAAGCATAGGCGCAATGACCCAATCGCGTTGTGCAACATTTACTTTCGGTGGCACTCCTATTCTCAAACCACAGATAATGAATAAGACTTCTCACGATGGCTCAGTAGCTGTGGTGCTCGGCTGCTGATGCCAAGGCCGGGGGTTCGATACCGGTGGTGAGGCCGCATTTTAATGGCGGCAAAATGCAAAAATGCGCGTGTGCTGTGCGATTTGAGTGTATTCCGAGGAACCCCAGTTGGTCTACGTTAATCTCCAGTCCTCCATTGCAGCCTTTCTGATAGACTAAGCGTAGCTTTGAAGCGTTAAAACAGTCATATTAATACTATTATTACAAAACAAAGAAACATAAATATGTTTTCCTTTTTAAAGCGTCCCTACATTCTTTGTTGCACGCGACGGAAATAAGCAAGGAAAGGCAGGCATGTAGCAGCGGTACGATACTTCCAAAAAGAAAATAGTGATGACAGAAAGACGCAAAGCGGAAATGCATGCGCTCGCTGGGATGCGATAAACGCCTAGAAATGTACTACTGAAATGAAATGCAACTGCGATGAAGTGATTTTATGTTTTGCCGATGCATTGAAATTGTTCGGCTTATAAAAAAAAATAAATGCCAATCGCCAGTGGGCAGCTTCGTCACTCTGTTCTCGGACTGCTGTATCTCGAATTCTCTGACGGGCGGCTTGTATCAACCTCTCGCTGCCGCAAATAAGCGAAGCCAATATCAAGGAAACCAAGGAGCATAGAGGACGAACTTTTTAAAACTTAATTTATTGTGTTCATGAATAGGAGCTTAAGGTAATTATTTTAACGCAATTGATTGAAGATAAAAAAAAACACTTTTCACTGGCAGGATACGAACCTTTTACCTCCTAATGTTGCGTCCGGTGCTGTACCAAGTGATCTACGGCCACGATTTTTTTCTTTATGGTATGGAAATAGTGCCGGAAAGGAAAATTTGAGTATGCCCATAGCACAAAACACCAGGCTGTGTAGTACGAGCCCACCATACCCCTCGACGTCCCCAGCTCCCTAAACATCAAAAGTCTGGGAGGCACACACATGCATCTAGATAGGAGAGCCAGCTAGGCGACTCTTGCAGGGCAGCATATACTCCCCGCACCAAAGCGTACTGCTCGCGGAACAAAGATCTCGATGACCTTGGTAGTTCGGTGTGGCGGTCCATCATACGGCTCTTCCAGAGACTAAGTAGTCAGAACAACATTAATATATCACGCGGCACAACGCCGTTTTTCTCGGTAGGCAAAAAATGGGTACTAATGGGTGCGATTTCAATGTCCTTCTTAGGCATTCGCTGTAGATATGTCCCAGAAGAACGTAGCATCATTGCGCAGAATAAAAAATTGGTCAAAGGCCTTCGGCGCATTGCACAGGCGGCAATGCATCATCCATGGCACAAACATCTCCTTAGCATGAAATCATGCCTTGTCATGCAGCGTCGATGTGTGAAGTTTAGAGAGGAAAGTTTTTCCAGCAGAGGAAATAAATGCACATTCTCCTAACACATGTTAAAGCACTGGTGTCAAGGAACCCGAGAGAAGGTTGCCGATACAACGGTACAGGAAACAAATGCTCTGTAATTGCCTGAGTCGTCTGCCTTCTGGAGAGGCTATGCAGGTAGTCTGTAGAAAAGCGCACACTGATGAAATTTAAGGAGTCCGCTCTTTTCGCCCAGCTGCGATGACTGTCTAATCTTTTCGCTTTCACGAGCATTTGTGTAGTGCAACCGAACCATAAGAGTGTTTACTAGCGCCACCCTCGTCAATAGCAGCGAACGTAATGCATATTCTTTTACCGAGAGTGCCACACAGGAACGTGGTCGAACGGTGAGGGCGGAAGCTGTGCGAGAACCCTTACTTCGGGTTGTTTGTGTCTGCGGCGAGAGGCTTAAAGTTGGTTCATTGAGCGTCTCGTCCCAGCGATAATTTCTAGTTGGAACCTCGCTGCCCACCAACGCGACGACTCAAAAACAAGTTCTTGAGCTGCGGCGGCAGGATTCGCTAGCGTTTTCGCTTGCATGCGCAACAGGCTTTATGCCTGCAGGCGTTCTTTCGTAGAACGCTTTGACGACGGCATGCTTGCAGCATTCACAGCATTCCACCTCACGTAGATCGGCTGCAGGTAGATGGGGCATTTTAGAGCGCAGCTCATGCTCCCGCTCCTGCGTTCCGCGACGTAACCGGTTGTCCAAGCAGCAGAGTAAATTAAGAGCCACCTGAAACGTGGCTGCCACGGGAACATTCCCGGAGAGCGGCTAGCAGTGTAATACTCACATGGCAGGTGGCGTGTGATGAGTTGCACGCAAACTTCGCATTACCGGCAATTGCAACCGTCTGTCGATTTTGTACCAGTGAGTGCCTGGATGTGCGCCCACGGAATTGTGCACGCGTGTGCATACACATACTCAGGCGCGCGCGTGCGCGCACACACACACACACACACACACACACACACACACACACACGCACGCACGCACGCACGCACGCACGCACACACAAACACACACACACACACGCGCGCACACACAAACACACACACACGCACGCGTACGACCACACCACGGCGGACATTTTTGAATTTTTGAGAAGGGAGGCTACACTGCTAACGCAGTAAAGAAAGCAACTACAATACTCTAACCCTGAGTGGGAATCGAGCCACTGGCCGCGGGTGCAACAAAGAAGCTTCGTTTACTGATGCCTTACGCTACTCGGCCATCTTCGAAGGTTCTTTTGATTGTTTGTCGCATGGAACAGCAGAAACCTCCCTGACCACGTCCTGCCTTACTTGACTGAGTCAAATTTTGCGCCTGGGCATACGGCGTCATGCCACTAATACTCTCCCACGCATAAAAATTCCTGAAGCCCCACATATGCGCACATGAGGAGAGGGCGACCAGTAAGGAGGTTGAACTTTCGCAGCACATACGTTCTGAGCTAAAATGAACTGTCCTCTGAACAGTGACCTCGCTGAAAGCGATGATTGTGCGTGTTTATCAAGCGTACGGCTTTCCCACACTCTAAGCACTCTTATTAGCAGAAAAAATTCACACGTAATCCCGGTGTCCTTCATTACAGGCACAAATATTATAGCGTAAGGCGTGACCTCAATGTCCTTTTTAAAAGACTGCTGAAGTGGGCTATGTCCTAAACGAACATAGCATCACAAATAATTTCATTGTTCAATAGTTTCTCGTTGCTTGTTGATGTAGCAATTCACTGATCAGGGCACAAATGTCCCCTTCGCTCGATGGCACGTCCTAACACGTAAGATCCACGTTTGATGCCTAAGAAATGTTTTTGGGGCCTATTGAATGTACTGTAGATACGCTGAACTCGCCTTAGTACACTGGCATCAACAAAAGGCTAGGTGAGGTTGCACGTAGAGGAAGTAATGACCGATCAGAACCTTAGTTTCTGATTGGTGATGTTTCTGATATTGTACTAGCAAGAAGCCACGATTAGCTGTTGTTTTGAAGGAACTAAGGTCTAGGTAGTCCAAATATATAACAGAAGTTAAAAAGGCGATGTGGAGCAGGTGATGCAAATGAAATATTTTTGGTAAACTCTCTAGATGCATGCTGCAGCAGAGCCCCGGGGGGGGGGGGGGGAAGGAAGCCCTTTTTGGGATGAAAACATGCCTTGGCTGTATATACCTGCCGATGCAGTCCAGCTTCCGCTCATTGTGGGCGCATGCAGCGGTTTCGGCGGCGCCCCCGTAAGCACTTAGCGGCGGAGAAATTCCCGATTGACACGAGCTTCAAGAGAGGCCTATTACTATCCTGACGGGGTCTCCGAAACTGCTGAAGCTGAAAAGTTTTTGTAGATGAAAATTCCGTCAGCTTTCCTTCTTATGTACCTCATCAGATAGTCTAGTATACATAGCCGATGTGCACAAATTTTGAGTTCATTTGATTTCGCGGTTCTTCAGTAAATTTAAATCTTTTTGCCGCGGACAGTAATTTAAAGTGGGTGATGTCAAAATATCTCGCATGGAGCAAATTTTGCAGTTCTGTTTTATATGCTGACATCTGAAAGAAAAATAAACAGCAAAACAAGATTCAATAAAAACAACGTACGTTCAGTATTTTTTATAGACTGAACCCGTTTGAACCCGTTTGAGTCGGTTCGACGCGATCCGAACTGGTTCGAACCGGAACGGAATGTCGTTTCGGAGCTGAACCCGGAACTGAACCCGAAAGATGTGAACCCGAACCTGAAGCGAACCCGAAAAAATTCCGGTTCGACACCCTGCTTGAAACACCTTAAGGGATACACGCACCTGTAAATATACAAGTGCAAATGTTGTCGGCGGCAGTCCTCGCTGTCCATGCAGTAGAGGAACCCTTTAAGACATAGGGGCTTGTGTTGCCACCAATAAATGGCCACCAGTTGCCACCAATAAATGGCTGGTGCAGTGTTGCCCATAACGGCTTAGACAGTTATTCTCCAGGCGAGCTCTTACGGAAGTCAATGTATTAAAGCCAAATGGGGGCAGGGAACGTTGGCCCTTTTTTCGGCGTTTGTAATCGTAATATACGCGGATTATTTGACTAAAAAGATCGGACACGGATACGTCGAAGCGATACCTTGTCAAGGCTTTCATGCTTTAAAAAAAAATAAGGACCTAACTCGTAATTGCAGAGCAATTGTGCCGAAAAAATATTCCACGGAGTGATAATACGCGCTTCTGTGCGCAACGAAGCCCAGAGTGCGCCACTGCTACAGCTTCGTCGACTCTGGACACCAAGTGCCGAAACCTGGCGCCATCGATGCGCGTGCACTGGCAAGGAAGTCGTGCGGTAGAAATGGCAGTGCTCTCTGTACTATAATTATTGTCTTCTTGAGCTTTAGCCAAGGAGCTGTATGTCTCGAAATGCCATAGAGCTGTTGTCAGAACTGTTGAAGACTGATGCGATGAAGTTCCTTAGTACTGGGGGCGCTTCTTGCGGAGAGCAATCATTTTTGTTTCCTAAAGCTTAGGAACTTGACGAGGGGTGTATGACGCACTTGGAATGGTTGCTCTGCTTAGCTTTGGAGTTCAAAAAAGCACTGTAGGTAGCTGACGGTACTTTATCGCCACAATTTGCTCCCTCTTATTCACCTTTGTTATTTTGTTTCATGTTAATGAACCGTCAAATAATGCAAACTACTTGCTCGTACGAGCAAAGATTTCTTGGTTTTTTTGGAATCATGCATCAAAGTTAGCTTTCACAACAATTCTTGATTTGCAAGCGTACGCGAAATTAAGAATTTCTTGGCAGAGGCCTATACAGCCTATACAGCCTTTCGGTGCTCCATTGTACCATGTTCCTTAACATACATTATGTCTTCTGCAGCTGTACGCTGCGACGCCCATTAATAAATAGGCTGACCCAGGCGCAAAAAGATCCAGGCTCGTAATAAAGACAAAGCCAATCATTTGAAAGTTGTTTGTTCTGTCGGCAGGTGGCAAGGTACAAATTAAACCTCGTCTTCTAACAGACGGTTTTCTCGTGTCCACCTGGACAGAGTACTGCCAAACCTTCGTTGCGTCTTCGTTTTCTTCTTTATGTTTTTCTTCATTTATGCGCGAGCTCTACTTCCACTTCCGAGACGTTACTGCATTCAGTTAATTCTTTGCGACGTTCACTTCCCGCAACAGCTGGTGAATTCCAACGAAAACATCAAGAGATCTCTTAAGGTGGAGTTCAAAGTGGACGCCGCCGTCGGTAACTCGACGGTGGTGTACGTGATGCAAAACACCCTCAAGAAAATCCGAATCAACGCAAGTCTCATCGACCCCAGCAGGAAGCGGTGCCAGGGTTGCAAGGAAAGGCGTAGCGGGGACGAATTAGCCATCGACATACCGAGTCCAGCAATGGTAAGTGGACGGTTAATTCACAATATAGGCTCCTGACATTTAGTGGAAGGCGCCCATAATACGACCAAGCTGCCCATCAGTGCTGTGTATATGTGCCAACGTATGGACGGATGCTATGAGCATTTCTTTTTAAGATGTGGTTCTGTGGAGCTTTATATATCTTTACTCTATAATGTTCTCAGCACTCTACTTTATTCAATCGCTCTGCTTACGCTTAATATCTGGAAGAAGCGAACAGTCTTTCAGGCCGCGGAAGCTGGGGAATATAACTTATTTTTTGTTGTTACGTGTTTAATTGATCCGAGTAAAATAATTCTCGAAAATTTTTTTAGACACCAGATAAATTAGAAGAACGTAAAAGAAAGCACAGCCACATGTGTCCGGTTGGTTTCGTTTCACATTACCTCCGCATGTCGCGTTCGGCGCTCCACAAACTGAGCGAAATCGCCGTTTGTCACGCCGTCCACTTTCGGAGGTACTTCTTTAAGAATAAGATAACTTTGAGAGTGCTCACCAGCGCCACCAGCGCCGCACTCAGCCATATCGGCGGACGTGGGGCGTACTCTTGTACCTACCGCAAGTTCGTCGCGGAACTTTCGGCCCCAAACACAGAGGAAGGATAAAATTTAGGAAGCGTTGTCACATTTTCTGAAGACGGACGTGAGGGCTCCTTCTTGCTAGTTGGCCACCGCTTTAGAGCGCTTGCGCATGCGCAGTAGACAATTACGCAGACGACGCCGCTGTTATGAACGTTACTAATGGTAGTGCCTTTGACCAAGGACTCCCAGCAGTCTCTGAGAAAAAGCGTGATATATGGGACGCTTTTTCGCGTGCAGCATGGATAGCTAGCGCCGCTGTTTTCGCCGTTCTCATCGCTTCCATGATAGTGCCTACCTGTTGCGCCCTCAACTGCATTAGGAGACCAGTAAAGTCTTCGGGAAAGACATTTCATAAATAACGGTCCATCGCATTAGAGTACGTCGCTACACACAGCACGGGCGGAAATGCTACGGAGCGTAGTCTTCTCAACTCTGTGTCGTCCCGTTGCTCTGCGGTCGCTAGCTCTGCTCTATACTGTGATACCCGTCCTTGCATTCTAAGCCCATGATATGCCATTATCGGGGGATAAACATAGTAAGAAATACATGGAAACCTTCACCAGGCAGTTCACGCGGCGATGACCTTTTTACCCAATCATATTTCAACCGCACCAGAGTGAAGGCGTGGCTACAACGTGGTGGGGTGCCGACGGTGTTCTGCTTCACATCGGCGGCTCCAAAAAGTATGGTAATGTTATTCCAGCGGAGTTCTGCCTACCAGGTATTTTTGTACTGTACCAAGTTATACCTGAACAGTAATTTATTCGTGATGCTTGCCGCAGCTGAATTCTAAAAGTGCTTCTCGTAGGTTCCTCTTTCTCGTGCACAATTTCTCTCGCACTCTAGGTATCGAAAAATGCACGCGCCGCAGCATTCGTCTCTCTCGACAGTTGTTTCTATTTGCTACTCCAAAACGGACTGTAAAACGCGGCTGTGATGTGGATTTAGATTAAAAGCACCCCTGGAAGGTAAACACGTCTTGAAGCGATAAACAAGACACGCCACTGATTTATTTATTTATTTATTTATTTATTTATTTATTTATTTATTTATTTATTTATTTATTTATTTATTTATTTATTTATTTATTTATTTATTTATTTATTTATTTATTTATTTATTTATTCAGGTACCTACAGCGCCTGTTTAGGGCATTTTTGTAGGGGGGATACAATTACAAAGCATACATTGTCATTCAGATGACACTGCGTACAAAACAAACAAACAAACAATAAAAATACAACGCATTCCAACACTGAGTAAACTTATAGCAAAAGAACCATGAAAGCAAGAAACCCGCAAGAAAAGTTAATTCAACAAAAGTCGCGACAGAGCATTTTCAAAAGAAGATTGCGGGTCTAAGACAACATCTTCCGGCAATTTATTCCAGTCATGCACTGTTCTAGGAAAAAATGAGTTTTTAAAGACATTTATAGGGCACTGGTATTCTTGAACCTTTAAAGAATGATCTAAACGGGAGGATATGTAGCTAGGAGCTCTCATGTATGAATCTTTAGACAAACCTGTTGAGCCTATAAAAATATTGTGAAATAGCTTAAGTCTAAGGTATTTGCGTCTGTCTTGCAGTAAAGGCCAGCCCAAATTTTTGCAAATCTTAGAGGAGCTTTTGGTGAAATCATAGTTTGCTCCTCTAAGATTTGCAAAAATTTGGGCTGGCCTTTACTGCAAGACAGACGCAAATACCTCAGACTTAAGCTCACATAGTTTGCCACGTTAAAGAACCCCAGGTGGTCGAAATTTCTGGAGCCCTCCACTACGGCGTCTCTCATAGCCTTAGTCGCTTTGGGACGTTAAACCCCATAAACCAACCAACCATCATAGTTTGCGGACACAAACCTTGCTGCTCGTTTTTGAATTCGTTCGAGTTCGCTGATAAGTGTTTTTGTTGGAGGATCCCAAGTCGCACAACCATATTCTAAGATGGGACGCACGTTTGTCAAGTAGAGTGTCTCCTTCAAATCAGCAGGTGCCTGCTTGAAATTGCGCTTTAAAAAGTTTCACACGACTAGCCTTGGCAGCAATATGGTTTACATGATCGTTCCAAGAAAGGTTGTTCGCGAAGATAACACCTAAGTATTGTAATTCTTAACAAATGATAAGTTTCTGTCGCCTAAAGAGTACTGGGTAGGTAATGGTTGCTTTTATTTATAAATTGCAGAACTTGACATTTTGAAAAATTAATCTCATGTTCCATGTTTTGCACCATGCTAGGACCGAGTCGAGGTCACTTTGCAATTCATAGGAGTCGCTTAGACAAGTGACGTCACGGTAGATGCAACAATCATCAGCATACAATATGACCCGACAGGAAACCCGGTCAACTATATCATTGAAAAATATTAAAAAAAGAAGAGGGCCCAAAACCGATCCCTGGGGAACACCTGATAAAACAGCAATATCTGATGAACATACGCCTTCAAGAATAACGCGTTGCTTTCTACCGACGAGATACTCTTCGAGCCATTTCAGCAGGGTGGGTGGAACTTTGAGGGTAGACAGTTTCAGTAATAATAAATTATGTGCGACAGAATCAAAAGCTTTTCGAAAATCCAAAAATATGCAGTCGACCTGGTTACCATTGTTAATTGAGAAAGCGACATCATTAGCAAACTCTATCAGTGAGACGAGACGTCGGCCGCGTGCAAATCGAAACTAAAACTGCAGCAGCTGTATTACGAGTGACTCTTCGAAAGGCGAGTGTCAGAATTTCCGCCATCGTTCGTCTTTTTCTTGCTACGCGAAAGCTTGTTTATGGGTTATGGGGGTTTAACGTCCGAAAGCGAATCCGGCTAAAGCTATGGGTTTAAGATGACTTTAGGGTCGTCGTCATTCCCCTTGTGCTCCTTTACGCTCCTTTACGAAGAACCAGATAAGAGTCTAGAATATTATGTATGGTCATGGACCAAGTTTTTCGGGATGCGGTATCGCCGAGGAACATTTATTTCTGCAGGATCAAGCACTGCACCGCGATGAAATTCCCAGAAACATAGAGACGCGCGCTCAATATGCGATAACAAATACGAGAAGAGTAGCTAGCGAGATAATGCTGAAAAAATCAATTTTTTTTCTGTCAATTCGCATCTCGTAAACATGTGTCCGTGACTGTGCCAGAGTCCCGCAATGCTCAAAAGTAATAATAGACACTGACTTTACGTCAACCTTTGCCTCGGCAGGGTGCAACCTGCCTGTATATTTTCGTCTTTCTCCGAAATTGTGGGGCTCTGCATACCATACTCACAGTTCTCACATTCAGCTTACTTATTACTTTAACTTAACAGCAGATATTACAGGAGACCAACATAAAAATTGCTGAGGGTTTAGCTTGGTTAAACCTAGGGTGTGCGCGAAAACTTCGAACACGCCACACTAGCTGCCGAACGAGCTGTCCGTGAATTTCTGGTGAAACTGCTTTGTTGCAGTTCCAAATACACGGAGATGAAAAACGTGGTTAGTCCGTCTCTCTGAGTCTGTTTCCATCGGCTGTTATTGAGCAGAAGTCGAGGCAGCGTTTTCATTCGCGGCTCTTTGTCGCTTATTCGTTTCTTGTCGTCGTCATTAGCGAGCCGTTCTTCTCGTTCTTCAGGCGTCTCAGGCGACCGCTTGGCCTTCCTTGCTTCCTTCGCGCGTTGTCGGCCGGCCATGTACCATGCTACGACCTCGGGATCCATCGGCGTAGCTTCTTGTAGCCTTTGCTGATGCCGTACTGAGTAGTACGCTTGCAGTCCGCCTCTTCATCCATTGCGCACCTGAAAAGTGAGCGCACGCTCACAATCACGCTTGCAAGAGAGCGCAGCAGCGCGCCCCGCCGAGGAAAGAGCACGGCGCATAAGTAGTGAGGCGCATAGCTGAGTGATGACGTCGCTCGTGGCGACCCAGTGAAGACCGGCACGACCCTACAGGAGGAAGACGCACCGACAACCGCCGACAGCAAACTCTTGCACATGTGGGAAGCTAAACGAGGCATGGAAAAGCGTCTCCGCACACAGAGATGGAACAGAAATTTGAGGCGAAGAATAGCCAGGCATAATAAGGAAATTGAGGAATACGCAATTAAACTTTCTGAGCAAAACTGGTGTAGTAGATGTGATGAAATGGAAGGCAATATGAGCCTTTCGAAGACGTGGGGCCTGCTGCGACATCTCCTGGACCCTGATAGCTCAAAAACACAATCGGGCACTAGATTGGCGAAGGCCAGGCACGCGTTCGAGGGGACGGACGCGGAGCTCGTGGCAAAATTAGTAAACACCTACATCGGCGACACAGAATCCCTCCCCCTCCCGCAGTACAAGGGCCCTCCTAACGAGACTCTCGATGCGCCCATAGCAGAGGCGGAGGTTAGGGCCGAAATTTTGACTTTAAAGACGCGATCGGCCCCCGGCCCAGACGGGGTTACGAACAAATTATTAAGGAATCTGGACGACATGTCCGTAACGGCGCTCACGAAATACATGCAGGAGGTATGGAGTAGCGGCCGTCTCCCTCAGCAATGGAAAACAGCAAACGTGGTGCTAATCCCTAAGCCGGGTAAACCGCCTGGATTAGAAAATCTCAGACCAATTTCCCTAACCTCATGCGTAGGAAAGCTTATGGAACGCGTCATCCAGGCTAGACTGACACGCTTCATGGAGCAGAACGACCTGTGGCCGCACGAGATGGTCGGGTTCCGGCCGGGCTTGTGTACGCAGGACGTGATGCTTCGCTTGGAACATGACATTATAAATTCGAGATCCAAAGACGCGAAGGTGATTTTAGGTTTAGATCTAACCAAAGCCTTCGACAATGTTAAGCATGCGGCCGTCCTTGCGGGGCTTCAGGACGTAGGTGTCGGCGAAAGGACGTATAATTACATCAAGGATTTCCTGTCGCACTGGACGGTAAAACTAAAATTTCAGGACTTAGAATTCCCCAAGGTTTACCTCGGAAGTAAGGTAACGCCACAGGGATCGGTGCTCTCCCCCTTCCTTTTTAACGTGGCAATGAGGGGCCTTCCCGCCGCACTCAGGAATATAGACGGCATAAAATTTAGCTTGTACGCAGATGACATCAACATATGGTTGAACAGTGGTAGTGACGGTAGCATAGAAGAGCGGCTGCAGGCAGCGGCAGACACTGTAGTGTCCTACGCGGCCGAAAGGGGCCTTGTGTGTTCGCCGCAGAAATCGGAACTCTTTGTTTACAATCCGAAAGCGCTCCGGTGCAAGCGCGACTGGAATTTTGAAATTAAGGTAGAGGGCAAAGCTGTACCGAAAGTTAATCACATCAGGATCCTCGGACTTTTTATCCAAGAGGACGGTTACAATGAAGCAACGATCAAGAAGCTCAGCAACTACGCTGCGCAAGTAACAGGGATCTTCAGGAGGGTCGCGCTGAAGGGCAGGGGCCTCAAAGAAAGTAGCCTCTTGAAACTGACGCA
This sequence comes from Amblyomma mixtum, assembly GCF_055824585.1. NCBI lineage: Eukaryota > Metazoa > Arthropoda > Arachnida > Ixodida > Ixodidae > Amblyomma > Amblyomma mixtum. The sequence continues at coordinate 39,474,365 of NC_143015.1, read as the reverse complement.
GGCGTATATTATTAGCCGAATATGCTATGCCACGCCATTCCTCGATATTAGGGTAAACGAGAGAGAGAAGATCGACGCAATTATTCGGCGTTGCGTCAAGAGGGCGCTGGGCGTACCTATCTCCACCTCTACAGACCGCCTGTTGGAAATGGGGGTGCATAACACTTGGATTGAACTAGCCGAGGCGGTGCGAATCGCCCAGCTCGAAAGACTGAGTACAACGAATACGGGCCGGACCATCTTAGAGTGGGTCGGCCGAAAAGTAGATAGGGGCATATGCGACAAGGTCGCCCTACCGCCACAATGTCGCGAGAATATCATCGTTCCCCCCCTCCCCCGCAACATGCACCCAGAACATCACAGGGAAAGACGGGAAAAGAGGGCGGAGGCGCTGGTTAAAAGGGCCGGGAACTTCAGGGCAAATGAGGTTGCCTACGTGGACGCAGCGAGTGGCAGGTCGGGGGCGGCGGTCGCCTCAGTAGTCGACGGCCGAGGTGCACCAGTCGCCGCCGCCTCTATTAGGAGTAGAAACATAGATACGGCCGAGGAGGTCGCAATAGCGCTTGCTTGAGCCGGAACCAAGGCTAGTTTGATTCTTAGTGACAGCAAAACAGCAATCTGCAACATCGGAAAGGGCAGGGTCTCGCCAGAAACGGCTCGAATTCTGTCCGCAGCCAAAATTGATCGCAAGATCACCTTAATTTGGGTCCCATCACACACATCCGTCCCCGGTAACGAGGCGGCCCACATGTTAGCCTGAGATCTCTACTTCCGGGTAACTGTAGAGCCACCCGACCCCCAGGGGATGGACGAACGTTTGCAAACATACGCGGAAATCGCCGTGCACTACAGGTTAGGCAGGCGTCTAATGCCACCACCAGATCCAAACTTAACCAATACAGAGGCCATCGCCTGGCGACGATTACAGGCCGGAAATTTCGTTAACCCTGTCTGGTTATTTCAAACCACGTTAGACGATAAAAAAGATGACAAATGTAAGACCTGTGGAGCGAGGGGGACCCTCGATCATATAATTTGGCAATGCCCTGGATCCCCGGGTGCTGAGGACAATATTAAGAGTAGAGAAGCCTGGGAGGCCCTTCTGCGAAGCGAGGTCCCCGCCGACCAGAAACGAGCTGTCCGCCTGGCGGCTGAAGCCGCGAAGAGACAATGTATCTTCGCCAGTCTTTAGTCGCGGAGGTCCCGTCCCCCGTCCCCTAGGCCTGCGTGCCAGGGAAGGGGAGTAGGGGGCCTCCTATATCGGTGGAAATAAAAGTTGTTATCATCATCATCCAGAGAAGACCGGCGCAACGGCGGCGACGCGCGCGGCGAACGCCTCAGGCTCGGCGGAACCGGCTACCATATGAACGGCGCATGCGCAGATGCGGCTGCGCCCGATACGCCGAAATGCTGCGCAGCGAGCGTAACGAAGCTTCGCTTCGAAAGCTGCGAGCGAAAGGGCGAACAAATTTGAGTGGGCACTTTATCTCCGCCTTCAGGGCATGAAGTGATAGCTGAATGGGATTATGCCCATGTATACTGCATTGGTCCTTGTGGTCGAAATTTCCGGAGCCCTTCACTACGGCGTCTCTCATAGGCTCAGTCGCTTTGGGACGTTAAACCCCAATAAACCAAACCAACCAACCTTCTCTACCTTACATTCATAGATCCCTGATGGGTTCATACCAGTCCTGGCGCAGGTATGTAGCGGTTAAACGATGCGGCACTGCACTCCAGTGGCAGCTGCTGCCACCTTGTGCAACTGAGGTTGCTGTTACCGAGCAGCCATTCATTAATTTCTCTGCCACGTGCCTGCCACGCTGGGCAGTTTCCTCAAAGTAAGGTGGGTAGCTCGTGATGAAGTTGCAATGTCGTGTCACCTACGTGACCCATCTGCTTCCTAGGTTGCTCTTCTGTGGATTTTGCATAACTTTTCGCCGACGGTGAACGACGCCGACTTCCGAGACAGGCCGTCAAACTTCAGTGGCTTCACTCGCACTCGTCTAAGAAAGCGGGAATGTGGGATCCAGTCTCCTAATTGAGATGGATGGTACGCAATGTACGGTATTTTGTTTCTTTATATTTTTCTACCTAATCTCTGAAAAGTAATGATACCATCTGTAAATTTTGAATTTTTCCTGAAATATAAAGTACTTAATTTTACGTTCTACTCGGGTTCCTACCCCCACCTTCTTTATCCACCACCACCTGGCTCGACTGGCTGGCTTGGCGCTGAAGGGGAGGAAGAGCACTGACTTCTGGTCGCCCAGGCGGTCGACATGCTCGGCCTGTAAATTATGGCCGAATAAAGGTCTTGTACTACTACTACTAAAGTCGTGCGCTGGCTGTTTGAAGAATGAACGGGGAAACGAGTACAGAGATTCACGGCCCCTTACAAAAAGCATCAACCCTATGCTTTAAAAGCAATAAAATGACTAGAAACAAATAAAACGGACTGTGCGCAGTAAACACCGAGCGAGTAAACACAGTGTCCATAACGCGCATAATAAGGCTTTAGACGGATGACGTGGACAACATTGGCTGTGCGCGGCTCGCTGGCATGCAGTCATTTCCTCAGGGACGACTTCATAGTCCAATTCACCTAGCCGAGAAGAACCTTGTGGTGGCCGAAATATCGGCGCAGAAGTTTTTCACTCAATCGGGGGTGGTGAATGGTCGTCCACACCCAGACATGATCACCTGGATTTTATTCCGCGTGCGTCTTCGTAGGTAGTAGCGTCTGGCTTCGGTCGGCTGCTGGTCTTTGATCAGTAACCGGGCAAAGCTTCGGGCTTCTGTGTTTTGAAGGTAAACGGAGACGTCGGCGTTATCTTCTTCTGCAACGTTGGGTAGCATGGCGTCTACCATGGTCGCAGCCTCCCTGCCATGGACGAGGCTAAAAGGCGTGTTCTGGGTGGTCTCCTGCACTGCGGTGTTGTAGACGAAGATGATGCCAACCAGGATGACGTCCCCGGTATTGTGCTTGCCATCGACATACATGGGGAGCATTTCAGCGATAGTTTTGTTCGAGCGACCCGTCAGTCCGTTGGTCTGCGGATGGTATGCAGTTGTCCTCTGGTGGCTTGTTTGATTGTAGCGCAGGATGGCTTGGGTCGCGGGTACCGACGTGGACGCTTTTTCTCTGTCCGTAATGACCACATGGGGGTCGTGGTGTCGCAGAAGAATGCACTGCGCGCAAAAATTTGGCGACTCTGTTGCTGTTTCGTTTGGTGGGGTTTTGCCCTATGTCGGTCTCTATGATTCACTTATTCCTAGAAGTTTAGTTCTGAAAAGAGCCAAGCAGGCCCACGCTGATCTACTTTACGGGCATTAAGGGTTGCTCAACAGGGTTCAGAAATCCTGCTGGTTGGGTGGGAGGGGTCTTTTGTCGCGGTCAATATCTGCAGGTTTTCACATAAGGTGCGACATCGGCAGACACTCAGGGACAGTAATACTTGTCTATAATGCGGCGGGGGCTTCGAGAAAACACGAGATGTCCTGCTATCGGCCCGTCGTGTGAAGCCTGCAGAACTTATTCGCAAAGACTTGCAGGTACAACAAGGAGGTAGGCTGTTCTGCTTGCTGAGCAGCTTTTCGCGTGGACATCATTCTTTACTCAGAAGAAAGACAACCCTCGCGTTTGAACGAGGCGGACGCTGAGGAAATCTTGCCTTCCAAAGAGTCGATGAGGCGTTTTAAGTCGGGGTCCGAGCGTTGCTGCTGTGAAAAGGAGCTAGAGCTGATGAGGCCCATGAAGGTGTCCTCATCATCGTCCTGTAGTGGCCATGCATATACAGTGGCTTGTAACAGGCAGTCGGCGTCTCAGCGCTTGAGTCCGGACTTGTAAACGACGGTAACGTCAAAGTCCTGGAGGAGCGAGATACATCGGACGAAGCGGACGATGGGGTCCTTCAAACGGGAAAGTCAGAACAGTGCGTGGTATCTGTCCACCTTCAACGCTCATCCGCACAGGTAGGGGAGGAACTTCGACGTTGCCCACTTGGTGGCAAGACACTTCTCAGCTGGTTGTCGAATACTAAGCCCCTGCCTTGGTTAGGGACCGCTTACCGTATGCGATTGCTTTCTCGAGTCCGTCAGTTTTCTGAACGAGGACGCTATGAATGCGTCGCTATGAACTTCATTCTCGGCGTTTTCATCAAAATGAGCGAGGATCGGTGGGGACTGTAAACGACACTGATGTTCCTTGAAAGGTTCCGCTTTCGGCGCTTTCCATTTAAATCGCACGTCTGCCATTGTGAGTTGGTTCAGAGCCCCGGCGGTGCACGAAACGTTCTTCACAAATAGTCGGTAATACGCGCGCAGTCCGGGGGACCTGCGCCCAGCTTTCTTATTAGTCGGCAGTGGAAGTTCTGTGGGTCTGGGTGTGCTCTCTCCTTGCTAATAATGTGGCCTAGAACAGGAGCTCTTCATAGGCAAAGTGGGACTTCACTGCTTTCAGGGTTAGGCCGGGTGACTTGGCTGCCTCTAGTCCTGTTCGAAGCCTTGTTACGTGCTGTTCGAAGTTTTAGGCGTAGAAAATGGTCATCTAAATACACTAGACAAATATGCCACTTCAGGCCTGACAGCATCGCATGCTGCCAGCGTCATGAGCCTCCGGGACCTGAACGTTTGAGTGCAGTGGGGCCGTGCGGGGCCCTAGGACCTACTTGTCCCAAACTCCCCAGTTTCAAATAAAGTTTTCGCCACCACCACCATCCATTACTCAGTGGACTGTAGAGTAACAGTGACCAAACGGCCTCACCTTGAGCTCGAAGAGGTCATCCGAAGTGATGAATATGGTCTTCTCGAGATCGCTTTCATCGACCTCACAGTGCGGCTCCAGTGTGTCGTCTCATGCGCGGGAAGGGGTAGACGTCTTTCTTGGTTATGTCGTTCAAGCAACGGGAATCGACGCAGAATGGAAATGCTCAGTCTTTCATGCTCTCTAAAACAACCGGTGCCGCCGAAGGGTTTTTTGATAGCTGCATGACGTTGTCGCGATACATTTGTTCCAATCAGTCCTGTATGGCTTGTCGTTCTCGCTGTGGCACAAGCGGAGGCTTTGACAGAGTAGTCAGGCGTGCTGATCACTTATAATGCGATGCTTGCAATCGGCGCTTGTCGGACCTTCGGCAATGACAGGAAGAACTCGCCGTAGCTTCTAAGCAGATTGCGGATCTGGTCTCGTTTGTTGCGGGCCAGGGCTGGGTTCATGTAGAAGACGTGGTTGTGATCATGCTTAGGAAAATCTTCCGGAGCTCCATCGGAGGGGGCGAAGGCGTTGCGAACATCGAGTAATTCCTCGAAGAAAGCAATCGCTCTTTTGTTAACGTGCCAGGTAATCTTCGCTGAAGTTCATCAGCAGCACTTCAGCTTGTCCATTGCGGAAATGTGCAGTGCCTCTCGCGACGGCTATTCCTCTCGCTAGAACCAACTCCGTGTTTTCTTGATGACAGCTTGCCTGTTCTTGGCATCCGTGGAATCTTCGGTGGCCATCAGAATCGGAACGTTTACTTACGCAGAAAATATTACAAAAAGGTTGGAGGGCGCTAAAAAGGAGTGGAGCGCGACAGCGTGTAGCAGCGCTGCCAGGGAGCCCAAGGAATCCCATCGCCCGTTCAGAGCGACGCCTTGCCCGTTGGAACTAGCTTTGAACGCAACGCATTTTTGAGGAGAGGAAATAATGCTCAGTAGTGGTGGTGAAAACATTTTTATGAAATTGTTTAGGAGGTTGTAGCGGCGGGGTGAGCTCTCAGTCCGGAACCCCATATGCGTAGGCTGCTCTTTCGATGAGTTTTTTTACTCGTTTCGTCCGAGCTGGTCAGAGCTGCCTCCCAACCCTCCTGCGTTGGCTGGTTATTGATAGTGACCGCCTGATTTCGTTGGCAGGCCCATACCATATGGTAGAGGTCCGCCTTCTCCCCGCAGGATTTGCAGTGTGAGTCAAATGACTACGGGGCTATTGCGTGTAGTCTTCGTCGGCTGTTGTGAGTGTTAGCCTGCAGCTTTCGGAGGTGTAGTTCCTCCCCTTTGTCCAGTGTCTTAGCCGGCGGAGGGTAGACCCGACGGGATACTCTGAAGTGCTGAAGTATGTCGTTGTAATTTAGTAGTGGGGTAGGAGGTTCCACGGTATCCGCAATGGGTGCCCGAGGGAGAAATGCTCGGCCTGAGGCATGTGCGCTCTCTTCCCAGGGATGCCCTGGTGACCTGGTACCCATATTAAGTGTCTGTGTGTGGGTTGGTAGCCACAGGTGTAGATATTGTGGGGATACACATGAATCCCCTGCCCCATTGTAACGGCCGCGCATAATTATCACGCGATGCTATGCGCGCGCCGTTCGGGAGGTTTTGCGAGGGAGGGCACTCACGCCACCCCCGCTTCCTTTCACTCCCCGCCGCGATGCCGCCGCGGAGACTTTCCCTCTTTCCCCTTTCACAACGGAGAGACCTCCTCTCCACAGCCCGGGAGAAGCCGCGTTGCTTCCGAGGCTCGCTTGTCTTCTGGCGGGAGCCGTGCACACGCACGGATCAGAGATCTGCCACGGAGACCGCTGCCCTTATCGCCCGGCCACCGTGTGTGACTTGACCGCCGCGGGCCGTGAGCGAGGAACCACGCAAGGTGAGCGGAACCTTCTTCCCCCACATTTTTGCGTGCGTTCTGCCCTTTGTGTTTTTCACCCCCGTACGCGAGCGGAACCCTCTCCCTCGTTACGGCGGTTGTATTGTTGCTGCTGCATTGTATTGCTCTGGAGCAATAAACGCTCCTCCGAGTAGCATACTCGTGTTTGTCCCCTCTGGCCCGAACCCGCCGTGGTTGCGACCTACCGCACCGCGGGTTGGGGGTCACAGCTCTGACTGCTAGGGCTGGCACGCTGGTGCTAGAGAGCGACAACTGCTTCTAGCCCTTTGAGCGTTACTACAAGAATAACCCCCATAATATCGTGCAGGATTTTAGGTGCTAGTGGTGCGATCCTGCCACTGAGGTAATTGCGATACGCTGTCTGTGAATCTGTAAGAATGTATTCCGAGCTAGTGTGTGTTGCAACTAAACCAATCGCCACTTCTTCCGCAGCCAGTACGTCCTGGCTAGCCAGTACTAGTCCGTCCATTGTTCTATTTTGGTGCACTACCGCGACGGCCGTCATTCCCTGCTCGGGACCCGCAGTATCCACATAGAACACGCCCTCGCGCCCGCCGTAATGCCTTTTCATAGTTTCGGCTCGTGCTTGTCGTCTTGACTGGCGAAAATTGGGGTGCATATTCCTGGGTAGCGGAGCTGCCTTAAATTGTCCTCTCCATGAGGCTGGAATGTCGTTTTTAGCGTCTAGCTGTCGGGGGCAATTGATGTTTAAATCAGTGAGGACTTGTCGGCCAGTCCGATTAGTTGGAGAGCCGTACTACCTGCGCCGTGAGGTTTGGCTCTATTAGCTCTTCTATCGTGTTGTGCAGTCGCAGTCGTAAGAGCCGGTCCGTCGATGTCGCAAGAGGGAGGCCCAGTGCCTTCTTGTAGGCTGTTCTGATTATGACGTCTAGACTCCTGATGTGACGCTTCTTGAGGCGGAGGTAAGGTGCTGCGTAAACGACGCGCCTTACGACGAAAGCCTGCACCAGTCGCAGAGTATCTTCTTCTCGCATCCCTGATTTCCGCGTTGATATCCTGGAAATCATTGTGGCGACTTGCTCGCTCACGAGCCGTAGTTTCTGGAGGGTGAGGAGTTTGTTGCCGTTGTTATTTATGTACAGACCTAGTATCTTCAGCGTCTGAACTTCCTTGATGGGCGAGTTGTCAACGCGGATGTTGATGGTGTCCTGGTTATTGCGTTGACGGAAGACTATGAGTTCAAATTTTTCGGGAGAGCAGGTTAGTCCACACGCCCGTGCATAATTTTGAACTGTTGTTGCCGCTGTTTCTAGTTGTTCTTTAATCATTCCCATGCTTCCCGTGGTTGTACAGATGGTTATATCAGCGTACAGGGCGTGGCGTATGCCCTGTACCTGATTGAGAAGGGGTGGGAGATTTAGGAGTGCAATTTTGAAGAGAAGTGGAGATAGTACCGCCCCTTGTGGAGTGCCTCTCGTGCCCATCTTCACTTGCGTTGTTTCTTTTGTGCCGGTGCTGATGCTGACGGTTCTGTCCGTAAGGTAGTCGCAGGTGTATGAGTAAACTCGCTGGCCACAGTTCGTGCTGTGGAGGTTGTGTAGCATTGTGGAGTGCTTGACGTTGTGAAACGCTCCTTTGAGGTCGAGGGTTAGAAGCGCTTGGTCACTGTTTCTTCGTGCGGGATCAAAGATTTCTCGTTTGTGTTGCAGAAGCACATCATGGGTAGACACGTGTGCCCTGAATCCAGACACCGTGTGTGGCAGTAGCTCACTGTCCTCAAGATAATTGGTGAGACGCGCATGGACTGCCTTTTTCCATGAATTTGCCTCCGCACGACGTGAGGGATATGGGGCGCAGGTTTTCGATGCTGATTTTCTTGCCGGGTTTGGGGATAAAGTGTATATTGGCTGTTTTCCATGCTTGTGGAATGGCGCCGGTACGCCAACATTCGTTTATGTAATCCGTGAGTTGCTGCAGAGCCTCCGTGCCGAGGTTGGCCAGAAGCCCGACAGTAATTTTGTCTTGTCCCGGGGCTGTGCCTTGGCGCATATCTGCTAGTCCTGTAATGATTTCCTCTAAAGTGAAGTCTCTATCTAGGGCTTTGTTCGGTTCTTCACGGTACTCCTTATTGTAGAGTTGTGGGTCTCTCGCGGTGCAGATATAGCGACGCGTGAGTTCATCCACGAGTTCGTGATCCGTGCCTTGAAAGCTGTGTAGGGCTCGACGCAAATTTCTGTGTTGTTCGCTCTTTGCTTTCGGAGGGTCAATTCGGCATCGCAGAAGGTTCCATGCAGCCTTAGTGTCTAGGCGGCCTTTGAGGGATTCGCACTTAGTTAGCCAATTGGTGCAAGAGAGATCCCATGCGTATTGGTCTGCTTGAATAGTATGCTTGGCTATTCGAAGTCTTAGCTTCCGATTGTGTCTGTTTTTTCCAACGTTGTATAAGACTACGTCTTGCTCCCCAAAGGTGTAGGAGGTGGTTGTCAACAGCTGGGTGTTCCTCAGTGGTGGCGAGGGACTTTCTGAGCTTTTCTTTAAGGCCGAGTATGGAAGCCACCCGTTCTTCGCAGCTGGTTATTTCTTCCGATGTAGCTAGTTTGGTGTCCTTCGTGAATGTCTCCCAGTCTGTAATTCTGGCTTGCCCTTGTGGTTTGCTGTGCTTGTTGCTTTCGAAGATGGTCTGCAGCACTGCCTAGGGTCTTTCCTGTATTGAGCCACTCATAGTTGCGGTCATTGCGGACGACCGTGAGGTCGGGGGAAGTATCCCGCTTTATGCTGGTGCCGACTCGCGTTGGGGGCTGCGGGTCCTAGAGTAGGGTCAGGGCCATGTCAGCGATGACGGATGCTAGTTTTCTGCCTTTCGCGTCTTCCCTGGGGTATCCCCATAGGGGGCTAGAAACATTAGTCACCAAATGCAGCTAGGGAAGCTTTTTGGGCTTCTCTTAGGGCTTTAAGAAAGATCACGTCGAAGGCTACGCGGTGCTGTTTGGGGCGACTATAAATATTGAGTATATAGGTGCCCTTGCTGTTCCTGGGCTGTGGCAGTATGTTTATCAAGGCATATTCAATGTCGCTGTTTAGGTCTACAGTGGTTGCCGTGGACGATTTATGGACCAAGATGCATTTCAAGAGATTTGTTTGATGTGTTGAGTATTCTCTGATCTTAGCCTCTATATTCACTTCTTGCAGGGGTATTATTTGCGGCGGGGGATGAGAGTCTATGTATTGCTGTAATGTTTCTCTCTTCTGTTTTAGTCCCCTGCAGTTCCACTGAAGGATTGTAAGTAATGAAAGCATAAAGCGGGATACTTCCCCCGACCTCATGGTCGTCCGCAATGACCGCAACTATGAGTGGCTCAATACAGAAGAGACCCTAGGAAGTGCTGCAGGCCATCTCCAAAAAGCAATACGCACAGCAAACCACAAGGGCAAATGCAGCTAGGCAAGCTTTTTGGGCATCTCTTAGGGCTTTAAGAAAGATCACGTCGAAGGCGACGTGGTGCTGTTTGGGGCGACTATATATATTGAGTATTGTAGTGCCGGAGCCCACATTTCACTGACTGGCTTCTCTGTAAGCCAGCGCTGCGCGCCCGCCGTCGCTCAAAGCAGGCCCAGACTTTCTCGGATAAGTCGCGGCATGCAGCGTGACTCATCCCGCCGCGCGGCGCTGACACGGACCCTTCCTCCTCTCCGTCGGTGCGAATTCCTCCGACGCTCGCCGGCTCTCGACCATTGGTCTAATTTGAACGGTGGCCAGTGATTGGAGGATTTGAACGGCTGGCTGCCGTAACCGTTACCAGCGGCTATAAAAACGGAGCCGCGCTGAACCCGAGCAGCAGACGGGCAGCAGAAGAGCCATCACGCCGGAGCTACGCTCGCCGCCGGGGCCGCCCTTCTTCTGTGTGCCTGCCCGTGGTGCTCTTGACCCTTGTATCATGTAAAAGCCCTTGTACATACTGTACATAAACGTCCTATTACTCACCGTCGCCTCGATCGTTTCCTGGCTCGGATGCCCCAGTCCCAACAGTGGTGGCAGCTGCGGGATCGACCGGCGTCAGCTACCTCGGCGCGGTGAGTGCCTGATGTTTTCCCCTCAATTCGCCAGACTGCTCTAGCACACGTGATTGTAGTCTAGAGTAGGGCTGTGTGTGTAGCACTGTAGGAGAGCTTTGCTGTTTCGAGCCAAGTCGGAGCGCTTTGAAACGAAAGCTGGTGCAGAGGGAGTAAACGGGGCGTTTTGGAAAGAATTACTTGCGCGTGTCATACTAGTAGCGCTATAGTAGTGAACGGCAAGGGAATTCTAAGAAAAGGGCAAACTACAAGAGGCTATTGTGAGCGATGGAGAACTTCAAAGTGAAGGAACTCATCGAAATTTGTGAAGAGTTGGGCATTGATTTGGGCTCCGCAAAACGAAAGCATGCGATTCTTGAGATCATGCGAAAGGAGAATGTAACGGCTGAGGAAGCCAATGAGGCCTGGGAAGAGATCACAGAACGCCGTGAGCGCGAGGAGGCAGAAAAACAGAAGCAGCTTCAGAATAAACGACGTGCTCGCGCTAAGAAACTGATGGACCTGGAGTTTAAAGCACACGAGATCTTTTATGAGAGAGATAGAACATTGTTCGCTCTGCGTGAGACCAACGGTCATCAGCTGAGAGACAGGCCGCAGCCCTTCGTGATCGCCGAAGATATGGCGAAATATCTTGCGGAGTTGGAGCGCGTCTGCGAGAGAAAGCGCGTTGAGCGGAATGGTTGGGCACAGAAGTTGGTAGCGCTGCTTTCCAGCGAAGCGCATGACGTTGTCAAGCGCCTGTTGGACGACGGCTTGGCGGACTACGATGAGCTGAAAGGCTTCTTACTGGCGAGATATAACGTGTCACCGCTGGACCTTCGCCAAAGGTACCTGCGAGAGAATAGCACCCCATCCTTTAACGATTTTCCGTACCAGTTTAAAGCCGACATTTTAGAGTGGCTCGAAAATGCTGAAGGGTGGGAAGATCATGACACAGAGGTAGAGTGCGTCGCTGTAGAGCAGCCCTGCCAGTGCGGCACAGAGGAAGGTAGTCCGTACGTGGCAGATGTAACTGCTGCTGTAACAGTGGGAATTGCCCCGCATTCGCCAACTGAGAAAACCTCTACATCATCGGATAAGGTAGTCACAGCATCGGACGATGCACTAACAGAGGTCTCGCCCATTGAGATTGTGGCGGAGTTACCGGAAAGCGAATCTCCTAGCGTGTCGAAAGCAGGAGAAGTTGCCGAACAGGGCAGAGAGGACGTCCGTCTGAACATTAGTGAAAACGCTTGCGCCGACGCAAGCGAAGTAGATGAGGACGGAACATCGTGTTGTGCATCGCATTCAACAGAAATGCAGAAACCTGAGACTTCCGATCAACGGATGCGGACGCATATAGAGTTTGCGGACGCGGAGTTGTGCGCTAGTGTTTGCAGCGAGCGATGCGAAACGAGTCCCGTGCTTTCGCACTGCTCTGAGCTTTGCGATATTCCAGAAAGCAGCTGCAGTAGCGGGAACACCGCGACTGAGTGCAGAGCCAACCCTCATCCGAAATTGGCTGAAACGCATCAGCAGCATGACGAGAGCTGTATAGCAGCACTCATGTCAGTTGAAAACACTGGTTCGTCTGCGCCTGAAGAAACTAAGGTGCTGGACGACAGTGGAGAACAGAACCTTCCAGACGACATGGGGGCTGTAGACGTCATTCCTTCCGAGAAAGATGAGGACGAATGCGCACTCAGAGACGCTGAGCAGGAAGAGCGCAGCTTTGAGGAACTTAGTGAAGGCGCCAAAGACAGGTCTGATCTAGGTAGCGCACGTGAATCGGCTGAGAATCATAGTGACATTGTCAGAGAACAGGAACCTAGGCGACGGAAGCAGCATGTGCTTTCTCAGGAGAAAATGATAGGAGAGCACAAGAAAGAAAGCTGCAACCGGAAGGAAAGTAACAGCCAGTTTCGAAAAGTGAGCTATGACCACAAGGTGATAGACAAGCAGTGCTGCCGCCGAAAGGACAGTAAAGGCAAGCTCAAGAGAGAGAGCTGTCACCGAAAGAAGGTGAAAGGCAGGCAAAAGAAAGAGTGGTGCCGCCGAGAGATGGAAGGCAGGCATAAGAAAGACGGGCGCTGCCGAAAAAAGAGAAAGGGCAAACGCGCGAAAACGGGTTGCCACCATCGGAAGCGCCAACGTCGCCGGCAAAATGACTCTAGTAAAATCAGTCACGTTGTTAACCCTGAAACTAGAGTTGCAATCAGAGCTAAAGAAATGTGCGAAGCATCACTATCGCGCAAAGCGAGGTGCATAAGTGTGCCGAGGCAGATGGATCTGGGCAGTAGAATAAACTGCAAAAATAAATCGTATAAGCATTCGAGCGGGAAAGAGTATCAAGGCAGGAAACCGAGATACAAGAGAGCGCTGCTCAAGAAGCTCAAAATGAAGGAGCGAGGCAGGGGTGAATCTTGCCGCGAGCACAGAGAGAGCAAGACGCGCATAGGCGCGTGTTCTCAGGACGGCTCTCTCCGCTGCAGTCACGGGAGCAACCGCGCTCCCACAGAAACCGGCACGCGCGCGCAAGGAAAACGCGTGTACGGCTCAAAGAGCGAAAGGTTGTACGAGGCCGCAGTGACAGGGGCAAGAAAATTGCCAAGAAGAAACCGTCCAAGCGCTCGGCCAAGCACAGTTATCGCGATAGAAAGCCGCGATTCGAAATGACGCCACTTAGTAGGCGTAAAATCAAAAGGCCGTGTAGAGGCGAACTACACACCGAGCGGAAAGGCAAACGGGTGCGCGAGAAAGTCAAGACTCGTGCAAGGTCTGACTTGCCCCCACGAACAGAGAGAAAGAAAGAACGGTCCCATCGGAAGCGTTGCGCACTCGCTATGGGACGTCGCGATTGGCGCGCGAAGCGCAAAGAAAGGGACAAGTTGCCAGTCTATGAAAGCGAATCGCTCTCGTACTGTAGCTCCCGTAGAAACTGGAAAGACAAGTACGGAGAGAAAGAAAAGCGCGTATACCGCGAAAGAGGCAGAGACATTAGCTACCGCGGTAGTAGAGAGAGAAAGAAAAGCGCGTCTACCGCGAAAGAGGCAGAGACGTTAGCTACCACGGTAGTAGAGAGAGAGAGAGAAAAGCGCAGCACAGCGAAAGAGGTAGAGTCACTAGTTTCCGCTGTAGCGGGTGTCGTTTACCGTCCGTTAGAAGCGAGGAAAACGCGAACGTAGACGCACTAAGCCGTGTGTTCTAAGCAAGGCTGCTTCGCCTCCTCGTGACCTACATTCTGTCTCTTCGCGAACAGCTGTTAAGCTCGCTCGTAGATCGGGGAAAAATTTATGTCCTCATTTGTGGCCTCAGCTGAGTGTTTTCCTGGCCGAGTGATCTCAAGAGAGCGAATTTATTTTGCATTCATTTCATTCCGAGTGTTTCATGTGTTTGACACTTTGTCTGAGCTAATTACTTTGGAGTTCTTGTATCCCTCATGTGTCTCTTGTAGAAGAGGGAACAAAAAGGGGACAGAAATATAGCCAGCAGAGTTTTGTGACCTTTAAGTCTGGTGTTTTGACGGGTGACGGAGGGCACTTGCTCGTGTTGGGTGTTGCCTGTTGTCGGTCGGTTCTTGGCAACATGCAGAACGATCAACGACCGATGCCGAGAAGCAAGCTCTTCCGAAGTACCGAGCGAAGCTGATCCAGTCACCTGGGCGACAAGGCTGCGGAGCAGTGATCCTGTCCTGACGAGCGGGACCCGTTCTCGGAAAGGGGCCTGGAGCTACCTGCGGCTGAACACCGGACGAGAACTTGGAGGAGTCTGGCGTACGAGCGCGCCCCGCATCCGAGCCACGCGGAAGTAGCTCGTCTTCGTGGCGCATTGTCTGGCGGCGGTGGTGCTGTAGTGCCGGAGCCCACATTTCACTGACTGGCTTCTCTGTAAGCCAGCGCTGCGCGCCCGCCGTCGCTCAAAGCAGGCCCAGACTTTCTCGGACAAGTCACGACATGCAGCGTGACTCATCCCGTCGCCGCGGCGCCGACACGGACCCTTCCTCCTCTCCGTCGGTGCGAATTCCTCCGACGCTCGCCGGCTCTCGACCATTGGTCTAATTTGAACGGTGGCCAGTGATTGGAGGATTTGAACGGCTGGCTGCCGTAACCGTTACCAGCGGCTATAAAAACGGAGCCGCGCTGAACCCGAGCAGCAGACGGGCAGCAGAAGAGCCATCACGCCGGAGCTACGCTCGCCGCCGGGGCCGCCCTTCTTCTGTGTGCCTGCCCGTGGTGCTCTTGACCCTTGTATCATGTAAAAGCCCTTGTACATACTGTACATAAGTCATTTGACTCACCGTCGCCTCGACCGTTTCCTGGCTCGGACTCCCAGTCCCAACAGTATATAGGTGCCCTTGCTGTTTCTGGGCTGTGGCAGTAGGTTTATGAAGGTATATTCAATGTCGCTGTTTAGGTCTACAGTGGTTGCCGTGCACGATTTATGGACCAAGATGCATGTCAAGAGATTTGTTTGATGTGTTGAGTATTTTAGGGGGACGAGAGTCTATGGCGTATGGGGATGAGAGTCTATGTATTGTTGTAATGTTTCTCTCTTCCGTTTTAGTCCCCTTCAGTTCCACTGAAGGATGGTAAGTTTATGTCTGGGTTGTGGAGCCATGCTGAACACTGGAAACTGGGCCACATCATGGTGTGCGCCCACAGTTTTTAGGTCTAGCTGAATGCTTAATTGGCGACGAGTTCCCATTTTACCCTGTAGCTTTGTGCCCTTGTTGTGAGAAACATCTGATAATTCCTAAAGTTTGCGGTCAATTCTAATGCATCCTTATTAGAACTGGTTCGAGGTTTTCCTTCATGGGTATAATAACTCATTCGAATATGCTTTTGATTGTCATTTCGATCATAATTTGTAATTTTTTTTTCAATGAGGTCTTGAATTGTTTTTTTCCAAGCGAGTGGTGCGTTCCTGCGTTTGTGGGTGCTCTGTATATTGCGTCTTTAGTGCCTGTGGAGTTGGTGCCTGGTGTGGTGCGTCTGGTGTAGTTGCTTGCCTCTCAGGGGTGCTAGTATCTAACTTTTGTGGACACGGAAGGGGTAGCTCTGCCTTTTCTTCTTCCATCGGACATGCCTGTTGCGTAGATGGAGGTAATGTGTTGTTTGGATTGACTGCGATGCCTAACTGCTGTTTCAATGTGCTATTTTCTGATTTTAGTTGTTCAATCTCTGCTTTAAGTCGTTTGTAAGCCAACGCTTCGGGGGAGGAGGCAGCTACATCTGCCCAGCTCACCTTGCTGCCGTTGTGCTGCTCCTTGTTATGGCGTCCTGTTGTCTTCTCGGCTGGACGGCTGCCGTTGTTGTGCGACACCTTATCGGTAGTGGTGGTGGTGGTGGTGGTGGTGAAACACTTTAATAATCAAACAGAGCTTGAGGGTTAAAAAACCCTGCTGCATGGTCGGTATCCTTAGTCTGGGACACCGCACGACGAGGCCCCGTCTCGCGCCTGCTTGACCAGAGCCCTTTGGGACTCCAGCGTGGAGCAGTTGAGGAGGGCAGTCTCCCATGCCTCTCGGGTGGAGATAGGGGAAGGGGGAATGTGAGGATTCTGAGTACATGCCCACACCATGTGAAAGATATCGCAGATCTCTCCACAGTGCGGGCAGCGCCCATGTGTGTTCGGATCGAAATGTTTTGCTATGGCAAGACAGAGAAGGGTTCCTGTCTGCAGGCACCGCAGAGTTCGCTCCTCCGCCTTACTCAGCCCCTTGGCAGGTGCCGAGTAGAGACGGTGGCTGTCGCAATAATGAGTTAGGATTTCGCGGAACCGCAGAAGCGATTTATGAGCTTCTGAGCCAGGAGAGCTAGGATGAGGAGCCCGGTGTGTGAGCGCTCGGGCGGCCGCATCAGCGGCCTCATTGCCTTGTAGACCCTGGTGGCCAGGAGCCCAGATCACTTTTGTGCGAGTTGGATCGGCGAGAGCGCGTCTTAGAATTTGCGAGGCAAGAGGTGATATTTCGCCTGCAAAATGATGTTCACAGGCCCGGCGAGAGTCTGTGATAACCGTTTTCGATTTTGGATCGGCGGCAGCGAGAGCTATTGCGACTTCCTCCGCTCGTGTTGAATTTGGGGCCCGAAAAGATAGCCCATCGACATTCATTCCCCGGTGGACTACAGCAGCCGTGAAGAATCCCGCGGGCGACGGTCCTGTGATGTCCACGTAGTAGACGCCCTCTTTATATCCATATTGCCTCTCAAGCGTGCGAACCCGCGCTTGTCGTCTGCCTTCGTGTGAAGCCATGTCCATGTTACGCGGGAGCGGAGCGACCCAGAGCATGTGGCGCCACAGCACCGGGATGTTCTCCGTCCGCTCTGGTATGCATGTGTGTTGGATGTGTAAGCGGTTTAGCAGGCGGCGCCCAGGAATCGTCTACGATTGGTTCACGAGGTGGGCCTCCCGCAACTCCTGATAAGAGTTTACCACTCCCAACGCCTTCAGTTTGGCGTTGGAGGTAGCCACCGGGAGGTCCAGGGCTCGCTTTGTTGCCTTCCTGATGATGGCGTCAATGCGCTCGTCTTGTTGTTTGGTGGTGCGTAGGTACGGCACGGCGAAGAGGATCCGGCTGGTCACGAAGACATAGGCGAGCCGTAGCGCGTCCCTGCCCCGCAGACCACCCCGCTTCACCAGGGTGGAAATTTGGGCAAGTCGGTATTGATCCATAACATACGAGTAGCGCAAAACCAGGACGACGGACAAAAGGGGAGAGAACACACACCAACAACACAGGCGCTAACTTCCGACTGACGAAGAAAACCAAACCCAACCAAGTGAACGGAACCTGAGCAAAAGTAGCGCATGCGCTGACCTAAGATAAAAAATCGAAAAAAAGGTGCGAAAAATGCGATAAAATATGTGAGATCACGGATGTTTTGAACCCAAGAAGGCCAGCTCTCGTTTAGACAAGGAAATGGACGGAGCACTAACGCAGTTATCTTGTAAGGCAGCAATCTGTGCAGCTTCCACAATTTCGCGAGTTAGCTTATCTGTACTCTTAGCAACGACTGAGCATTTGTCCAAAAAAGGCACGCACTTGAAATCTTTGCAGTGCAAAGCTAGATTGCTGCCGGTATAAGTCTTCATGTTATTATTGTGCTCTCGAAGCCTATCGTTCAGGCACCTACCGGATTGCCCAATATACTGTTTGCCACAGGAGAGCGGAATGTTGTACACAATGCCCTCAGTACATTTAACAAATCTTTTCCTGTGGCGGATGGTACACTGCTGCTTTTGGGAGCTATGTGCGGAGGGCACGGACCTTTTGCATAACACACTGAGCTTTTGTGGAGCTGAAAATACCACGCGAACGTTTGCCTTTTTCCCTATTTCTTGAGATTGTGCGCGAGACAATGGACGTAAGGAATGACAGGCACCTTGCCTCTCGTTTCTTCTGTAGTGTTAGGTTCTTTCTGGAGCTTCTTTTTCAGGAGGTTCTCGGAGACTGAACCCACGAAATCTTTAGGGTACCCTGCTTCGAGGAACCTCGCGAGTTGTTCATGTCCGTCGTCCTGGTTTTGCGCTACTCGTATGTTATGGACCACCCCGCTTGTTGGAAACACGGTGGATCATGCGCCCTACCTGTTCACCTATGCTCTTGAGTTTCGCTATAGTAGAGCCCGGCCTAAGTTTGTTATTGGTAAACAGACCCAGGATCCGGAGCTCTGCCACTTCTCTGATGGGACCGCCCGACAGAGGTATGTGTAGAGACGTGTTGTCCTTGTGGTTTGTCCTGACGTCTAGAAGCTCTGATTTGGCGGGAGCACATTGGAGACCACAGTCGGCAGCATATGCTTCGACTATGGAGGCGGCCTGCTGAAGGCGGTCCTCCATCTCCCCAAGGCTCCCCTCGGTGGTCCAGATTGTAATGTCGTCTGCGTAGAGTGCGTGTTTTATGTCCTCCACCTTATCCAGTCGGCCGGGCAGGTGCATCATGGCGATGTTGAAAAGGAGTGGTGATAACACCGACCCCTGTGGTGTACCTCGTGTACCCATAGAGTACGGGCCGTATTACTCGTCCTCGATCCCGAGGAGTGCCTGACGCGCAGAGAGGAAGTCTCTGACATAGGCGAAGACCTTCGCCCCGCAGTTAGTGGTGTTCAAGTTAGAGAGTATGGTGCCATGTTTAACATTGTCAAACGCCCCCTTAAGATCGAGGGCGATAATGGCCTTGTCGTTTTGTTGCATGGTTGTGAGTTATATTATGTCCCTGTGTAGTTGGAGTAGGACATCCTGTGCAGACATGTGCGGGCGGAACCCGAACATAGTGTCTGCAAAGAGGCCCTTACCCTCCATGTATGGAGAAAGGCGATCCCGAACCATCGTCTCCATGAGCTTTCCCACACACGAGGTCAATGAGATGGGTCTCAAGTTGTCCGTAGTCACGGCTTTACCTGCTTTGGGGATGAACGTTACAAGCGATGTTTTCCATTTGACTGGGAGTGCACACCCATCCCAGATCTGATTTATGTATTGTAGCAAATGGAGGTATGCAGAGTCGGAGAGGTTAGTCAACAGTTTCACTGTTATGCGATCCCGACCCGGTGCCCCACCTCGGCGGAATTTAGGCAGGGCCGCCTTAAGGTCATGCAACTCAAAAGGGGCGTCTAAATCCTGATTTGGCTTGCCGGAGTACGTGTACTCGGGCCCAACCGGGTCATTTGTGCGGTAGAGATACCTGTCGCACAAAGTGTCCGCAAGTTGCGCCGTCGTACCTTGGTACCCGTGCAGAGCCCGCCGGAGCTGTTTTTGCGTCTCCCCTTTCGTTTGAGAAGGGTCGATGAGGCTGCGTAAGAGACGCAAAGTCCCCAGGTCCATTGCTCGAAGAGCGAGAGCCAGGTGGTGCTGAGTTGTTGCTGGAAGAATGGGCCTGGTGGGTCAGTCGGTCCCCGCTGCTCAATGGGCCTCTGCTGCCGGACCGGTTGCGAAGCCGAGAACTTGACCGGTGGTTGACTTTTCCTGTCTTGGGCTTGGTTGTTTGTGATTGATCGGTACTTGTACTTGCATTGATTCGACCCCATGGGATGTGGACCTTCGCAGACCGTGCACCTGGGTTGGCAGTCGTGGGATTCTGGAACATCTTGCTGACCGCACTGCGGACATCTGGACTTCAAAGGGCAAGGGCAAACATCCGTCCGGTGTCCAAGTTTCCTGCATAGTGCGCTGGCTGGCGTTGTTTTCTTGCACAGGCGTACAGAAACCGCTACACCGTAGTAGAAGACGTGAACCGGGACCTTTCTTCCTTCAAAAGTGATGGCCGCCACGTTGGAGGAACCTAATTTCCTCGCGCTCACCACTGGTGCGTCCGGGGAGCTAAGCGCTTTCGTGATGTCTTCGTCGGAAAACCCTCGGTTCTACTTGTATTACTCCTCTGCAAGTGTCGTCGGAGGGGCGGAGGTAGGAGTACACTGCGTGTGCCTTGTCACCAAGCTGAATTTCTTGAATTGCCAGGATCTTTCTGATTATTTGGGCGTCTCGCACCCCGGCGACGATGATGTTCTGTTTCCATATGGGCCAAACGCTGAGCTCGGCTGAGCCCTTGTCCACGGCAGCTGCCATGTGCAAGGCGTTTCCGAGCGCTTTGCTTCCCTGAATTTGCCGAGATCCAGCGTTCCTTTAGACTTGATTATAATGACTGCATCTTGCTTGTCCAGACACGGCTGCGGAGGAGGCTTCCAACGCTTGACTTGCGTGCGGGGCGTCTGCTGCAGCGGCGTATCCGCTGCCGCGGTAACGCGGCTCTCTGGCGTTCGACATTTCTGCTGTGCCGAGTGGTTGTCACGGGCTGATGCGCGTTCCCGCTCTTCTGTCTAGCGTTGGATAATCGCCTCCGTAACCTTGTCCAAAACAGGGGTTTTCACCTGTGGAATGGTGACAATCTGCAGCCCCTCCAGGCCGTATCCTATCAGGGTCGTCATGGTTTGCGGCAGAGTTTGCCCGCGGAGCCGCGGCGGGCAGCTGAGTCGTAGCCTAACTGTTAGGCTTAGCAACTCGCGCGATCCGCTTAGTCTCAAAATTCTCGTAGGATTTGGGAAAATGGTCCCACCTGAACAATGGTGGGTGGCCTACTCGTTGTTCTGGAAATGTAGACAGATGATGTTGTAGCGCTTCGGCAAGTGCTTCGGGATAGGATCATAAATTCGGCGGAGCCGACGTGAGACACGTCCGCCCTTCCTGACTGCTGAGGCATGTCTCGAAATGCTCAGTAATTATCTCACATCTCGGTGAACACTCGAACCCCACCATGAGGAAAGGGAGGTAGGTGGGAGTGAAAGAGGAGACAGAAAAAGTAAGAGGTGGCGTAATGAAGGAAACGAAAATTATATTTGAGGAAAGGAAGTTGCAGTAAATATCTCATAGATCTCGGTGGACACCCGCAGCCCCAATTTAAGGTCGCCGGTTCGAATTCCTGCCGAAAGCTCTCTAACTTAACTAGTACATTTGTGCTGCTCGAAACGCTGAATGGTAATACACCATCTGGAACATTGTGCGGCAAACTGTTGACATGATGAAATTTTTTTCGACGCGTGGTGCCGACAACTAACTACGACACCGACGGCTTTTCGACCGAACGAGCTGTATATGCTGTTGTTGTTGTTGCGGCTGAGAGAAGGATGAAAAGGAAAATGCACGGGCCTGCCAGGTGGCTGTGGCAGTGGGAAACATTTATTTACACATACACTACTGGAGATTATGTACGAGCTGACCCTGAGGGGGCCAGCCCCTACAAGTATTAGGTGGGGGTCCCTTGTTCGGGAGCGCAGTGGCGTCGGCCGCCGCCCGGGCTCGCGCGACCAGGGCCCGTTGGGCCTGCAGGTCAGAGCAGCCGAGCAGGGTCGCCTCCCAGTTCTCCCGGGTTGGGTTGGGGTGAGGGGGATAGCAGGGTTGGAGGGGCAGGCCCACACCATGTGGTAGATGTCCGAAGACTTCTCCGCACAGTGCGGACAGCTGCCAGAGAAATAAGGGTCGAAGTGCTTGAGAGCTGCCTGGCGCAGCAAAGTATTTGTATACAGGCGAAGCAGAAGCCGCTTCTCCGCCTTTGAGAGACCTTTACACGGGCGGGGATAAAGACCATGGCCAGATTGATAAAGTAAAACAATGTCTTTGAAGGAGTAAGCGGGAGTGAATTCAAGTTCCTGATCGTCGGGGTCGGAGGGGAATGTCCTGTGAGAGAGCGCGCGGGCGGCGGCATCAGCTGCCTCCCTCAAAGCCCATGTGAGCAGGAGCCCAAACAATACGCCGGTGCGCGGGGTCCCCGGTGTAGACGCTGTTTCGGAGAATGCGGTAGGCTAGATACGCTACCCAGCCCTGCTCGACGTTCCCACATGGCCCTCGCGAGTCGGAAATAATTGTTTTTGAATTGGAATCAGATGCAGACAACGCAATGACCTCCTCCGCGTGTGTTACGTCACGGGCTCGGAAAGTAAGGCCGTTCACTGTTTTGCATTGGTGGACGACTGCGGCCGTGTACCATCCTCCATGGTGGGGGCCGGAGGCATCCACGTAGAATACGCCGGGTTTCGATCCATAGTGGCGGGCCAGGGCTTCCGCCCGCGAAAGGCGCCGGCCATTATGGTCTCCACGGTTCATGTTCGCAGGTGTACAGCATGCGCTGTACGCCAATGACATCACTCTGTGGGCCACACAGAATTTCCTTGGAGACATTGAGGCCAACCTGCAGGAGGCGGCGACCATAGGGGACTGTTATGCTCGCCGCTGCGGCCTCCAATACTCCACCCAAAAGTCTCAATTTGTGCACATACGCCCCTCACCAAAGTGCACAGCCAAAATTTCATTGTCGGTCTCATTCCTGAAAATATCGAAGTCCGGGTAGTGGGGCTCTTCATACGTCGAAACAGACGGTCAGAAACAACATTGGCCAAATTCCGTCAGGTGGGGGACCAGGTGGGCCGCTTGGTCCCCCGGGTTTCTAACAAGCGTGGGGGGTTACGATGTAAGGAGGCCTTGCGGCTGGCGCATGCATTTGTAACCAGTCGAATTCTATATTCGACTCCATACCTCCACCTGCGGACGCAAGACGAGGATTCACTCGAAGTCATCCTCCGCAAAATTATTAAGCGGGCCCTGGGCCTCCCTGTGAACACCTCCAACAAGCGCCTCCTGGGGCTGGGCATGGTGAACACATTTCGGGAGCTCCGGGAAGCCCACTTGACCAACCAATACACACGTCTCTCGAAGACATCGTCGGGTCGCCGCCTCCTTGCCCGACTACACATCCAACACACCACTCTCATGGAAGAGCGCGTACGTATTCCATCCCAGTGGAGATGCGCCCTCCACGTGCGCCCTCTTCCCGTGAACTGGCTCTAGCCGAGCCACCGCCGCTGACACGTGCAGATAGAAGAAACTTCAAAGAAAGAGTGAAAAAAAAGACGCGCGTCGCAACAACCGCGTCGGCCGTAGCGAAGACGCTGGCTGAAACAACCGACACCCTACGCTGGTGCGCAATCGGCTGTGTGTGTGATAGTGAAAAGAACGCCATAAAACACAAATAAGAGGTCGCGCTCATATTTTCTACCACAACATATCGCATTAAGAGCTGTCGCTGAAAATCGCGTTGACACGCGGTGGCACAGTGGTAAGGCGCTCGTCTACCGAGCCGGAGTACCCGGGTGGTGGTGGTGGTAGAAACAGTTTGTTGCCAATGATGTAAATCGCGGGGGCGAAGCCCCCTGCATGGCCCTTGGATGCCTCCCCAATGTGAGGAGGAGGCACCCTTACAACGCGAAGGATAGCCTTTGGGGGCGCAATTCTTCGGTGAGCGCTGGAGATGATCCGGCGCTTGTCTTGAGCGGACGAGCTGGTCAGAAGAAACTCCAAGTAAGACTCCGCCGCGGTTGGTGATGGGGGATGAGGGCAGGTGGGGCATGTGGGGAGGGTGAGTAAGAAGTCTCCTGGTTAGCCGCAAAGTTTTCACGATGACGGGAATTTATTTATTTATTTATTTATTTCTGTTACTTTCCAGGCCCGAAGGCATTACAGAAAGGAGTGGTAAGGTACATAAAATGAATACATATTATATAATATTATTTACGAAATGGCAGAAAATACTGTTGTCTTGAAATTGCAGATGTCAGAAATGACAGCGATGGAGGGAGGAAGGTCGTTCCAGTCTGCGCTCGTTTTGGGAATAAATGAATTATGACACATTTTTGTTCTGGAAAATGGAACAGCAACTTTAAACATGTGGTCAGAACGGGACGATATGTATGATGGGCGAGCAAAAAGATGATCCTTTAATACTGGGTTGTGATGATACATCCTATGGAAAAGACAGTCGAAAACATTTACGGCGTGAAGAAAGGTCTGGCAGGGTAAGGGTGTTATTCATTGAAGTAATGCTGACGTGACGGGAATAGTTAGATAAGATGAAATGTGCTGCGCGATTTTGAATGGATTCAAGTGTGTTGATTAATGTGATTTGACTGGGATCCCATACTGCGCAAGCATATTCTAGCTTCTGCCGCACTAATGTTTTGTAAAGTGTTAATTTTATTGGCAGAGGCGCAGCAGAGAAATTTCGACGTAAGTATCCAAGAACCCGGTTAGCGTTATTAGTGACATGCTCGATGTGCATATGCCATGATAGGTTACGTGAAATATGAACGCCTAGGTATCTCTACGACTTGAGGGATTCAAGGGAAATGCCGCGAAGAAAGTAAGTGCGCGTGTTGTCAGTGATGTTAGTGCGACGCGATACATGCATTGTTTTACATTTGCCAGCATTTAGTATCATGAACCATTTATCGCACCAGTTAGATATACTTGTAAGGTCTTTTTGAAGCTTAATAAGGTCAGTGTGGTCAATTACTCTGTCATCTGCAAAAAGCCTGATATATTCAATTCAATTCAGTTTATTTCTTTCCATGGAAAGAGGGAAATGCATTTACGAAGGTCGTTAATGTAGATAAGGAAGAGAAGAGGTCCCAGTACCGATCCCTGGGGTACGCCCGATGTTACAGAAATATGAGAAGATGAACAGTCGTTAGCGGAAACGTACTGAGTTCAATTGGACAGAAAGCTTTTAATCCAGTTTAGTGCATTTGGATCAATGTTAAGCATGCTAAGTTTAAAAATTAGGAGATCGTGTGAAACAGTATCGAAATTTTTCGCAAAGTTCAAAAACACGCAGTCTACATCGAAGCTCATGTCAGCATGGGTAAATAGGTCATTAGTAAGTTGTGTTTCGCATGAGAACGTCTTTCTAAAACCATGTTGTTCTGCCGCAAAGAAGGAATGAGACTCAAGGAAAGTGATGAGATGCGAATATATAACGTGCTCCAAAAGTTTACATGGAATACTTGTGAGTGATACAGGACGGTAGTTATTGGGAGAATGGGTGTTACCTGATTTAGGGACCGGAACAACTTTGCCAAGCCTCCAATTACTTGGGAGTACTGAGGAACCTTGAGAGTGTGAAAAAAGCATCGAAAGCGTAATAGACGAATACGGTAATAATTTTGAGCATTTTACAATTGATCGAATTTTTACCCGATGAAGAAGATATTTTCATGTTATCAATCAACTTTGCTATGCCGGCCCAGTCTATAATAATAGAATTGATTGGCAAGTAAGAGCAATTAGGTAGAGAGGGAACAGCACTAGGAGCACTTCTGAGGAAAATGGAACAAAATACATCATTTAAAACGGAACAGCACTGGTTCGAAGGGATCGGGACATTGTCAGAACTGGCTAGTTGGATCCCTTTGCTTTCTTTGCCTCCAATAATATTCCAGAATTTGCGTGGATTAGATTGTAGAAGTGAAGGGAGGGTGTTGCCAAAAAAATTCTTTTTTGTAATTTTGATTGCGATAGCGTATTCTGCGTAAATGTGATGATATGCAGACCAGCGTTCAGGAAGGTTAGTTGCTTTGGCGCGACGAAAAATACGCTTCTTTTTGTTACGCAGGCGGCGTAGGGTTCCAGTAAACCACGGTGAAGCAGAATGCGAAGCAACCTTTCTTTTAGGCACATGGCGATCTATCAGTGTATGCAGTTCGTGTTTGTACAATAACCAGTTCTCTTCAATGGTACGTTTCGAAAAGTTTAATGTGTGCTCAGTAATGAATTACTCTAGTTCAGCTGTGATGGATGTGGTATCGGCGGCATTCTAATCACATATAGTTTTAACGGCTTTCGTAGAACGAACTTTTTTCTTAATTGCGAAGTGGAGAAGCGAGTGATCACTGACTCCTTTAATATAAGATGGATTAGAGACCAAATCAGGAGCTGTGGTAAAAAAGAGGTCTAAAGTGTTAGAGGAACTGCTGGTAGTGCGTGTGGGTTCATGAATCATCTGTCTTAGATTGAAAATCAGCGCAGATGTCTAAAAAAATGGATGAATTCGGAAGATGGCTGCTTAAGAGAGGGAACACCAGTTTTCCACAATATATTTGGGAAATTGAAATCACCTAATAAGAACAAATGCGATTTTGGGTATCGGACAATTAATTTCTTGAGGACATCATGAAGATCAGTGCAGAAAGTAGCTGGTGAGGATGGGGATCTATAACATGCACAAAAAATAAGGTCGGGTGTTGGAAACGCTACATCAGTGTAAACCATTTCTAACAGTGAATCAATGGGGATAGCGAAGGAGTTGATAACAGAGTTCACGGCAATGATTACGCCTCCACCTGCACGGAAATCGCGATCGAATCTGTAAAAGTTATGTTTTTTCGCAGTCTAATATTTCGCTACTTTTTATTTTTGCTCAGAGCCACGTTTCAGTAAGAACAACTATATCAGCTGAGCATGCGTCGATATGAGATGACAGTGATGTGCGTTTGTTGGCTATACTTCGAACATTCGTGAAAATAAGCGATATGCAGTTTTTTTCCCTTTGGACAAGATATAGTTATGCTGAATCTGAGTTTAATGAGGATGAAACCGCTGGTGTGTTGTCTGTTTAAGGTTGAGTCGCGCTCCTTGCTGGTCCGATCTCGCATACTTCGTTTGTGGTTGCGCTATACACGTAGCAGTTATTACCTATGGTTAGTTTATTATGTCGCAAAGAACATGACTGACCGCTAGCCTTTCCAAAGTCATAGCCTTTCCATTGGTCTGGGCATCGGGCATGCAGCAATATTGGGTATGGAGCAGTCCAGGATTTTAGTTGTCGCCAATGTGCAGCCTGCGCTATGACGAGGGACGCAGCTGGGGGTGCGTATTCCCTTCGTTTGTCTCGGTAATACGAGAGAATGTCACGGAAGGAGAACAGGCGCTCCGAGGCCTGTAGAGGGGGCTCGACTCCTGCCCGGAATGTGAGACCTTGGGCTAGGGAATGAGCCTCCTCGTTGCCAGGGAGGCCAGCATGTGCTGGAGTTCCCGGGTTCGAACCCGACCGCGGCGGCCGCGTTTCGATGGAGGCGAAACGCAAGAGGCGCCCGTGTGCTGTGCGATGTCAGTGCACGTTAAAGATACCCAGGTTGTCGAAACTATTCCGGAGACCTCCACTACGGCACCCCTTTCTCTCTTTCTTATTTCACTCCCACCTTCCTCCCTTCCCTTACGGCGCGGTTCAGGTGTCCGCCAAGATATGTGAGACAGATACTGCCCCATTTCCTTTCCTCAAAAACCAGTTTACCAATTTACGTGGTGACCGTCATGTTATTTCTTGCATTTTTTTCAACCTTAAAGGGCCCCTGACCACCCTCTGGTCGAAAACACTCTCTACCTCCCTTGGAGCGAGCCTCCTCTCCTTCCGCTCCCTCCTCGAGATTATCTCCCGCGCCTCGTCGTGTAGGCTCCGCAAGGCAAAATCACCCTTCCTCCTCCGATGTTAGCCGGAGGCGTGGTGTCTCGTGGAGTGCGTCACAAGTCTACGTCATGGCCCGACCTTGAATAGAATTCTTTTCTTGGTTTTTGCTTGCTACCCGGTCAGCTAACATTGTGCACCACACCCATTCAAGCAACAGCAGCTCGTACTACCTCGAAAACTACTTACCCAGACTTCAGAAACGCTGATGATTCAAGCATACTTAATTACCTAATTTCGGAGTAGGAATTGTTTGAAGAACTCGCTAATTATCGAAGTACAAATATAGATACGCTGTCGGAAAGCTTCAAGGTCATTGTATCACACTGCATCAAAAACTTTGTACCATTGAAGACCGAACGAACAAATACACGTAATCCCTGGATAACACGCGATATCATTCATGGGAAACGCAAAGTAAAACGACTAAAGAAATCACTAAAATCAAAAAATGACTATCAGGTAAAACATAACCTCACGAACGCCATCCGTGAAATGGAAGCAAAAATTAAGGCAGCGAAAACAAACTACTTCTCAGTTACGCTTCCTAATTGCTTAAAACACTCCCCTGGAAAATTTTGGAAATACCTCAGCCCCAAAACACAAAAAGACACCTTCAATTGGCAAGGACAAAATCAAAACTTTGCAAATTCCTTGAATACATACTTCCAATCTGTGTTCACAGATGACGATGGCCGCACACCGGAGAGTATTCACCGCAATCAAACACCGCTAGACATGCCAACAATAACTGAGACAGGCGTGCCCAACCTACTATTATCAATAGATACAAAAAAGCAAATGGTCCTGATAATGTTCTAAACTCTTTTTTGCAAAGATATGCCGAAGTCTTAATGTTCAATAAATTTTTATCAACCTGTACTCTAGCTAATGAATGGAAAATAGCGAAAGTTATTCCAGTACACAAAACAGGACGCAAAGATGACGTTTCAAATTACAGACCAATATCACTAACGTGCACGGTAGGAAAATTATTGGAAGACATTACCGTATTTACTCGCATAATGCTCGCACTCGCATAATGCTCGCACCCCCCACATTGCCTATCGAAAATTGGAATTTTTTTTCTCGCATAATCATCGCATCCCCAACATCACTCGACAGAACTAAGGAAAAGTGCATGCACTATCAAAATATAGCATTACCAAACTAATGATAAAAGGACTAACAGATACAAAGGAGCGGATGACCCAGCTACAGCCTAAGACAACTACAGCTCAGATAGGAAAGAAAATGATTACTTCAAAGCAAAGCGGAATCTTTGGGCTACATAAAAACATTCAAGAGAGCGAGAAGGCGAGAAGGTGTTTCGTCAGTTTTGTTCCGCTGGCATAGCGATGGCAATGTCGACGTGGACTCCGCGGACTCTGAGTGATGGTGATGTTGCGGGCGGCCAGCCTTCGCAAATAAAGTGTTTCTGCAGCTAGTGTTTGTCGTCTCTGTGGTTTTATTACAAACGTAAGTCCTGCTTGCAATTGAAGTTTTGGTTAAATTTACAATAGCTGGCTTGAGAACCCCGGTTCACAGCCTACTTACATTTGCTTTCAGCGCTCCAAAGCATTGTTCAAAAATTTTCCCCGCGTAATTATCGCACCCCCTAACTTCGCACCGGTTTTCTGCGAAAAAAAGTGCGAGGATTATGCGAGTAAATACGGTATACTAAAGCATATCACCAGTTATGTTGAGCAAGAGAACATATTAACGCCTGTTCAACATGGATTTCAAAGGGGCCTTTCAACTATCACCCATTTACTCGAACTAACACATGATTTATTCCAGAACATTAACAACCAAAAGCAAGTTGACTTGATTGCACTTGATTTCTCTAAGGCGTTTGACAGAGTAAGCCATAGAAAACTAATTAGCAAACTTAGATCAACTTTAGGTAACGGCCCTATTATCAACTGGATCGAGGACTACTTAACTAACCGATCTCAGTATGTTGTATTTAACAATGAAATTTCTGCTACTGCGCTCGTTACGTCGGGATTACCCCAAGGGTGCGTCCTTGCTACACTTTTATTTCTTATCTTCATTAATGATCTGCCCTCTAACATACAAGTTAAAATTAAAATTTGAACATTGAAAAAACAGCCTTCTTATCTGTAACCCGTAAAAAACAAAGGTCCGAATATGTGTACAGCATCAATAACATCCCGCTCACCCGAGTTCACGAACACAAATACCTTGGATTAATCATTTCACATGATCTAAGAAGGGAATCACATATTAACAGTATAGTATCATCTGCTTTAAAACGATTGTTTTTAAGACGGCTTCGAGAAGCGCCCCCGGAGACCAAACTGTTAGCATATAACACATTTATACGATTAGTTCTCGAATATGGAAACACGATTTGGTTTCCCTACACACAGCAGCTCATTAGCAAACTAGAAGGATTGCAGAGAAAGGCAATTAGATTTATCTTTAACGAATACAGGAGCAGTGATTCACCATCCAAACTACTAAATCAAGCATGTATTCTTACTTTACAGAAACGCGCCAGACTAGCACGACTAAAATTATTGTTCGAATTAGTTCATAAGGCGTTAAACATAGATACTTCGTTATATATATCTGTAAATGAATCCAGACCATCCCGGCATAAGCACCCATTAACCCTTAGAGAGTAAGCATTCCGAACCGACTGTTTCAGATATTCATTTTTCCCGCTTGCCATAAAAGAATGGAATAGTTTGAACCCCTCTGTCAAACTACTAATACATCTTTGCAGAAACTTGTAACTCTGGTAGAAGAACAGTTGCGGGATAATTAAATAGATAATTAAATCATAATTAGACAAGTACAACAGACCACTCGTATCCCTGTATATAACAGCATCTGTATGAACATATTACTTACAATGTATAAAATTGCAGCCTTTTGTGTGAAAAATGCTCTTTCGTTATGTTTTATTTTCTGTTATCTGTGTTTTTTTCCCGTACTCATGTAATTACTTGCAAATGTATACCGTTCAATTTGTATTGGATTTGTACCTTACTATGTGCCCATCCTGCAAAAATCCCAATGGGATTGACAGCATCTGAAATAAATAAGTAAATAAATAAATAAATAAATAAATTTCCGGGGTGGCGTGTGGGAAGGGGGCGGGGGGGGGGGTGGAGCGCCGGATCTCCCAAAGCTCTATTTTTCTCTTTGGGTCTCCTCGCGGTGTTTCGTCGCGTTATTTTTTTCTCTGTCCTTCCTCTACCCAGCTGCTTGGGTCGTGGGCGTAGTCGTACGGAGCGAAGTGTCTTCCGGAAACCACCACATTCTTTACTGTTGTGTTAGAAAAGACGATGCGTTTGAGCCAGACACGACTCAACTCATAATCTCCTGGAAATCTGTGCCGGATCGTGGTTCGACTCCAGTCGCTGCGTGCGCATCCAACGACGAAACAGCGTCGTTGCATTTTCTCCGCACACTAAACGATCGAGAGGCGCGATCGGCTCGGCCACCTAAACTTGTTAGCGAGCGCATCCTTTGATACATCTGTTTGTCATCCCCAGTTAGCGCGCCACCTTTTTATTTTTTTAGGCCTCGCCATCCTTTCACGACCGGAGGGGCGGAAGTCGGTTTTGTTCGAAACACACGGCGAAGCGCGGACCCGGCAACCGCCCGTTTGCTTTTCTCCATGTGTATTTGTGTTCTGTGTGTTTGTGTCTTTTCTCCGCTCCTAAGCTCATGTCGTTCATTGGAGTCAAGGCGTAGGCAAGATGCACGTAGGATAAGCAGTGTGTGTGCGGAGCGGTCAAGTGGGCGAGCGAGGGAAAGGCTCTACTGCACAAGTAATTCATACCTTGTTTTGGGGGGCTTGCATGGAAGAAAAAAAACTGAGAAGGGAGCGCGCACGCCGAGCGTCTCGTGACGTGATCACGGGGGAGGGGGGGGTAGAACTGACTCACTCAGTTTTACTATTTTTTACTTTTTATGGCTAGGTTTCAAGGCTGTCGCCGTACGCTCCCTCCGCAGTTTTTTGTTGTTGTTGTTCCTTCATGCGGGTTTGTAGGCATGTGCCAAAACAGAAGGCGCTGCGGAAAGCTTTGTGCAGACTACGCGACGCCAAGGCTACGCCCAGCCTTCTCCTGTCAGTCAGAACGATGCACCAATGGAATGGCTTTAGCGAAAGTAACTCCCATGACGTCAAATGGGTTCAGAGTAGTGGGGCGCGGACATTTTTGTTTAAAGGACCCTTGAACACCCTCTGGTCGAAAACACTCTCTACCTCTCTTGGAGCGAGCCTCCTCTCCTTCCGTTCCCTCCTCGAGATTTTTCTCTCCCGCTCCTCGTCGAGTAGGCTCGCCAAGGCAAAACCACCCCTTTCTCCTCCGATATTAGCCGGAGGCGTGGTGTCTGTGGAGTGCGTCACATGTCTACGTCATGGCCACGCCTTCAATAAAATTCTTTTCTTGGTTTTTGCTACTGGGTCTATTCGAGGGGAGGGGGGGGCGCGCGGCGGGTTTCCTAACACCCTCTCTGTTTTGCTCTTTGGGTCTCCTCGCGGTGTTTCGCCGCTAGACTTGCTAGCGAGCGCATCCTTTCATACATCTGTTTGTCATCCCAAGTTAGCACGCAACCTTTTTATTTTTTTAGGCCTCGCCATCCTTTCACGACCGGAGGGGCGGAAGTCGGTTTTGTTCGAAACACACGACGAAGCGCGGACCCGGCAACCGCCCGTTTGCTTTTCGCCATGTGTGTTTGTGTTCTGTATGTTTCGCCGCTCCAAAGCCCATGTCATTCCTTGGAGTCAAGGCATACGCAACATGCACGAAGGATAAGCGGTTTGTGTGCGAAGCAGTCAAGTTGGCGAGCGAGGGAAAGGCTCTGCTGCACTAGTAATTAAAACCTTGTTTTGGGGGCCTTTCATAGAAGAAAAAAAACTGAGAAGGGAGCGCGCACGCAGAGCGTCTCGTGAAGTGATCACGGCGGGGAGGGGGGCGAACCAACTCACTCAGTTTTACTATTTTTTACTTTTTATGGATAGGGTTCAAGGCTGTCGCCGTACGCTCCCTCCGCAGTTTCTTTTTTGTTACTTCATGCGGGTTTGTAGGCATGTGCCGAAACAGAAGGCGCTGCCGAAAGCGTTGTGCAGACGACGCGACGCCGAGGCTACGCCCAACCTTCTCCCGGGAGTCAGAACGATGCACCAATGGAGTGCCTTTAGCGAAAGTAACACCCATGACGTCAAGGGGGTTCAGAGTAGTGGGGCGGGGACGTTTTTGTTGAAGGAAAGAACGAGCGGGCTTTGATTTGAATTTTCGCAGCTTTTCGGGGCGCGCATGGCTCTAGTATTTTGCAGAGGTTATCGTCGATGCCTCATTTATGCAGTGGGCTTGTTTTTCAAAAATGTCCGGACCCTGGTCAGTGGCCCTTTAACCGCAACGTAAGAGATATGCGGGATATGCCTTCGGTTGCAAGGATGCAGGTGCGAAGTGGAAGTAGAAATTAAAACATGCCCGGGCATTCACGCGCGCTTTACATCATGGCGCAGGGGCGCAAGTATGTGAAAGGAGGTGGTTGAAGCAGCGGTGCGTCAAGTTTGTACGGCTGTGTGCTTACAACCCCCTCCCCCCCCCCCCCCCCCAATTATGCGTGAAAACTTGCAAAGGCACCCGGCGAACGCGGTAGCCGCATTTCCGTACCGAAACAAGCTTGCATGACAAGTTTTGTATACGACAGGACGTCCTGGTAGTCAATACACCAGATCAGCTAAAAGCTTGTAGGCTAATCCAAGCTACGACCCGAAAGATTTTGGTTTATTAGTGCTTCTGGGATTTTTCGCTCACGCCCAGCGCCGCCGACGGCGACGCCGGCTTTTCTGCGACACGGGGCCCTTTTAACGCTGTCGCGTTAAAAGTGCTGCGTAGTCACTTGAATGTTTTTTTCTGCTTTGGCAAGTCATGGACCGATTACATATATTACCAAACATAAAACAATCCCCCTATGACGCAGTACTACAAAGAAAACATATATTTAGTTTGGTGCATTGAATATCTTGCTCAGATAGTACTGTTTTAGTGAGGACACAAAGTTGGGCGTTATTTGCAGATAACACGAAACGTTATTCACAAAAATATCGAGCGTCGCCCGTTTATATTGTGGGCTACGGGCACGTTAAAATTATTACGTTGTGCCTGTCAAGTGTCAAGTTTGGTAGAGATGAATATGATAGTGGGATGCGGAGTGTTTGTGTTAATTATTCGATATACTAAAATGACCGTTTTGTAATAGCGGACAATGTTGAAGGTATAATTCGTTAAACAGAGGTTTGGACGGTTTTGCTCTCGATGCAGACGGTAATATTGTGATGGCCCTTTTATGGAGCATGCTAACTTTTCTTCGGTACGATGCGAGAGTGAAACCCTAGGATTCAGTAGACTATGTTAAATGACTCGAGAAACGCTGAAACATATCATTCGCATTGTGCGCTTGTCGAAATGCTCTTTTCTTTACTTACTGCATTACAGCAAAAGGCTAACTTTTTGCGTAAGTCGTTTATGTGCGCCGGCCGGTGCATATTTTCGTCGAGAGTTGTTCCTAAATATTTATGGCTTTGAACCCTTCCAGTTGGTATTCGATCGAAATGCATGTTGCGTGTTACGGGGGTTAATTTGCATCGGGAGGCGAAAACAAAGAATTTCGCCGAAGTCTGTCCGATGCCCATTTCTCTCCCTCCGTGAACTTGAAGCGCGGAAGAGATGGTGGCGACGCACAGTGGCGCGTATCGTAGTTGCGGCCGTCGCGGACGTCAGCGGGCAGTGTTGTGCGAGCCCTCAACTTCGGCCTCTCTCCCCTCCAGGGTTGCCAGATTGGGCTATTAATGGCCAAATTGGGCTACTTTTTGCCCGAGTTGGCGTCAGAAATTTCGTTTTGGCTATGTGGCTACTTTTGGGCTATATCTTTTTCATGCGTGAAAAAAAAAAGTTAAAGTAGTTATAATGTGCTCTGTTACAATTATACACTGACAGAAATAAAAGGCACGATGGAATCAAAATGCAGGCTACAGCAGGTTAAAGAAATTGAGCGCGTCTGCAACAAAATGACAATTTGTAAACGCTGTGTTCGAGAAAACTTTTGTGTTTCAGACGGTCAAGGATCATGGCCTTTCGATTTCTTTTATAAAAAGTGGCCACTACGTAAAAGTTGCCCCCGGAAACACTTCACGGCCTATAGATTCCACTTAATGCGCGAACTAACGTCACCCGCGCGCGCGCGCCACCGAACATAGACTGTTGCCATCTGCAGATGCGAGCGTTCTCCCATTGACGGTGCACTACGTGTGACCTTGGCGCCAGAATAGAAAGAAAACTCTAAGAGAACTTAAGTCTCCCTGCGTGGTGCGAATGCGTAAGCATTAAATGCTACTGTTTCGGTTCTCTTGCCTGGTTTCGTGATCCTCACATGTTAACCGTTAACCGTAGACGTGGCCTAGTGGTTTGTGCGTCCGCTTCGGCTGCGGTAGGTGGCAGGTTGGATACCCACCGCCAGGCATGTTGTTTTCTTGTAATGCTTATTCTGGTTCTGCGGACACATTCTGCTCAAGATACGCATGAGGCAAGTAATGCTTACGAATTAATAAGGTCTTCTTCTGTTTCTTCTTATTCTCGTGGTGGACACATTAAGCGCGCCACTCGTAAGAGCCTGCGCTTTTTCTGCAGCCTCAAGCGGCAC
Organism: Amblyomma mixtum; assembly: GCF_055824585.1. Taxonomy (NCBI): domain Eukaryota; kingdom Metazoa; phylum Arthropoda; class Arachnida; order Ixodida; family Ixodidae; genus Amblyomma; species Amblyomma mixtum. Next base: position 39,439,239 of record NC_143015.1, on the reverse strand, counting down.
ACGTGCAGCCCTCGAGATTCATTGCGAGCGACGCGAGAGCGCCGTGTCCGTTACGTAATCTGCATGCACTCATGCGGAGCCATATAGCCATCCTTCGGCGCGGCGCGGAACCCACGAAGGCGGCGGAAGTTAGTGGCATGACTTGGCATTAGATCCGTCGCTACGAGAACTTTCATAATGGGCAAGTGGGCGATGTACATCCAGAGCTACAGAAAGAAATGCAAAAAGGAGCCGGAATTCAAGGGTAATATGATTTTATCATTATTGGGAACGTGCTGTTAGACTGAAGATAAAATCGACATGGAATATCATCTAATGGCCTATATCCTTGATTTATTCTGAGCTCATGCATATCGTAGAAGCTAGCTTCAAGAAGGCGCATGCTAGATGCTTTGAGGTGACGCTCTCAGTGAGAACCTTTCTCTTAAAGCATAAAATTGAAATGTGAGGCTGGATAAGTATGCAGTAAAGTACTTTCACTGTCGATGTGTCTAATCTGCGCGCGAACATTTAAAAGGTGAAATATTTTTAAACTAGAGCTGCGATTGCGTTATATAGCGCCGCCGTTCTTTTCCGCGTGCAGACTGGCTGTCGTCACCCGCCTCAGGTGATATGGCCTACTGCCGCGCCTACAAAGTGGAACTGCGGCCTCATCTTTAGGACCTGATTAGCGCACCTGGTTAGCCGCACTGGTTAGCGCGCATGACGAGGCGAAACGTAACAACGGAAAGAACACGCCGTGCGCACCCCCTCAGACATTATGTGCGGGAAAGAAATCTAATGTGTAAATATTATTGCCGAAAATTAATTCAATATGCTTAAGAAATGTCGTCAAACATTTACAAGACATGCAAACATTTACAAAGGGACACTACGGTTAAAAGTACGGCAAGCGATTTCAGTTTCGATATAAAGACCAGTTTTGACTGCACATCGTCCAATATTATCTACATGCTCCAGTGCTCCTTCTGCCAGAAACAATAGATCGGAGAAACCGGGCAAACAATGAGTGCCAGATTAAACGGGCACCGGGCTGACACAACACGGAATGAACAGAAGGCAGTGTCGACCCGTTTTAATCAACGCCATCACAAATTTGACGAACTCAAATGGTTCATAATTCAGTCAGGCTTCAAATCGACTAGGGACAGAAAATACAGAGAAGCATTCCTAATCCACAAATTTAAAACACTGCAACCAACAGGGATTAACTTGTCCAGAGGAAACCTGGAATCTCTCAGGTACATTCCAGGGTTAGCATAATTTTAAATTAACTAATCTCTTGCACGTGGTCACACCATTTCCTAGAACCTCGCGTAAGTATATTATCGCTCTTTGCACCCTTCCCACGTCATATCTTCCACCACATTTCCGGCCTTCACACCCTCTCCCTTTGTTCACCTTTTTTTTTCTCCTAATCCCCTACTATTAGTTCTCGGAAACCATGACATTCCTGTTACCCCCTCCGTCCCCACCTTTTGGTTTTCTCTGAACTCAAGCCATTCCCCTCCCCCCCCCCCCCCTGCCTTGTCCTTCCTTGGAAATGCCCCCCCCCCTTTTCTTTTTCCTTCCAGTGCCAGCCTATTTTGTTTGCCTTGTTCTCATTTCCCTGTACCACGCTGACTAATCCTCTTATCTGAGTTTTACAGGTTCACCCAGCGCCTCCGCCCCCATCGCAGCCCCTTCAAAGCCTTTGTTCATTACACACCCCCCGGATATAAGTTTTTCCACTATTGCAGCTTAACGAATCAAGATTAATCCCTCCCCTTCCTGCCACGCATCCCCTGTCACACCTCTTTCCTTCCCCACCCCAGGGGCCTTCCTCCTTGGAGCAAAGGCCCTATTTAATCCCTGCCAATGATGAACGCTTTGCCCAGACGAAGACAAGTCCCATTGTCGAAACGTTGGCTCAAGCAACCTGCGGTTTTCCCCTCCCTTGTTCATTTTGTGATCGCCAAGGACCATCTACCACACCCTCTCTCTACCATGGTCCCCAAAACAAGTATTTTTGGCTACTTTTGGGCTACGCAAAAATCTCGCTTTTGGCTACGTTTGGGCTACTACGGAGGCCAATTTAGCTACGTGAGGTCGGAACCATCTGGCAACCCTGCGAGTCCCCTCGCTTCAGTGACTCCTCAGTCTGCACGGACAGCAGGCGTGCCCGAGCGGTGCTCCCTAGACCTCGGCTGTTGTGCGTGATAGCCTTCATTACCAAAGCATAAGAAGATGTAAAAATGCATTGAAAAGTACCATAGGTGTAAGCCGTGCTAGCGCGGCCCTTTCGCGTTGCAGTTAAGCATTCAGGTAATAACCAGTAATGTAACGTCCATGCTAGCGCAAATGCCGATCCCCAGAAAGCACAAATACCAAGCGAATGTGATCCTGTTGGCCAGAAAACAGCCGCCGCGAACAGGGCTCGCTCAACCAATCGTTCCCCCTCTTCGACAGCTGCACCACTAGCGGCGCGCGCGGTCCGTATATGAAACTTTACCCGGATTTTCGAGACCAGAGAGAGCATTGCAGAACTACGGCAGACGTCAATGGTCGTCTGCATGTTCCGGTATTCGTGCGTGATTTCCCCCGCGTATTTAGCTTCTTCATTTACAATAGCTAGTTTGCGTTCCTCACAAAGTTCTAGCATTAACTTAATGATACAATCTGTGTATCCATGCAGTTCATCGATGTGAACATTTTTCTGCCCAGTAAAATTATATCGTAACCGCCTGCAAACTGTTTTATACTGTTGCGGGAAATAATATGTTTCAAAGTTTCAAAGTTTATTTCCCATCTAACATTACAGATGAAGGAATCGTAGAAAAAAGCTGCCCTTGGCCAGCTTGACGAGTCTACAATCCTAATTATTGACAGGGAGGCAACACAAGAGTTTATACAATTTAAAAAAACAAGCAAATCAAGGAAGCACCAGAGAATACACGAAACAGCAATATGTATACATAATGAAACTTAAACCCTGTTATTCAAAAACAAATTATGTATTTCACGACGTGAAAAAGAAACCAAATCGAGGTTAATGTAGATATACCTATTTAGAAGAGATGGAAGAGTGTACTGAAGGTATTCCCTACCAAGATTTAGTCGAGGTGTTGGCACTTTCCATTGTTCGCCACGTCTTGTTGGATAGACTGATTCTTTTCTCCTTAGTTCTGCTAAATTTTTAAGATTTGTTACATTTTCCTGATTTTTGTTTTAAAAGTAACACTGAGGCGATATTCATTAAGATTATGTGCTTTAATAACTCTGGAATGACAAAAGAAGGCTGCACTTGGATGTCGGAACGGTAAATTACATGTATTTCGGAGATATCTTTTTTTGCATTAAATGAATACTTTCAAGGTTAGTGAATGTTTTAGTGCCCCACACTAACTGGAAATAGTTTAAATGCGAGCTAAATATTGAATTTTATACCAGCATCTTAGTTTTTGTGGGAAGTTGTATCTTAGAAGGCCTATAACAACAGTGATTTGAGCTATTTTTTTTTTTCAAGATATAATTGGCATGATATTCCCATGTCATACTGGCAGAAAATATAACCCCGAGGCATTTAAACTGCTCAGCAATGTCTACAGCCCGCGAGTTTAATATAATATTATCGTGCGGTGCGATAACTTTATTTTTCGGCCTAAATATGACAGGTTTGGTCTTACTCTCGTTTATTTGCATCAGGTTAACTGCAGACCAGACCTCAAGAGCTTTCATTGTGGCATTACATTGTTTGATAAGTTCATGAACATTATCACCTGAAAAAAATACGCTCGTATCATCGGCATAGATGAAAAACTTTGTATTATCGCTAATGTTGACAATATGGTTTAGGTAAATATTGAAGAGTAGAGGCCCTAGCGTACTCCTTCGGGGGACACCGCAGAAGAGCGGCTTCGGTTCAGACCGTATACCATTTATGAACACCACTTCCCGTCTAAACGACAAATAAGAACTTAACAGCGAGAGCACTTTTCCTCGCATGCTATAGTAGTGTAATTTATTTAGTAAGATTTTATGATTTACCAGGTCAAAAGCCTTTGAAAAGTCCACAAATACAGCAATGGCAATAGCTTTGTTTTCGGGTTGCTTTATTATATATTATTTTTGTTGGAGTAATGCAAGTTCAGTTGATTTGCTTTTGCAGAAGCCAAACTGAAATGGTGTTAGCAAGTTAAATTTATGGATGAAATTTGACATTCTTAGATGGAGCATTTTCTCAAATGCTTTCCAAAACACTGGCAAAACAGAGATTTGTCTGTAGTTGGCGAGGGCGTTGTGATCTAATTTTTTGTAAAGAACAACAACTTTTGCTAATTGCATTTTTTTCCGGAAAAATTGCAGTTTCTAAACAGATGTTAAAGATGTGAGCAAGTATGGGAGCAATTATATAAACTGCATGCTTGACTGGCCGTATTTGGATACCATCAATGTCAAAGCTACTGTCATTGTTAAGATTTGTTATCACCGACACTACTTCGTCTACCGTTACTGGGTGCAGAAAAATTGTTTCATCATTCTGAATTCGAACATATTTGCAAGCGTCAGATCCGGCACCACGTGTTACAGCACGGGTAGCCAAGCTCGTTAAAAGAGCATTGAATACATTAGCAAGTGCAACGCCTGAAACTTTCTTTCCATCAATATTTAATTTTCTTAATGCAGTGCGTGAAATACAGATGTTTACAGATATTTGCAGATAGAAAAAAACAGCTGCCAGCGGCACCGAGAAACACAGACAGAACTTCGTTGTCGTCTTCGTCTCCTCCCACTCGTTCCATCGCTCACTGTCGTCGCCGTCGACCCGCTTCAGGATCCCCGCCTGCTGAAACGCCGTCTCGGCGTTTTGTGGCGACGTACGAGAGTCGTGATAAGGCTGAAGGCGGCAGACGTGGACTATGTCGGTGGTGGCACAAGGGTACGATGGCGAGGTCGCAAGGAGACCAATTTCATAGTTCACGTCGGTGACACGGCGCACAACACTGTAAGGGTCACGCTAGTGAGAAAGAAGCTTCTCGGAGAGACCGACGCTGCGAGAGGGCGTCCAGAGAAGGACGAGTGATCCTGGGGTATATTCGACTACCTGGTGACGGCGGTCGTAGGCGGACTACTGGGAAACTTGAGAGGCATGAAGCCGACTACGAGCTATTTGGCGCGCCTGCGTGGCCTGGGCGATGGCGTCCTGAGTGTAAGCAGTGGTGGGTACTCAAAAAGGCGGCATGAGTGTGTCCAAAGGCAAAGTGGGATGCCTACCAAATAAAGGGGCAGGGCCGAGGAGCAGGGCCCCAGATAAAGGGGGTGTCGTTCTTAAGAAGGTTGGTGAGGGGACGAGCGATCCCGGCGAAATCTTTGATAAAACGGCGAAATTACGAGCAAAAGCCGACAAATCTGCGCACATCTTTCGACGATCTTGGAAGAGGAAAGTACTTCACGGCTTTAATTTGGCGGGATCTGGGCGTACACCAGAAGCGTCAACAAGGTGTCCGCGAATAGTGAGTTGGCGGCGACCGAACTTGCATTTCGATGAGTTCAGCTGAAGTCCGGCGTTACGGAACAGTGTCAGAATATTGGAGAGGCGCTCGAGTTGCGTGGCAAAAGTAGGCGAGAAAACCGCACCGTCGTCTAGGTAACAAAGGCACGTAGACCACTTAAAGCCGCGAAGAGGGAGTCCCTCATTCGTTCAAAGGTAGCCGGGGCGGTACAGAGTCCGAACGGCTTGACTTTAAACTAGTATAAGCCATTAGGCATCACGAAGGCGGTCTTTTCGCTGTCCTTTTCATCAACGCAATTTGCCAGTACCCCGACCGAAGATAATTGAAGAGAAGTACTTCACGCCATGGAGGCAATCTAATGCATCATCGATCCTCGGGAGACGATATGCGTCTTTTTTTTGTGATGTGGTTGAGGTGCCAATAATCAGCGCAGAAGCGCCAGCTGCCGTCCATTTTTACCAGGACGACTGGTGAAACCCAAGGGCTTGACGAGGGCTCGACGATGTCTTTTTCGAGCACCTTGTCCAACTCTTGATTTATGACGGTGCGTTCGGCGCTGGACACTCGGTACAGACGTCTGCGGAGAGGAGCGAAATCACCTGTGTTTATGCGATGCGTCACCACACAGGTACGGGCTAAAACACGGGTATCAAAGTCGAAGATGTCGCGAAAAGATAAGAGGCGCCTAAGATCGTGAGCTTGCATCGACGGTAGGTCAGATGTGATCATGACGGCGTAGTCGTCCGTTCGTTTCTCTATTGATGGGGCCACAGGCAACTGGCATTGATGAGTGGAAGGTAAGCAGCTGTCCACCACTGAAATGACCCATTCGGCAGCAGGGCACAGCGTGGCGAGTGAGATGCCTTGCGGGAGCGGTTGGACGGACGAGCCAAAGTTTATGACCGGAAGGTACGCTCGGTTTGCCGACATTGTAAAGACTGTGTGCGGCGCAATGCGTCGCGTGAGGTCGACATCAAGTTCCGGAGTGACTACGTAGTGACCACCAGATACAGGGGGAACAGATAACAAAGAAATGTAAGTTGCGGCTTGAGGTGGTCGACGGACAAAGTCGACAGCACAAAGGCGAGGTATAACAGGGGACGGCGGCTCAGCAGAAAGAGGAAGGTCAAGCTGAACAACAGTAGTGGCGCAGTTGATTAGAGCTGAATGCTGAGACAGGAAGTCCAGGCCAAGAATGACTTCATGAGGGCACTGGTCCAGAACGGAGAATAGAACGGATGCATGGCGGCCGGATATGGTCACACGGGCTGTGCATGGTCCAACCACAGGAGGCGTACCGCCGTCGGCAACGCGGACAACGGCTATAGGTGCAGGGGTCAGTACGTTTCGGAGGCGGTGTCGTGGTGTTCAACTCATGACGGATACGTGCGCACCTGTATCGACGAGGGCTCTCAGAGGCACTCCATCGACATGAATGGCGAGCAAATTATGGTGTGCGCGAAGGGCTAAGCGAGGATTTTGTGACTGGGGCTGTACTGCAGCATCACCTCCCGGCACTGCAGGGTCTAGTTTTCTGCTTGCGGGTGTCCGTAGGGGCCAGGGGAGGAGCGACGGCGTTGGGGAGAACGAGACTGTCGACGCAGAGGCGACGGGGAGCGGCTGTCGCGGGGCATCTGGCCGTCGACTGTAGCACTGTGCTGGGCTGGAGGGCGCGTGAAGTGGCTGGGCTGTTCGTGGTCGCGGTGGGAGCTTAGAGGACGGTATGTGCTACGACGGGTCCAATAATTGCGACAGTGACGGGAGATGTGGCCAATGCGATGGCAGAGGAAACAAATGGGCCTGTCGTCGGTTGTCCGCCACTCGTTAGGGCTTCGTCGACGTAGAATGAAGTACGAAGGTCGTCCAGGAGCAATCGCAGTGATTTCGGGTGGTGGTGCAGGCCGTACGGGGCTGACGGGCTGGAGACCAAGGTTTGCAAGCTCTTGACGGACGACCGCTAGTACCAGAGAGATTACCATAGAGGCAAGTAGTTGTCGCCATCAGGTAGATGCAGGGAGGCAGGGGACATAGCTTCGAGCTCCCGCAGGATGATGCGCGTCACATTTTTTGGAGGCGCTGGAGTTTCCCGGTACCGCAGGTCTTCACATGAGGAAGTCGCAGCCTTGTTGGGGAGGCGTGTGTACGGCTGGCTAATTAATACGCCTGTTTTTGCCTTCCTCGAAGCGTCGACATTCCTTAATAATTCCGTCGACTGTAGTTCAGTTCTTGTATACGAGGAAGTGGAAGGCATCGTCGGCGATTCGCTTCAATACGTGGCCCACTTTGTCAGACTCGGGCATGTTGGTGTCAACTTTGTGGAAGAGGCCAACACGTCCTGAATGCACGAAACATAGGACTCCGTAGAAGTTTGAGTTCGGGAGCCAAGGTCCCTCTTAGTGGCAAGCTTTCGGCCGACCGACCGAAAAGTTTCATGGTTCTTTGTCTTCCCTTCTTTCCATGCACCAGACGTGTCCCGTCGGTGACGGCTTGAAAGCTGAAGGTCTAGCCGACAATATTCCACTTCTTTGCAGCGGAGTTGCCACGTCAGAGATGTTCTTGCAGGGAATGCCAGGCAACAACAGATGATTGGCAGTTGATATGAACTGAAGCTTTATGTTCAAGAATTTACACATTTACAACAATTTGAATGCCAACAGCGCAAACGACGCAGACAAAGTAGAAGAAAACACAGGACTTCTTCTACTCTGTCTGCGTCGTTTGCGCTGTTGGCATTCAATATGGACCACCAACTCGCCCGTTTGGCTATAGTGTTGATTTACAACAAGTTGAGCAGGGAACACAAGAACATGGAACTAGCTAACACTAGGGGAGGCCCCTACTCGGCTTAGCCGAAGATGTGTTACATCTGACCGTAGCCTAGAACCCCTTTTCCTGGCTCCGGGACCCAGTTTTAAAGACCTATGGGCCCGACCCACATTCTTCAGCAACCAATCGTGCCAAACTCTTAATACGATTGGTTAGCCGCCATGTGGTCCACCCTCCAATTTCCATAAGGCACATAACGCTCTCATATATATACATAGTGTATAAGGGTCGGGTCCCAGCGGCTGTAGGTACTCACGCGTTCGTACATGTGGATCCAGTCGTCGACGTCTATGTTGTCGGCACCAGAAAATGTCCCAGGGTCACTAGGGGGATAAAGAACGAGTGATGACATGGCCGGTGGTGATGTTGGCTAGGAGGCGTTTTGGGTCATCATTAGCGAAGGCAGCTGGCGGCCGCCGCGGAGCTCCGTCGTCGGCAGGCGTAGGGGAAATCCGCACCTCCACCAAATATGTTGCGGGAAAGGATACATTAAGACATTTACAGATCGAAAAGAACAGCTGCGAGCGGCACTGAGAAACTGACAGAACTTCGTTGTCGTCTTCGTCCCCTCCCACTCGTTCTATCGCTCATTGCCGTCGTCGTCGACCTGCTTCAATATCGTCACTGAGACACTTCACTGGGCCCTTGTTTCCTTGCCTGAATTTGATATTGGTTCATGAGGAAACAATCGCTAACAATATCCTTTTACCGACAATTATTCCTGATACGCAGACATGTCTTTGCAAGTTGATCGTAATCTCTTAAAATTTGCTCCTCGATGCATCACATTATCTACCCCTCCTGCTTTTTCTCAGTTCCTCTTCTGTTTTTCCCCTCTCAGGAATAGCCAATGCTAAACGGATTTCCTTCTATATCCATCAGATGTGTCGTGCGTAGAGCGCACACACCTATTTAATCGTGCTTGAACTGCTGTCCTACTTCTTTGCGCTCTCTTTCTACCCCTTAGTATGTTTATATGACTGATCCTTGTGTTACACTTCTTTTGTATAATTTTTTTCCTTGACCGCCGAATGGCTACTTAGCTGGTTTCAGCCTCCATTATTACTTTCTTTTTTACTGCCAGCTAATCTTACGTCCAGAATCTTCGCGGAGTGGCTGAAAAAGCTACTGCAGGGCCCGCCAGCCGATCTCTGGTCCCACCAGTAAAAGTTTCGAGGTTCTGTCTTCCCTTCCTTCCATGCACCAGACGTATACCGTCGGTGACGGCTTGAAAGCTGAAGGTCTAGCCGACAATATTCCGCTTCTTTCCAGCGGAGTTGCCAAGTCAGAGATGGTCTTGCAGGCAATGCCAGACAACAACAGATGACTGGCAGGGGATATGAACTGAAGCTTTAGGTACAAGAATTTACATATTTACAACAAGTTGAGCAGGAAACACAACAAATGGAACTAGCTAACACTAGGGGAGGCCCCTACTCGGCTTAGCCGAAGATGTGTTAAATCTGACCGTAGCCGAGAACCCCTTTTCCTGGCTCCGGGACCCAGTTTTAAAGACCTATGGGCCCGACCCACATTCTTCAGCAAGAAATCGTGCTAAACTCTTAATACGATTGGTTAGCCGCCATGTGGTCCACCTTCCGATTTCCGTAAGCTCTCTCAAATATACATAGTGTAAAAACGACAACATTTTGACTTCAATATCGCATATTCTGTGAATGGACCCACAAATGGATTGGCTTCCTGAGTTACGTGCCACGCCCCACACCTCAACTGTATTAGACAAACTCTCTCCCCTATGAAAGAAAAGCGAAACACACAAAAACAGCATAGCAAGACACTTCCCCGGGTAGGCCTGTCCCCCCAGGACCCGTTGCCTTTACTGTTCTCTGAATTAGGGCAATTATTAAGGCGGAAGCCTTTAATGCCTCATCGTTGTAAGCAGGAGTTGTCGACAGAAATGTCACGCTTTTCAATTGGTCGAAACGGTCGTGACGTCACAGCGCGCGAATTTCAAACGGGGCCAATTGTACTTTGGCTAGTAAGCATGCAACCAATTACAGGGATTGTATAGTGATGCTCCAAGTAAGTGGAAATGAGTTGAGTTAATTGCTTAATTACCTAATTAACCTTTCTAGTCAGGTCGGATAAATAAACAAAACCGAGTAGGAAACTCGTCGAGCTCGGGAATCGAACCCCGGTCTCCGGAGCGCGAGACGACCACGCTACCACTCCGTCATGCCAGCTCTTTTTTTTTGTCTTCATTGCCTGTTTTGACAGATTACAACAGATGATAAACAGATGTTCTGCGCTGCACTCTCAAACATCAAGAGCGGACATGTGTTTCACTCGCTTGAGAAAATCAAAACTGTTTCAGGGAACACAACTCTCCCATCAACTCGATAACATCATCTCCAAAACATAGCTCCTTGTACACTTCACGTAGCTTAAATATGTTTTCTTTGAAGTAATCGCGGACAGAACGCGCATGTTCATCACAGTGTCGTACAGCCATCCTGCTTCGCCAAATACTGTGCAGGCCAAGCAGGAAAATTACATCATATTTATAAAGATCCGGCTTAACGTCCAGGAATCGTATCCCATACGGCGTCAAGGGTAAATCTTTCTTTATTGTACGCTGGAGCACGTCCCAAAAGAGCAGCGCATCCCAGCAATCAATAAAGACGTGTTCTATTGACTCTGGTTTATGACACAACAAGCAGTCAGCACCATATGGTAGAAACAATCCCTTCTCATCCATCCATGTTTTAACCAGCAACGTCCCAGCGTGTAACTTGAAGAAAAACGTCTTCGCACCCGCTGGCACCACCATTTTTCGTACTCTTTTTAAAACATTTCCTGCTTGGCCTCCACTATAGAGATCGATAGATTGGCTCCGGGAAGACAGAGTCCAGCAAATCTTTTAACAATTTCTTACGCGTAACATTAGAAAGATATTCCAAACTGAAGCGCGCATTAAGAAACCGGAAAGCAAAGACCACTTCTTTCAAAAACCTACTTGCACTGTATCTCATCCCATCCACACTGTAAATAACATAGTTTGGCAAAGCAGAAGAAAGCCTCACTTGAATAAACGTCCGCAGAAAAGGGTCGCGTTTATCTCGAAGAAACAGAAATCTTGACACCACCTGCCTCAGGTACAAGTGTGGCAAGGAAAGACCCCTTTTCTCAAACGCAGAAATAAATTATCACGTTTAGTCCTCTCCCATGAGGACTGCCAAACAAAAACTGCGAAGAGACGATGAAACTTTTGAATACTAAGTCTAGAGCATGAAAGGACCTGCAACAAATAGCACACTTTTGAAACCAGATATACATTGCATATGTTTGCGCGCGTGAATACACAGTTCCTTTCCCGACCATTTCTGTGCACGCGTGGAGAGTTCTTGAATTTTCTCCTTCCAAAAGTCATCGTTATCTCGATACTTGTCAAGAGGTACACCTAGGTATTTCGGAGGAACATGTGACCATTTTACACTTGCATGAAACAAAGGCGCTGATGCCCAATTCCGATGCCAAAGGCCCGCACACTTGTCCAGTTTAACAACGCTATTGGTTACATCACAAAACCTACGAACAACCGACATCGCATGTTCTATGCTACTGTGGTCGCTACAGAAAACTGCCACATCATCGGCATAAGCCAATACTTTAATTTCACATGCTTCCAATTCGAAACCACGAATACAGCTGTTATTTATTACATTTCGGCAAAGTGGCTCCAGGTACAAAGAGAAAAGTAGCGGTGACATTGGGCAGCCTTGCCGCACGGATGCTCTAACGGCAATTCTGTCTGTGAGCTCTCGGTTAACAACCAGATTCGTGGTACAGTTACTATAGGCCATTTTAACCCCTTTTAAAGTAAGTTCTCCAACACAGACATGTTCGAGGATTTTAAAAAGAATGTCATGACATACACGGTCAAAGGCCTTCTCTAAATCAATTTGCAACATTGCGACTCGATGGTTTGGAATGAACAAAGGATGTTGACCGGATGTTGACGAGAAAGGCGTAAAACCGAAGGGCCGATGGCGTTCTGTGGACTCCCTGGCAGTGTTGCAAGACGCTGTCGCGTTCCACTCTTAGAAGCGAATCTTAACATCTTAACCACACATCAGTGACACAAGCAGCAACACTGCGCTTAAGGCTTTCGCCTTACCGCACTTTAAGTCAACAAAGTGCCCCCCGAATTTTGGCCCCAACAACAGCTGCGACCGTCTGGAACAACCGGGAGCGCCGAACCACGTTCCTATATGAATCGGAACACCGAGGACTGCGGACCCAGCAGCCGCCCCCCGGAGTTCGGCCAGTGTCACAACGCAACTGGCCTTCGCTCTGTTCGGAGGCGTTTCCTGCGTACGCCCGTTTCCCAACAACCGCTGATGTTCCGGCTTTAGAGCTTTGGTGGTGTCACCGGACACCAGCCAGCCGCACTGTCGTCAACTCCCATTCATCCGGGCGCGCCCGGACCCGCTTTGTCTAGCAGTGTTCCCTTTTCAAAGGAGCTGTCGAACCTTTGAACCTTCGAACGAAGCGTTCGCAGCTAGATTGAGCCGCATCTGGCATCCGTCAAGACATGGCGAGTCGTCGTAGGGCGACAACAGTGTCGGTGCTAACACTTTTATGGCCCCTTGACGTCTTCGCGACGCGGCCCTGTCGCGAAACAAACACCGGCGACCCGCGTCTTTCCCCGAAAGGGGACAAAGGGAGGCTTGGGCGAGTCGGCCGCTCCCTCTCTGGCTGCTGCCCGCCTGCAGCGCCACCTGCTGCCTCCCGCTGGAGGGGGGTCGCGGGGCGGGGGGGAGGGGGGGGGAGGGCCTCCGGCAGTGACGGGACACATGAGAAAGAAAGACGGACGCTCGTAATGATTGCGAAAGCGTAAACATGAGGACGGGTGCCAGCCATCATCACTAACGCCTTCTTGGGATCAGCAGGGGCTCACTGATCCCTTACACCACCCTTTCACTAGAATGGATGCCGTGTCGTCCAAACCCTCTGCGAATGCCTGTCCCACACACTTCCCTGTTTATTTCTTCCACTTCGAAGCCCTTATCCAAGCTTGACTTATCTCCCCATTAACAATCACCGCATTCCTGTCAGCCTCTTCGTACCGTCTTAGTACCTCCGGTAATGCAGTGTGCACACCACGGTTTGCACATGCTTTACGGTTGCCTTTCTATCGTCAACTCTGTGCGGTAATCTTTCCACCACTTATGCAGCGCCACTGTTGAGGACATCGTTCAGTCCCGGTGCTACAGTTGCCACAGCAACTAACACGTCCTGCGACTGTTTTGCCTTCCGTATTGCTTAGCACCGCCTCCTTTGTCCTCCCTGGGAAAGTCCCGATTGATGCTCGCCTGTCTCCGTTTGCCTGCTCTATTATCTCTATTATGTTTCTCTGTTATCTCTATTATGTTTGATACACCAGCCGTATGCACCTGAGTACTCCGTCTCCCTCCTGACTTCAGGTTTCTGCGTCCTGTTGTCACTGGGGTGGTTTTGTCCTGTCCCCCTGTTGGTTCTGACTGCGACCTCCTGTCTGGAATAGCTCTCCATAGTATCTAGGGTTTTTAGCTCCAACCTCTGAATAACCGTCCCTGTCTAAGCATGCTGTCTAAGACCTGCTTTATTCCCGCTGCCCACACAAGTGCAGGCCCCATCCACGTAGGTAGCCGTGGAATGTCCGCCATAGCAGAATCCGATGGCGGTGTCCGCCATTTTTTCTTCCATATCTGCGTCTAGTTTTCCAGGTAGGGTATTTACACAAGATGGTGATGTGGCGTTTTCTTCGCAAACTGCCGAGGTTTGCACTGCCAGATATGCGCATAAACTCCGAAGTAATAAGGTCCCCGGATGAACGGTCCGCCGAGAAAGCTCGCTCTAAGAAAAAAATCTCCCGAAGTGAAAAATTACCGTAAGAATTAATTATCCCACAGCCCACTTGGTAAAGAAATTGCATTTTTTATTCGACTCTTGCTTGGGTCGGAAAATCGATGAAAGCATGAAGCATTTTTCAGTACCAGATCGTAGCAGCGTCTTGCACTACCCATTCTGAAAATAAATACCGCAGCCTGTAAACGAACGCTGGGACAAGTATAAAACATTTAGCGCTCTGCTTACCGTTACACCACATCTGCTATCTCGTACTCCTACCTTACAAACGCTGGCGCAAGGGCGTAGCTGCTTCTAAATGCACTGAATGGCGGCTATCTGGTGGCTCATCATTAGAAAGGCTTACTGTCACTTTTTTCGTGCTTAAAAGGTTGGGACCTGGACACTTCACCTGACTTGTCCCACCCCGGCCCTAGTGAAGGTCAACATCCGGGTCGAGTCGGAACCCAGAAAAAAAGAGGACGAGCCGTTGCGAATCTCATGCAAGATGGGCAACTTTGTCGTAGAGAAGCCTAACGAAGGGATCATCTATGCCAAGGTCACCAAGGGCAAGAAGGTGGTCCTGGACGCCGTGGTCATCGCCACAGTTTACTCCCCGCAGGACGATCCCAACGTGATAAAGATCCGCCTTCATGACAACGGAAGTCGTAAGTGCTATTGCTAGATATGGTAATAAGCATTCGACCCTCTTTCCCAGTGTAACATTTACAGCGGCTAAAAAGCTGGACTTGCCTCATTAAACAAGGACTGCGCTCGGACTTTGTCCTGCATCTTTTCGTCTCAACTGTTTGTGGTGAGCCACACAAGAAAGTTGAACGAATTGCAAAACACCTGAAACTACCTTATAACAACACAAGCAGGGGCATATCATGCTAGTAAAAGATCAAAAGACGTGATAAAAAGAGAATACGAGACTATCGAATTTCTTCTTTTGATGTCCAAGGTTTGTGTTAATTCTCTAATAATGATTCTGAAAAGCCCGAAGCACATGATGCGGATTTTTCTCATAACCAAAGTCCCTCAATGCTCTGAACCATAAATAACAAACTGTTACGTCTGTTTCATGGACTTTTCCTGTTTTCCCGTCTTCCTGGCATTGTTCCTGCTTATTTGCATCTTCCTCTGTCTCTCTCTTTCTTCCTTCTACTTTCTCGCCTTTTTTGCTTGGTATTTTCCTTCCTTCTTTCCTTACTTCCTTTCTTGCTCCTTCCTTTAGTCCTCCTTCCATCTTTTTTCCATCCTTCCTTCTTTCCTACCATGTTCCTTTCTTTCTCTTTTGTCTGTCTGTCTTCCTTCGTTGCTTATTTCTGTTGCCATGTGCCTTTCCTCAACTGTTTCGCAGACGCCGACGTCCACCCCAATGACGGAACCTACAGCGCCTACTTCGCCCAGTACAGAGGCAAGGGACGATACGTCGTCGTGGCGGAGGTCTCTAACCAGAAATCTACGCACCTGGCCTACCCTATTCGTAGCTCGAGCACTTTCCTCACCACGCATTTCCTTCATGCGGCGACGGGTGAGTTTCCATGAGCTCGGTACATTAACCCGCTGAGACACTCGCATAAGCTCCACACGTACTAAGGAGCCAACTTGAGACCTGGCTGTAATCACGCGGGCTGCCCCTCATTGGATTGGAGAAACTTTATTGATATAACACATCAATGGGGCGCGATGAATGGCCCCCTAACGGAGTGCGACCTTTCCCACCCAGTGCGCAAGCTTGGCTTGCGTGTTCTCGTGAGGCTCCCTCAGGAGCTTTAGCCAGGCCTCCCGGGAGGGAACCGGACGAAGGTCTTTTGGAGGTGGATTTTCCTTACAGCCCCATAGGATATGTTCGTCTGTTGCTATGTTACCGCAGTGTAAGCAGTTGGGATTGATGGGTTGTGTGATAATTTTAGACATAAGAATGGGGGTCATGACTGTCCAAGTTTGGGCCCTACGTAGGTTTCTGGCTTGTTTTCTTTAAAAATATTATGGTGAGGTGCAGGGTAAAGTATCCGCGCCTCACGCAGCTGATTGGTCATTTCTCGATAAGTGAAAGTTTCGTTGATGTGGGACTCCGGGACACTCCCCGATCCCTCCCGGTTTGCTATAGCTCGGGCATATCGGTTCGCCTTCTCGTTTCCCGCATTTCCCTCGTGTGCAGGGACACAAACAATTTCTACGCGGCTCATTATTTGGCTGTATTTGATTAGTCCTGCGGCTGCAGAGCAAATCAGGCCTTTGTTATAATTTTGGATTGCAATCGTAGAGTCGGTAATTATTGTGCCTACGCTCTCGTCCCTGAGAGCTAAGGCAATGGCTACTTCTACGGCTTTGGTTGCTGAAGTTACTGTTGCTATAGCAAAGAACCTGAGCTAGTCTTCTGTCGCTCGCACCATGGTGGCAAAGTACTTGTCTTCCTTTGCTCGGGCCGCGTCCACATAAACTGCAGCTGGGTCGCTACTGTATTGGTCTTCGATTCTTTGAGCACGGTGCGCTCTCCTAGCTGCATGCCTTTCCACCGTCATGTTTTTTGGGAGAGGTAGGATTTTAATGTGCTGTCTGTGATCGGCAGCATCTCACTGCAGCTAGGGACGAACACCGGCTCCATCCCTAGTCTGTATAGTACCATACGGCCTGCAGTAGAAGCTGAGAGCCTCAATATTTGTGCTTCCTTATGCGCCTTTATCAGTTCTGGTGTGTTGTATATGCCCAGTTCGAGTAGCTTTTCAGTCTTGGTGTATCTGGGAAGGCCCCGAACTGTTCTCTAGACCGTTCTAGTGGTCGCATTAACCGATTCTACCTCTCTTGCCTTCAGGTTGCAGTAGGGTAGAGAGTATGTAATGCGGCTGATTATAAAGGCTTGCACTATACGGCAGAGATATTGCTCCTTCATCCCCCTATGTTTATTAGCTACTGTTCTGAGTAGTCCTAGTACTTGTACAGGGTTCTCCGTCGGATCGGTGACCTCGACTATGAAGTCATCCCCGACGCCACGACAGCATCTCAGCGACGCCGCCCACGCCCGGAAGTCGTACATGTCGTACGCCTGAAGCCATATTATGAACGCTAAAGCACTCGAAGTTTTATTTTCCGTGTTTATTTTCATTTTAAAGCATCGAGACGATGCTTCTTTGGAAGGGGGGTAATGCCACGTATCATTGTATTGTTTGTTCGTTCACGCTCAAGGCTGCAGGAAAGGGCTGTTATCATTTTTGTTCGTGACGCGAGAAGCGACCGGACTTATCTCGATTGTTCACAGCCATGAACAGCTGCATCTACGTGTTTCTAGATTACTCTAGATGATCTCGACCTGTTATCTCGAAGTTTCCTTGCCGGCTTTAAATTGAACGATGCCGCGAGCAGCGGGCATTCGTAGTTCGACGATTGACGAGCACGCTTGTTGCTTACGCCGCCACCGAGTGATTCAGTTCTTTTGCGGGCGCAAGTCAGCCCAAATAAAGAGCTTCGTTTGCAAGTCTTTCTGGTTTCTTCCTGACCGCTGGACTGCCGTCACTACAACGTGACAATATGTTTGGCATCTGTTTGACTTTTAATTCGCTAGTGTTCGCAGCCTTTAATGTTGGTCTTAAGACAGTGTAAGCATTGTTTCACTGTGTGGGATTTTTTAGCTGTTTTGGAGAGATGTGTGTGTATGCATGCAGTTTTTTTCCACGGGTTTGTTATGTGGCTCATGGAACTTTCATGTTACAGAAGAAATTATTTCGTTCCTGTGTTGTACAGGAAAGTGAGCAGTATTTATATGCACCAGGTGTTTCAGGGAAGAATAAGTAGTTTTCAAAAATATGGCTTTTGCTGCATAATATTACCAGTGTTATCAGACACCAGAAAGCCGGTGAGGTGTATTTAGTAAGCTGGTTAACTAATTTCTGATAATTAACTTTTTAACTAACACAGGTTTGCAACTGGTTGCAGTTAGAGACTTTTAGCCAGTTGTTCATAGTAGCCATAGTGTTACGGTGCATAGTTGCTAGGAGAAGACGACGTTGTTTTGGGACGTTCGGCAGTGAACGACGACGAGGACGTGGCAGTTTGTGCTGGAGTGACCTAGCTCGGTGTGCCTTCTGACTGTGGCCTGTGCCGTCTGCCGCTGGGCTAACCCCCCGTAATATTTGGTGTGAGGTGCGCGGGTCCCTTCATCGCCATCCTGGTCCCGGAGCTTCGGTGTCCTGTGCCTGCCGTGGACGTCGGCCGTGAGTGCCTGGTCCGCGCCGCCCGGCCATGCCCCAGCCCGCTTGACCTGAACCGACCTCGCCGCTCACCCCAGCCCCGTCCCCCGCCCGGACCACAAGACACGACGACCCAAGACCCGACCGACCCGACCGACCCGAGACCCGACCGACCCGAGACCCGACCGACCCAAGACCCTGGCCACACATGAGGACACCGCCCCCTGCCCCTGCCGTTCGGTGCGTCCAAGGGCCTCGGCCGTCAGCTCCTGGCACCCTACAGCCCGGATGCTTCGTGGACCGGGACTCATTCTCTCATCTTTCTCATCGTGGCGGCCAGCACTACACCATCTTCTACATACCGTTCAACCCCGCACTCAAGACCATCGCCATTTCGCCGTCTGTTCGTCACCGATCGGGACGATCGCTCGGAGGCCCCGGGTAGTGTGACGAAGACGAAGCTGGCAGTGGCGCGGGACGGAGCGCTCGCGCTAGGCCAGCGGCCATTAAAAATCATCTCTCCTTCATGGTTCACCACGTCTCATTCTTCGGCTGGCCGCCACGTAACATTTGGTGGAGGTGCTGGGGAGATGCCGTCCAACCCACCTCCGGCCGCAGCATCACCACCAGCGCCGACCGTTGTCGTGGCGCAGCCTCGCGACCCAGGTACCTTTTGTGGCACCGATGACGTCGATGTCGAGGATTGGCTCGCCATGTATGAGCGAGTCAGCAAGCACAACCGCTGGGACGCGACGCTCATGCTTGCTAACGTTATTTTCTACCTGGCGGGCACGGCGCGCGTCTGGTTTGAGACGCATGAGGAAGACCTCACCTCTTGAGACAACTGCAAAGAAAAGCTCAGAGACTTATTTGGCAAACCAATTGGACGCAAGCTGGGTGCTAAAAAAGACCTCGCTTCTCGAGCACAGTCATCTACGGAGTCATACCTCTCCTACATCCAGGACGTCCTCGCTCTGTGCCGAAAAGTAGACAGCGCCATGCCAGAGACCGACAAGGTGGGCCACATCCTGAAGGGGATTGCTGATGATGCATTCAACCTTCTTCTTTGTAAAGATTGTGCAACGGTTGACTCCGTCCTCCAGGTATGCCGGCAATTCGAGCAGGCAAAACATCGCCGTATTGCTCCTCGTTTTGATCGCCTTCCGAACACTGCGGCGACATCCTCCTGCGAAGACCTGCCAACACTGCGACAACCGTCCCATCCTGCCAATTTAACTAGAATCGTCCGCAGAGAACTGGAAGCTGTCACCTTCGCCCCTCAACCGGCCGACTCTACGATTGCGCTGATCCAGGCCGTCGTTCGCCAGGAGTTTGCGAACGTGGGCCTCAATTCTGGCCTGCCGTCTGCGTCGCCCTGTTTGCCAAACACCGCTCCACTGGTTGCTGCTGCTTCACCGACTCCGACCGTACTACCACGTTACCGCTACCGGAATCCTGCGGATTGGCGCACCCCGGACGACCGCCCAATCTGCTTCACCTGTTCGCGTGTCGGCCACATTTTCCGTCACTGCCGCAGCCGTTGGTTTTCGCCACGTCACCTCCGTTCCACTTACGATCGTCGTGCAGACTACGGACCTAGTTCCAATTATGATCGCCGTGCCGGCTTCGAACCACGCCAGACGTCTTCTCGGGCTGAGTCTCCGCACGCTTTTGACACTTCGGCCCCGCGAAGGTCCAGCCGCTCGCCTTCCCCTCAGATCCGCCGCTCTCGTTCGCCGCAATTTCGACGCCCGTCCACTCCACCCTTACCTGGCTCTCACTCGGAAAACTAATCAATGCAGCTGCCGGAGGTGATGCTGCATTGATGACCCGGCCCGAAAATCCTCTCCTGACCCTCGCTCCTCGCCGCAACCTTCTCGATATCTGCGTGGACGGTGCACCAGTTACCGCGCTTATTGACACTGGCGTCCAAATTTCTGTCCTGAGCTCCTCGTTTCGCCGTCGTCTGAAGAAGGTTGTGACACCTGCCGTTTCCTCAGCCGTTCGCGTCGCCGACGGAAGTGCTGCTGCCGTTGTTGGACTGTGCACTGCGCGTGTTTCCATTGCTGGTCGTACAACCCCTGTCGCGTTCACTGTCCTCGACCATTGTCCCCACGATGTATCCTCGGTATCGACTTTTTAACGACGCACGCGGCTCTAATTGATTGCGCCACTGCCCTTCTTCGTTTGGACTTGCCGCTCTGCTCCGAAAGCGCCGATACCAAGCCGCCTCGCTTACGTGCCGCTGAATTTACTCGCTTGCCGCGTGACGCTGCAGTTTATGTCCCTATGTCCCCGTTTTCCGCCGTTCCTGACGGTGTCTACTTCACGTACCCAATCAAGGACGTTGTCCTGCAGCGTAACGTCAGCCTTCCACACACAGTCCTGACCGTCACCGGCAACCGCACCTACCTTCCGATTCTGAACTTCAGTCTCTCTCCCCAAGTTTTACCCTGTGGCATCGCGCTCGCTGAACTGGTTCCATTGGCCGAATGTACAGTTTCTGCTTTAACAGCTGCGCCTAACGCTGATCTCCATGCCCTTCCCCGCTCGGCCGCTTCACGCCCGGACCCTACTTTTGCGATGATCGCGGCGGATTTGCCACCTGACCACGCCAACGCCCTCTGCGCCCTTTTAGATTCCTACAGTGATGTCTTCGATTTCGGGAATCGTCCTCTTGGCCAAACTTCTGTCGTGACCCATCGCATCAATACGGGCGATGCCAGCCCTATACACAGAAGGCCCTATCGTGTTTCTCTTCCTGAGCGCCATGTCATCCAAACCGAGGTGGACAAGATGCTGGCGAACAACATTATCGAGCCTTCTAGCAGCCCTTGGGCATCCCCTGTAGTGTTGGTCAAAAAGAAAGATGGCAGCTGGCGCTTCTGTGTCGACTATCGTCATCTTAATCAAGTAACGAAGAAAGACGTCTATCCTCTTCCGAGAATTGATGACGCCCTCGACTGTCTTCATGGGGCCAGCTACTTTTCTTCTATTGATCTCCGTTCCGGCTACTGGCAAATCGCTGTTGACGAACGGGATCGTGAGAAGACTGCCTTTATCACCCCCGATGGCCTGTACCAATTCAAAGTTATGCCTTTCGGCCTCTGCAACGCTCCTGCCACCTTCGAGCGCATGATGGACTCGCTTCTGCGTGGCTTCAAATGGACAACGTGCTTGTGCTACCTAGATGACGTTGTCGTTTTCTCCTCAACGTTCGAAAGCCACATACGCCGTCTTGCTACTATCCTTGCGGTCTTCCGTCGCGCTGGTCTCCAACTGAACTCCAAGAAGTGCACCTTTGGCCAGCGCCAAATTAAGGTCCTCGGCCACTTGGTTGATGCGTCTGGTGTAAAGCCCGACCCTGACAAAGTTCGTGCCGTTCGTGAGTTCCCCACTCCCCGTTCCTCGAGCGATGTGCGCAGTTTCCTCGGGCTCTGCTCGTATTTTCGCCGGTTTATCCCGAACTTCGCCGACACGGCCCGTCCCCTTACCACCCTCCTGAAGAAGGATGTCCCTTTCTCCTGGGGCCTTGACCAAGCTCGCTCCTTCACGGCACTTGTTGCGGCCCTCAAGGCTCCACCTGTGTTGGCCCATTTCGACCCATCTGCGCCTACGGAACTTCGCACAGACGCCAGTGGCCATGGTATTGGCGCCATTCTTGCGCAGCGGCAACACGAGCACTTTCGTGTGATTGCTTACGCCAGCCGCCTGCTCTCTCCTTCCGAACGTAACTACTCTATTACGGAGCGGGAGTGCCTTGCTCTTGTTTGGGCGTTAACAAAATTCCGCCCTTATTTGTTTGGAAGGCCCTTCTGCGTAGTTACGGATCACCATGCTTTGTGTTGGCTGTCCTCTCTTAAAGACCCTACAGGACGTCTGGGTCGCTGGGCCTTGCGTTTGCAAGAATACACATTTAATGTTGTCTACAAGTCCGGCCAGCTGCACCAAGACGCTGACTGTCTGTCCCGCCATCCTGTCGGTCCCCCTGACTCCCACCCCGGTGATACCGACGACTGTGTACTGTCCGTATCAGACTTTCTGAACATTGGTGACGAGCTGCGCCGTGATCCAACTCTGCGCCTCATAGTCGACCGCCTCCGCAGCGACTCTTCCGATCCTGCTCTACGAATGTTCGTGCTGCATCACGATATTTTGTACCGGCGCAATATGCACCCAGATGGCGCCGACCTCCTGCTCGTCGTCCCGACCCATCTCCGCTCCACAGTACTTGCCCAACTTCATGACGCTCCTACTGCCGGGCACCTAGGCGTGTCACGCACGTACGACAGCGTGCGCAGGCGGTTCTTCTGGCCTGGCCTTTACCGCTCTGTCCGCGGTTATGTTGCTGCTTGTGATCAATGCCAGCGTCGGAAAACGCCCCCACTTCCACCCAGTGGCCAGCTTCAGCCCATCGACATCCCGACTGACCCATTTTTCCGTGTTGGTCTCGACCTGCTTGGTCCTTTTCCCCCATCAACATCCGGGAACAAGTGGATTGCCGTTGCGACCGATTACACTACCCGGTACGCTATCACGCGCGCTATCCCTACCAGCTGTGCCTCCGATGTCGCCGACTTTCTTCTCCATGACGTCGTCCTACTTCATGGCGGTCCTCGTCAACTGCTTACGGATCGCGGCCCCTGCTTTCTTTCTAAAGTGGTCCACGACCTTCTGCGCTCCTGCTCTACCCGCCACAAGTTCACGACGGCCTACCATCCTCAGACCAACGGCCTTACTGAGCGTCTTAATCGCACCCTGACGGACATGCTGTCTATGTATGTCTCAGACCACCATCGAGACTGGGACGTCAGTTTACCTTTCGTGACGTTCGCCTACAATTCCACACGCCACGATACCACCGGCTACTCTCCCTTCTACCTGCTCTTTGGCCGCGACCCGTTGCTACCCTTCGACAGCCTCCTGCCTCACGACCCTTGTACCAGCAGTTACGCTTGTGACGCCATTGCCCGAGCTGACGTCGCCCGCCAAATCGCTCGTGATCGCCTCGACGCTTCACAAGTCGCTCAAAAACGACGGTACGACCTTCATCACCGTGACGCCCATTACCCTCCCGACTCCCTCGTACTCCTCTGGCTCCCTGCACGTCGTGTGGGCCTGTGTGAGAAGTTGCTGCCTCGTTACGTGGGTCCTTACCGCGTCTTGCGGCAACTGAGCGATGTCACCTACGAGATCGCGCCCCTGCAACCCCACACTCCTCGTGCGGCCTCCTCCACACAGCTCGTACACGTCGCCCGTCTTAAGCCCTACCATCCAAACCCACCATCTTAGGACACCTAGGGACTGTGCTTCCTTCCGCCCGGCGGAGGAGGGGGGGGGTAGTGATACGGTGCATAGTTGCTAGGAGAAGACGACGTTGTTTTGGGACGTTCGGCAGTGAACGACGACGAGGACGTGGCAGTTTGTGCTGGAGTGACCTAGCTCGGTGTGCCTTCTGACTGTGGCCTGTGCCGTCTACCGCTGGGCTAACCCCCCGTAATAATATCAGTTTCTGGAATGTACAAAACATGATTACTTTCGCCGCTGTGGCTCGACAAAATTTGGCTGCATCGTGCGAAAATACATGCGCTTTTGAAAGCACACAGGGAAAGAAACCCCTCCAGTGCATGTAACTGCTACAAATCTCTAATGGCAACTAGACGCCTAACTCTGATAGTGAAGGAATCATATTCTTAGCAGCAAGAAACACACATAACACCAAACACACACAGGACACCCGCTAGACTTCAACTATCTTTACTGGACACTTGTACGACATAAACATGTATCACTGAGCACACGCAGGTGCCTCGTCATCCGCAACAGGTCTAACTACGCCCTCCCCTCTCCTCCAAGGCATACGGGGTTGCGCTGATAAACAATCTCTTTTTCTGCCAACGCCAGGGAGGGAGTGTTTACACATGTCACCCGCCTCTTGAATACGAAAGACTTCGATAATTTCTCTTTCTTTTTTCTCGGCTCCCAGGCTTTTCGTATTCAAGAGGCGGGTGACATGTGTGTAAGCACTCCCTACCTGGCATTGGCAGAAAAAGGGATTGTTTATCGGCGCAACCGTATGCCTTGGAGGAGAGGGGAGGGCGTAGTTAGGCCTGATGCCGATGACGAGGCACCTGCGTGTGCTCAGTGATACATATTTATGTCGTACAAGTGTCCAGTAAAGATAGTTGAAGTCTAGCGGGTGTCCTGTGTGTGCGTGTCTTGGTGTTGTGTGTGTTCTTACCGCTAAGAGTATGATTCCTTCAAGCCGTTACCAACTAGCCCAACTTAATGTTTTGACAAAGTTTCAGATAGTGAATTAATAAAAATTACCTAACCAGCTTACTACGTAAGACTCTTCACAAGTTTTCTGGTGCCTGCCAACACTGGTAATACTATGCTGAAAAAGCCGTACATTCATCTCAAAATACCTGTTTTTTGAAAATTACTTAGTCTTCCCTGAAACATCTCGTATATATGTAAGAAAAACCTAACGGGATTTAATTGACGACGTTTTGGTTGGAGGGCCAGCCGTTTTCAAGTGTACTACAGCATTTGAAGCACACAGCTTTTGTTTCGAATGCTATACTATACTCGAAAAAGGCTGGTCCTCCAGCCGAAACATCGTGAATTAAAACCTGTTATGTTTTTCAATTGCTGTGTGTCAGTCATTGTTACTCAGAGGGAACTGAGGGGAAGTGTGCCGAAGGCAATATTCTGTTCCTCTATTGTTCTCCATAAAATATTTTGATGCATCATGCATGTGTTGTAGCGCGTATGTACACTTGTGCACAATAAATGTAATAATTTGCATTTTGCTTCTATTATTCTTTAAGCACTCCAGGATAGTGTTCACAAAATGATTTTGAAGTGATAAACCTATGTTGGTAAAAGTGTTGTACTGTGTAGTTAACATACACTTTTCCAAAAGTTGATGTAGGAATTATACTTTCTTCGTACTTGGGTCTTTTGAATAACGGTGGCCAATTGTCGGAAGACCGTTGATAGGGTGTTGGTAGCCATTGTCGGTATGTGGTTGATAAGAAGTGTAAAGACTTTCTATGCACTTGAGTCTTTTGGATAACGGTGGCCAATTGTCGGAAGACCGTCAATAAGGTGTTGGTAGACATTGTCGGCATGTGGTTGATAAGAAGTGTAAAGACTTTCTATGTACTTGAGTCTTTTGGATAACGGTGGCCAATTGTCGGAAGACCGTTAATAGGGTGTTGGTAGACATTGTCGGTAAGTGGTCAGTAGGAAGTGTATACAAACTCGATAAGGGGATGATAGGAAGTGTAAAGACTTTCTATGTACTTGAGTCTTGGATATCGGTGGACAATTGTCGGAAGACGGTTGATAGGTTGTTACTACAATGTACAAAGACGTTTAAAAGACTTTCTATTTAATGTTGATAGGTTCTATTAACAATTGTCGAAAGACTTTCTAAAGAATGTTACTAAAAATTTTTGTAAGGGAGTACTTCTCCTCAATTGATTTAAAGAGTGGTACTGGCAGATAAAGGTCGACGAGCGGGAACGCGAGAAAACGGCTTTCGTGACCCCCGACGGACTGTACGAATTTAAAGTACGACCTTTTGGGCTATGTTCAGCGCCGGCAACTTCCCAGCGGATGACGGATACCATTCTCGCTGGACTCAAATGTCAAACTGTTTGGTTTATCTCGATGATGTCGTCGTATTTTCCGAAACCTTTGCCAAACACCTTGAACGCCTGAGGACAGTATTAGATGTCCTCCGCTCGGCCGACTTAACGCTCCAGCCCGAGAAGTTGCACTTTGGGTACAAAGACTTGAAGTTCTCGGACACCTTGTGGGTGCCGATGGCGTTAAGCCCCACCCCGAGAGAACTGCTGCTGTCGCCGACTTTCCTGTTCCTACAACAAAGAAAAGTGTGCAACGCTTTTTGGGTCCGTGCGCATACTACCGCCGCTTCATCGCCGACTTTTCTACGTTTGCCGCACTCCTGTACCACCTCACGCGCGATGATACACAGTTCGTGTGGGTCGCCGAGCAACAGGAGGCTTTTGCCGACCTGCGCAGACGACTGCTAACAACCCCTCTTCTTGCGCACTTTGATGAAGAGGCTGAACCCGAAGTCCACACCGACGCCAGAAACGTCGGTCTCGGCGCCGTACTCGTCCAACACCAAGGTGGCGTGGAAAGTGTCATCGCGTATGCAAGCCGCACGCTTATTCGCGCTGAAACAAACTATTTGACCACAGGAAAGGAATGCCTCGTGGTTGTGTGGGCAACCACGAAATTTTGTCCTTACCTCTTCGGCAGCCCGTTCAAAGTAGTTACCGACCACCATTCTTTGTGCTGGCTCGCCAATCTTCGCGACCCATCGGGGCGCCTAGCCCGATGGAGCCTCCGCCTCCAAGAATTCGACTACACTATTGTGCACAAATCTGGCCAGACGCACGAAGACGCTGACGCACTCTCTCGCGCACCCGTCGGGTTAGCCGATGATAGCATAGAGGACGAGAGCGGTTTTATTGGAGTGTCAGCGACTTAGACTTAATGACCCGACAGCGAGGACCCAGACCTGCGACCTATCATTGATTATCTAGAAGGCCGAGCTTCGGACGTACCTCGACAATTTTCTAGGAACCTTCCGGCCTTCTGCCTCCGGAACGGCATTTTGTTTAAGAATAACACCAGCACTGTTGACCGCGCGCTCCTCCTCGTCGCTCCGGCAGACCTCCGCGCCGATATCCTTCTTGCTTGACACGATGAGCCGACCTCCGGCCACTTGGGCTTTGCCCGCACACTTGCCCGCGTGCGCCAGGCGTATTATTGGCCCAAACTCTCTCACGCCGCCCAACGTTACGTCAGGGGCTGCCGCGAGTGCCAACGTCGTAAAGCACCTCCTCTCAAGCCAGCAAGTTTGCTCCAACCTATCGAACCGCCTCGGTCGCCGTTGGATCAAGTCGGTATCGATCTTCTGGGCCCATTCCCTGTGTCATCGGCCGGTCATAAATGGATCATAGTCGCGACCGACTATTTAGCAAGGTATGCGGACACTAAGGCGGTGCAGCGCGGCACGTCATCTGAGATCGCCCGTTTTTTATACAACAAATCATGCTGCGTCATAGCGCACCGTCCCACGTAAACACTGATCGAGGTACGGCGTTTACGGCACAGCTCATGCGCGACGTGTTCGAGCTCAGTCACGCGAGCCATCGCAAAACCACTCCGTATCACCCACAGACGAACGGGCTCACAGAGAGACTCAACGCAACGATCGCCGACATGTTCGCAATGTAAATAGACTCGCAGCACAAAACCTGGGACGAGATTCTCCCGTACGTCACATACGGGTACAACACGGCCACCCAGGAGAACACCCGCTTTACACCATTTCATCTGGTCTACGGACGTTACGTTCAGACGATGCTGGATGGAATGCTTCCATGCTGCACTGATGACCACCCACTCACGTTAGTCGCTGAGCAGTTCGCTCAGCGTGCCGAGGAAGCACGTCAACTTGCCCGTATTCACATTCAGTGGCAGCAGTGCACAGATGCGCGCCGCTACAACCTCCGTCATCGGCACGTCTAATACCATCCCGCTGACCAAGTTTTTGTGTGGACCCCGATACGCCGCCCAGGCTTGTCTGAAAAACTAATGTGCCGTTACTTTTGACCTTACAGAGTTTTGCGCCGCGTCACAGAAGTGACCTACGAAGTTGCTCCTCACGGGACTGTGCAGCTTCAGCGAGCGGATGCCCTGCTACGCAAAGCGTATAAGACAGCGCTCCGACTTCCGCGCAACACGTCAGCAGAAAACCTCATGGCCCTGGGATTACATAACACCTTTGAGGAGCTACGAGAGGCGCAGCTTGAGTCGCAAAAACTCAGGCTGTTGCAGACAATGACTGGAAGAGCGTTCTCTGCAGAGGCTCGGATACTGCGAGCAGATGGGAGAAGTGACGAGGACGGCAACGATCCCCGACGAGCTTCGCAAGACCCTCAAGGTAGAGCCAATACCAAAAAACATGGATCCCAACCTTCATCGAGGCAGAAGAGAAGCGAGGGACGAATTCATCGAAAAAACATACGCTCCTCAAGCCACGACCGTGTATGCAGACGCGTCTTGGAGAGGAGGAGACACCAAAATCGCTGTGGCGGCCGTGGTCGATTCGTCTTTACGCGAAATGACCAGCGCGTCTCTCCGACGCTGCACAGCTGCAGAGTCCGAGGAAGCAGCCGTTGCTCTAGCGGTGGCGGAGGGCTATAGAACCGGGCGGTCGCTAACAATACTCACGGACTCTCAAACAGCCTGCCGAAATTACATGAATGGCAGGATAGGTCGTCACGCGCTCCGTATACTCCTCGCAGCGAGCGACAGAATTAAAAACCAGGAAGAACAAAGCGACAAGATCCCACACAAAATTGTTTGGGTACCAAGAGCCCGACAGGATAGCTCGAGGATACATTACTTTCCGAGCATCCGACGAGCCCGCGGAACTCGCGCCAGCACCCAGGGATTACTCGGCCATACTACAAAACTTCAGAGGCAGAAGAATGCGATATCCCCCACCGCACAAATCTCTCAGCAGAGAGGAAGCTGTCACTCTGAGACAATTACAAACAGGCTCTTTCCCAAACCTACATATACTAAACAAAATGCACCCTATCATATACGCGGACAAATGTCCCTGGTGCGACGAAAAACCTACTCTCTATCACATCACATGGGCCTCCCAAAACATAGACGTGGTACCCATGATACAAAACCCGAGTGCGGAGCAGTGGGAGACTCTGCTGTCCAGCGACCGCTGTGAAGACCAAGACGGTCTGGTACAGCGAGCTCAACGGGCGGCAGTGGCCAGCGGAGCCCTGGACTGAGGGCAACCGACCACTGATTAGAGGCGGACGACTTCGACAGAGAAGACTCCTGGGGATAGAATCAAGGAGAAAACGTCTCTGAAGATGCCCCCAAACCGCAGGAAAAAGGACCAGAGTAATATAAAGTTTTTCCTTCCTTCCTTCCTTCAGCGTCGCCCACCCCGCTCTGAGGTTGTGCACGTAGTCCGCATGAAACCATACTTCACGCGGTAATGGACAGTATGCTCAGTGTTCCGCTAGTTGTCGCGTGGGACACCTTTGCCCACCTCCCTTGTACATTTTTCTGTGCTAGTGCTGTTGTTTTTTCCCTTACATTGCTCGTGCTCCAGCCCCGCTTTTATATTCTTTTTTTTGGGGGGGAGGGGGAGTAATGGCACCTGGTATCCTCAGGTGGCGCATGATAGAGAAGACGTTGAAGTGTCTCGCGCTGGCTGGCTGCCGTATTCTGCTGGTTAGCGACTTATCGCCCTATCTTCCGTGACTATATTATTTTCTTACGCGGCGTCTAAAATCAAGGTACTGTGCGGTTGACCTAAGTAGGGGAAAATCGACGAAGCCAACCTGCTAAGGTCTGTTTTTTCTGGCTCTTATGATCGATGACAAGAGTCTCATGCGTGAAGCGTTGCAGTATGTGATGTGTCGTTGTCTGTTTCTTTTTCCCCGATCAGGAAAGAAGACGACCACAAAGTGCGATTTGCAGAGAAAAATAAAGTTCTTACCAGCATAAGCAAATTTTGTTGTGGACTCTCAAATAGCCTGCCGAAATTACATGAATGGCAGGATAGGTCTTCACGCGCTCCGTATACTCCTCGCAGCGAGCGACTGAATTAAAAACCAGGAAGAACAAAACGACAAGATCCCACACAAAATTGTGTGGGTACCGGGGCACACGGGGGTGGCAGGGAACGAAGAGGCCGACAGGATAGCTCGAGGATACATTACTTTCCGAGCATCCGATGAGACCGCCGAACTCGCGCCAGCAACCAGGGAATATTCGGCCATGCTACAAAACTATAGAGGCAGAAGAATGCGATATCCCCAACCGCACAAATCTCTCAGCAGAGAGGAAGCTGTCACTTGGAGACAATTACAAACAGGCTCTTTCCCAAACCTACATATACAAAACAAAATGCACCCTACGATATACACGGACAAATGTCCCTGGTGCGACGAAAAACCTACTCTATACCACATCACATGGGCCTGCCAAAACATACACGTGGTCCCCAAAATACAAAACCCGAGTGCGGAGCAGTGGGAGACTCTGCTGTCCAGCGACCGCTGTGAAGACCAACAAGGTCTGGTGCAGCGAGCTCAACAGGCGGCAGTGGCCAGCGGAGCCCTGGACTGAGGGCAACCGACCACTGATTAGAGGCGGACGACTTCGACACAGAAGGCTCCTGGGGGTAGAACCAAGACGTCTCTGAAGATGCCCCCAAACCGCAGGAAAAACCATTAGTGTAAATAAAGTTTTCCCTTCCTTCCTTGTGTGTAGCTGTGGCACAGAGGTGACGTCGGCTGTGCGATGACGACGTGCGCCTCGTTAGCAACCGCAGCTTGCATGAAAGCCGCCGGTCACAAATAACCGCAGCGCACACAGCACTTGCCGCTGCACCGACAGCGCACTCGCACGCACACCTCCCAGTTCATCGCCGAGTTCGTCGCACAGCCATTCCGCAGTCTGCTTCTCCAGTCGACGCAAAAGGCGTCGAAGCAGCTCGTCCGGCGAGTCAAACGCGTCTTCGTGCGCCTTCCTTCGACGTTGCTCGCGTCGCCGCAGCCGCCTCAGTCTTAAAGCCCTGTACGCCGCCGCTGCAGCCGCCGTTTTCTGTCAAACACGAAACGGTCAAATAGATCGCGTCGAAGTGATCACAAAAAAACGTCAATTTGCGCCTGCATAATTAGGTGTGCAACGTCAACCGTACTGTCATGTCCCTGACGTAAATGACAGCCACCCATGACGCAAAAAAGCAACATGGCCACCTGCCACGGCCGACCAATATGAGCGCGGACACGGCGGGACTAGTTTTTGATGCGTTTTAGAGCGCAGCTCTTTGGCGTCCGTTCCTGGGTTTCGCGTCGGCGTCGTCGTCGGCCTCGTAACCAGCTCCGCCCCCCTTTCATCCGCAGCTGGGGTTGACTCACTATCGGCGTCAGCGGCATCAGTCAGTCGCTGCTATCTCTTCCCTCCTCCCTTTATCGTGTTGTCCGCTTGCTGCGCGCGCTTCTGCCCCCATCGTTTGCCGCTGGGTGTACACGCCGCCCCCCTCCCCCCTCTTCCTGCGAGTCTCCGGTTGTCAAAGCGCCGGCTCGAACTTAATTCCTTTCTTCGCTCCTCCTCCAATGCAACCCCTGTGCGGTGGCAATCAGAGAGCCAGATCGGTGGCGGCGGATCTGTATATGTGCACCGCCCGAGCCGAAATTGCCGCTGCCGTTCGCCCTGTGCGGTGGCAATCAGAGAGCCAGATCGGTGGCGGCGGATCTGTATATGTGCACCGCCCGAGCCGAAATTGCCGCTGCCGTTCGCCACTGCGAAATTATCTGCCAGTTCTTTCTGAGCCATGAGCGAGACGACCGATGGAAGTCCTCCGTCTGCTAAAAAAAAATTCTGTGATAGCGCATACATGTGCTGCTCGATTTCTTTGCCTCAATCTATCGAAAAGGTGAAACAGCTTATTTGCTGCGCTCAAATTTCGCATTAGGAAGTAACGTAATCGTCGGTAATTTTTTTGATTTGACAGTTCCGTAATACGGCCCCAGAGGTGTCACGTTTTCTACAGGAGTCCACCGAGATATGTGAAACAGTTATTGCCCAATTTCCTTTCCTCAAATACAATTTTCATTTTCTTCATTACGGCCCTCTTTCTTCTTTCACTCCCTCTTCCTCCCTTCCTGTACTGTGCGGTTCAGGTGTCCACCGAGATGACAGAGAATTACTGCGCCATTTTCTTTTCTAAAAAAGTGTTGCGTTTAATGGGCAAAGCATCGCGGTGGATTGGTGGCGGGGTTCCGTGGACTCCCTGGCAGCGCTACAACACGCTGTCGTGTTCCACTGCTAAAGGGGAAGCTTTGTGCGGTAAAGGCTTTCCCCTTTAGCCACCTTACGCAGTAAAAATTCCCCCTGAATTTTTTTTGCGAAAGTAATACTGCTCCCAAGAACGGCCGTTGGCGTAGCGGCGGCCACTTGCCACGTTTGACATTTAGAAGCAGCCCTGACATCATACCATGCCTAGTAACGTCACAACGTAACGTCATACCAGGAGCGAGAGACGGGCTACCAACTCGGCTCGTCGGCTAATGGCGGCCGCTTGCCACGGTGCGCCACGCTCTTCCCACTAGAGGCGCTGCGTATGCAGTATAAAACACTTGCTTTCGCAATCTACCAGCCTTAGGTGCTGTTGTGAGTGGGAGAAGGAAGAAAAGGAAATTGCACGGGCCTGCCTACTGGCTCGACCCGAGCCACCACCGCTGCCGCGTGCAGATAGAGGAGTCACAAGATCAGAGGAAAGAGAAAAAGAAAAGACGCGCGTCCCAGCAACAACCGGGTCCGCCGAAGCGGACGCTGCTGAAAAAACAGATAAGCGGCCTTAGGTTGTTGTTGTTGTAACTGGGAGAAGGATGAAAAGGAAATTGCACGGGCCTGCCTACTGGCTCGAGCCGAGCCACCACTGGGCGCATTTGTTTTTCAGTCCCGGACTGTCCGGGACTACTTGCGGACTCGAGTCCGGTATTTGTTTTTCTCGGGCAGCCCAAAAGCTCCGCCTACCTGCCTGCATCGCCATAGCAACGCGTTCGTTTTTAGCCTATGGTAGTCTGCGGGCTGCTGAGAAGGCAGCAGACGATAGCTGCGCGCCGCGCTGGCAGCCATATTGAGTTAGACTCCGTGTGCATTTTGTGTATTTTTCGTGTTCCTGGAGGTCGATATCATGCGTTAAACCTTCACATGAGCTCCGTAGCTGCTCTCTGAGCCATCGCAATACTTTTTGTTCTTGCATCTTCGTTCATTTTCTTGAAATCCACCGCACACGGACGCGCGTTCGAAGCTGCGAGCGCGTATTGTTTGCTCGTGTCGTCAAGAGGTTCTCGTTCGCTTGTTTTGCGACATTCTGTCTGTACGCTTACCTGAAAGCATCGCAGGTGAACCACTCGTATAGTGGAGCAGCTATAGAGCTTGTTGTCAACATTTTTGCGAAGGCTTTCGTTTATCTGCCGATCCGTGCTTTATACTGGATATGCAGCGCCTCTAGTGGGAAGAACGCGGCGCGCCGTGGCAACCTACCAGCCTTAGGAGCTGGTGACGAATCGCGGCTACGGCCGCTTATCTGTTTTTTCAGCCAGCGTCCGCTTAGGCGGACGTGGTTGTTGCTGCGACGCGCGTCTTTTCTTTTTCTCTTTCCTCATATCTTTTAACTCTCCTCTATCTGCACGTGCCAGTGGTGGTGGCTCGGCTGGAGCCAGTTGGCAGGCCCGTGCAATTTCCTTTTCATCCTTCTCTCAGCCGCAACAACCTACCAACCTTAACCAAAGCTAAGCCCCAGCCAATTTTTTAGAGCGCAGCTCTTTGACACCTGTTTCTGCGTTTCGCGGCGTCGCCGTCGCCAACTACTGCCGAAACCACCCAAAAGGTGACCCTCGCGGTCACAAGTAACATTAATACCTCGATCAACTAACTATTCCAACCGCCTGGGGCGTCGCGCAAGCCACACTAAGGAGCGTCCATCCAAATTCAACCGCCACATTGATCTGAGCGAAATTAGCGAGGACCCCATCGAACCTTCTTTGCCTCAGGGTGCCAGACAGGCTGCGATGGCACCTGGCCCAGCTCACCCCGAAATTCATCATGGCACAGGGCACTAAGCGACCCCGCTGCCCCCCAAAACAGCAGGTTTTTTCAGTTATTCAATGGAATTGCAGAGGTCTCAAAGACCGAGAAAAAAGAGCTCATCTTCGCCTCTATCTCGAGAAGTTTAATCACCCAACTGCGGTAGTCGCCCTACAGGAAACTGGGGCGGTAGTGAAGCTGTCGGGATAAAATACGTACCAGCGTGAGCCCTCCACCTGTCTGCTTGTCCACAAAAGCTACACAGCGCAAGAGGTCGATCTCGAATCAAATCTGCCTTACTCGTATGTAATGGTCTCCGTCCTCCCCCTGAAAAAAACTGACCCCCCGTACACATTTTTAATATTTACTGTCCCCCTAAACGTAAGAACATAATATTTTCCGACATCTTCAGTAAGGCACTGAAGGTGGCAGGGCGTGACCCCCTTCTGATTGTGGGTGATTTCAACGCCCCCAGTCGGATGTGGGGTTATCGCAAGGAGGAAACGGGGGGCAGAAAGCTGACGGAGCTTATCTCCACGCTGGGCATCACCATCCAAACCGACCCTGCAGTCCCAACCAGAGTGGGTAACTCCGTCAATCGGGACACGTGCCCTGATCTTACCCTCACTCGGAACATTCAACAAGCAGAATGAATCAACACTGAGGACACCCTCGGCAGCGGCCACTGCCTCATCAACATCATTCTCTACACCCGTCCCCTCAAGCGACCCCTAAACCAGGCACGACTCCCAGACTGGACGGCTTTCCGGCTGTCCTTGCCCCCGTACAGTCTGGTACAAAACGGCTATAACACACCCTTATAAGAAAATATTCGCAAAAACGACAAGCAAATTCAGCTTACAGATAAAGTGACGGATGCCGATAACCATCTCCTTCATCTCTGGGAGGCGCGTCGCAGTCTCACAAAGAGATGGCGTCGCCACAAACACAATCGGAAGCTCCAACTTCGAATTCTCGATATCACCCAGCAGGCGGCGGACTACGCTGCCCAGCTTGCCGACTCGAACTGGGTGGATCGCTGCAATTTGGCCGCTAGGCAAATGTCTAGTCGAAACACATGGAGACTTTTCCGTAGTCTGATCGATCCCACCCAAACACTTACCGAAACCCAAAAACACCTTCAAAGTGCTATTCACAACTTTAAGGGCAATACGGATTAGCTGGCACAGACATTGCGGGATCGATATCTGTGCCAGACACAAGACCCCCGAGGGTCGGAGCATCTCTATGCAGGCAGAGAAAATCCTGATCTCGATCGGCGATTTCAACTCCATGACCTACGGGCGGCTCTTGCCAAAATGAAACGAGGCATGGCTCCGGGTGGGGACAAGGTAACGGTCAAACTTTTGGCCAACCTACCCGATCCGGCGTACGAAGCACTCTTAGAATACATAAATGCCGCCTGGGAAAGGGTACCATCCTCTACCCATAGAGTGGAAAACTGCGCTAGACACCTTCATCCCGAAGGCCGGCAAACCAATCAATACAGACAACCTCCGACCCATTTCCTTAACATCTTGTGTGGGCAAAATCATGTAAACTATGTTTCGAGATCGACTCTCAGAATACTTAGAAAGTCGCAACACCTTCGCGGATACCATGTTTGGTTTTAGGCCGCATAGGTCATCTCAAGATATAATGCTCCAACTAAAACATGAAGTGCTTATTCCTGTCGAATGCCCCCATAACGACAAGATAGTCCTGGCCTTGGACCTTACGGAGCATTTGATAATGTTAAGCACAGCGTCGTTCTCGCCCACCTCAGCGAGACTGACTGCGGCACTGACACCTTCAATTATATTAAACACTTTCTCACGGATCGGCAGGCCTTCGTCCGCATCCAGGACGAAGAGCACGGCCCGTACAGTATGGGCAGCAGGGGTACACCACAAGGTGCTGTACTGCCCCCTCTGCTCTTTAACTTAGCAATGCTTCACCTACCCTCTAAATTGGCCGATGTCGAAGGCATCCAGCATGCGCTGTATGCCGACGACATCACTATTTGAGCCAACCATAATGTGGGTCACATGGAGGAATGCCTGCAAGCAGCCGCTGACATAGCAGACAACTATGCGGCGTACTGCGGCCTCCAGTGCTTCCCACAGAAATCAGAATTCGTGCATATTCGGCCATCGCCGAAGTGTGCAATCCCCATTTCCCTCTCCCTCGCCAGCGGCCCCATCCGTGAGGCATCGGAAATCAGAGTTCTCGGACTCTTTATTAGTAGAACACGTCGCGCAGACACAACACTGGCCAAGCTGCGTAAGGTTGGAGACCAGGTGAGCCGCATGGTCCGTCGGGTCTCCAACAAACGCGGAGGTCTACGAAGTACACATGCGTTGCGACTCGCACATGCTTTCGTTACGAGTCGAATACTCTATTCGACCCCCTACCTTCACTCACGCAAGCAGGACGAAGATGTCTTGTAGGTTACCCTCCGTAAGATCATCAAAAGGGCGCTCGACCTTCATATCTTCACCTCCAACGCGAGGCTCGTCGCGCTGGGAGTGGTCAACACCTATCGGGAGCTGCAAGAAGCGCACCTCACCAACCAATACACGCGTCTTGCCCAGACCGTGTCCGGTCGTCGCCTTTTGGACCGACTACACATTCAACACAACCATCACACAGAGGAAAGGGTACGAGTGCCCGAAATGTGGAGATGCGCCATCCACGTTCGACCCCTTCCTACGAAAATGTTCAAAGAAGACCATAATGGCCGGCGGCAGGCGCGGGCGGGTGCCCTCCACCGCCATTATGGCAACAAATACGGTGTATTTTATACGGACGTGGCCGGCCCGCACCGCTCTAGGGGAGATGGTACACGGCCGCGGTCATACACCACAAATACAGGTGGACGGGCTCACTTTCAAAGCTCCCAGCGCAACTCACGCTGAGGAGGTAGCCATCGCCCTGGCGGCCTGTCACCCTCAGGCGCTATATATCCTCTCAGACTCGCAAGGAGCTTGTCGAAATTACGAGCTGGGTTGGGTCTCCGTCACAGGTTATCGAATACTTCGGGACGCGGCACGGGACCGAGATCCTACGCTCCGCTACTTAGTCTAGACTCCGGGACACCAAGGCCTACCAGGTAACGAGGCTGCAGACGCAGCCGCCCGCGCACTCACTTTCCGGGCCCCTGGCGATGACCTTTCCGATTCGGATCTGGACAACGAACCCCTTTTAAAATTTAAAGATATAGCCAATCACTATCAAGACTCACCGCAAGTACCCGACCCCCCTCAAAGGGCTGAGAAAAGCAGGTGAGCGTCTTCTGATAAGACTTTTTACAAATATATTGCTGTGCCCGGCAGTCATGAAACACTTCGAACCCTCCTTTTCTGGCCTCTGCCCATACTGTACGGAGGTGGCTCACACCTACCATATGGTGTGGGCATGCCAGAAAAACCTTTCCCTCACCTCCCACCCCAACCCAACCCGAGAGGTCTGGGAGGCGGCCCTGCTCGGCTGCCACGACCTTCCGGCCCAACAGGCCATGGTCCGGCGTAGCCGAGCGGCGGTAGAGTCAAATGGGGTCCAGGAATAGGGACCGAACCTAGTATTGTGAGGGGGGTGGCGCACTAGGGGCCACCTCCCAAACCACCTCTCTGTATAACCTGTAATGAATGCTTTTCACCACCACCACCGCCGTTGTCCATTGTAACCAGCAATGGACACTCTTCAAGCTGCGAAACCAATGGAGCGGGAGCCTGCAAAGCTGAGGGTAAAATTGGTAAATTGGTTTTTGAGGTAACGAAATGCGCATTATCTGTCTCACACAGCTGCGAAACCAATGGAGCTGGAGCTTGGAAAGGAGAGGATAAAATTGGTAAATTGGTTTTTGAGGAAGGGAAACGCGCAGTTCTGTCTCACACATCTAGGTGCACACCTGAACCAGTCGGCAGTACATGCATCGGCTATGGAGGCGGCCTGCTGAAGGCGGTCCTCCATCTCCCCAAGGCTCCCCTTGGTTGTCCAGATTGTAATATCGTCTGCGTAGAGCGCGTGTTTTATGCCCTCCACCTGAGCCAGTTGGCCAGGAAGGTGCATCATGGCATTGTTGAAAAGGAGCGGCGATAACACCGCCCCCTGTATTGTACCTTGTGTACCCATAGCGTACGGGCCGTATTCCTCGTCCTCTATCGGAGGAGCGCCTGACGGGCAGAGAGAGTCTCTGAGATAGGCGAAAACTTTCGCCCCGAAGTTAGTCGTGTTCAGGTCAGACAGCATGCTAGCAGGTTTAACATTGTCGAACGCCCCTTAAGATCGAGGACGAGAATGGCCTTCTCGTTTTGTTGCGTGGCTGTGGGTCATATGTCCTTGTTTGGTTTGGTTTATTGGGGTTTAACGGCCCAAAGCGTCTGAGGCTACGAGAGACGCCGTAGTGAAGGGCTCCGGAAATTTCTACCACCTGGGGTTCTTTAACGTACACTGACATCGCACAGTACACCACATGTCCTTGTGTAGTTGGAGTAGGACCTCCTGTGTACACATGTGCGTAACCCTAAGATAGTCACTACAAAGAGCCCCTTACCTTCCAAGTATGGAGAGAAGCGATACCGTATCATCGTCTCTATGAGCATTGAGTTGAGGGAGAGGGGGGGGGGGGGCTGTGAACGCACGAAGCGAGAAGACGTGCAGTGCATCGTCTCCGCCAACTTTTGGCTGGAGCCACGAAATTTCACCCGGAACCCCTTCAATACAGCTGCGTCTGTCTTTGTGAACCTGACAGCCACCTGGGGATACCACTCGCACCCAGGTGAGCCTACATTTAGACCATTTAGGGCCGATCCTCACGCGTATTGTGGCAACGGTGCAAGGCCTGACGCCTACGCCGGCGCCCGGCCGTGAGTGAGTCTCCCACCCGCGGCAAGATGGCTTCAGAAAATGCTGTACAACGTGGCTGCGACCAGGACACCATGTCCTGGTCCGAGGTTCCGGCAACTCCAACGCCCTGACAACCCGGATTCTGCGCCAATCGAAAACATGAAGCTTTTCAAGCTCGTCGAACGCCGCTCCCGCAAGCGGAACGCTAAAATGGACGCCGATGTGGCAGGATGGTCAACGCGGCGGAACGCTGCTGCGCTTCATGGCTGCCCCAATCTAAGACCGGGCCCTCCTGGACACCAAAGCCGCTTCCGCGGCTTCATCCAGACGACATAGTCATCATCCTGAAGCCCCGGGTGGCCGTCGCTCTCAGGGATGTGTATCAACATGGCGAGCTGGGAGCAGCGTTCGCCGCCTACCTGGGCGCCAAGGCCGCAGCATCCCTCAGCCTGCTCCCCACATGGAAGCAAAACCTGATCGTCGCAGGCACCCGAGAGCCGCACGTCACGGACAAGCTTCTGCGGGAATTGGAACTGACAACATCGAAGGGCTCGCTCTCCATGTACGGGCAGCTGAAACTCACTGGCGACGTGTGCCGCGGCGTCAATACCGTGGCCAAGCACGAGACCAGTGAGTCGCTCCAAAACAAGATCCAGTGGCGCTCTGGAGAGCTTGCCGATATCCGCAAGCTTGGAAAATCAGACGTCGCGGCGCTCACCTTTGTGGGCAAAGAGGTGCCGTGATATGTGAACTATACTTCAGAGGTGACCCTTGTGCGGCCATACAAAAAAACCATCCCGGCCTGCGTGCTGTGCGGCACTTGGGCCACCGTGCGGACACATGCCCCTGCCCGGACGCAAAGTGCGGCCTCTGTGGCCAAATGGTGAAAACCGTCGATGGGGCACCTCATCAATGCACTCCATCCTGTACACTCTGTGGGCAAGCTCACGCTACCAACTCCCGAGACTGCACGGGAAAATTCCGGCAGCCCAAGATGCCCGGCCCCAAGGCCAAACGCACAGAGCTCCGAGGAAACCAGCGACCTGGCAAGCCGCCAAGTCATCGAAATTCAGGTGCCAGTGCCGGAGCGCCGCGTGGTGCTCTCGGCACCGACCACAAAGTGTCGTCGGCTTTGCAATAGTCGGTTAAGTCAGCGCCCGGGAAGAAGACGCCGCCTCCACCGCCCAACGGCAGGGACACTGGCCAATTCCCGGCCGTCAAGACAAATGGCACTACCGGCGCCCGGCCAAATCAGAGCAGCACGGATTTCGCCCACACTACTCCACCAGCTCAGCAGTCATCACTCTTACCCAGGCAATTAATGATGCTTTACACAATAACAGACTCGCAGCAGTTATCTTTCTGGACATTAAGAAAGCCTTCGACACAGTTAACCATGACATTATGCTAAAGAAACTAAAAACATATGGATTTCGCGATAAGGTGCTTGACGTTTTCTCTAGCTACCTCACAAACCGCCAACAAATTGTTTCAATGAAATCTTTCTCGTCATCCCTTCAGCGCCTACACACAGGGGTTCCCCAGGTCTACTCTTGGTCCGCTGCTCTTTTTACTGTACGTAAATGATCTGCCCAAGGTATTACCTTCATCCAAAGCCATCATGTATGCTGATGACACTGCCATTGTAGATACTGCTCATCATACGGTCGAACTTGAAAGCATAGCAAATACAGAACTGGAAAAAATCTCTAACTGGTTTCTCACAAACAAATTAACTATCAATGCTAAGAAAACTAAATACATACTGTTCCACTCAAAGAAAAAATCAATTCTTTCAACTGATATTACATGAACTATTAACCAGACCCAGCTTGAGTCAACAAATAATTTTACATACCTTGGAGTCACACTGAATAAACATTTACACTGGCAACATCATATTGAGGCGACTTGCACTAAGATGGCTTCTGGTTGTTATGCTCTTCTACAGACGCGCGAATACTTTGATGTCAATATCCTGCGCGTCCTATACTTCACATTAATACATACTCACCTTTCATATTGCATCGAGTCGTGGGGCTCGACGTATAGTACATACCTAGAGCCTATTAAAAAGTTACAGAAGCGAGCACTTAGAAAAATTTCATTTTCTAGTTACACTGTACGCAGTAAGGCACTATTTACTAAACTACGCGTATTACCCCTCAATTTACTTCGTGAGAAAAGAACTGCCGAATGTATCCATAAAATAATAACAAACAACCTCCCGTTTGATATATCAATATTTAACATCCCGCCACTTCCAACACGGAGCCGCACGTACGGCAATTTTAACTTGCCAGTGAAAAGAAATGTATATGGAGAGCGTCTCCTAGAGTTTACGGGCGTAAAAGTTTGGAATAATCTACCACATGACCTAAAGAGTGCCTACAACTTCTCCATTGGAATAAAAAATTATTACCTTAAAAAGAATGACACACTTTGAGTTCATACTTTCATTTTTTAATAGTCGTCTTACATATTTGCCAGATATTATTTGCATGTAGCCGAATCCTGATACCTTGATTTATTTATAGATTTGTACATTTGCGTCTATTCTAAGGTTGTTTGTGATTAAAAAGTGTGCACTAAAATCATTTTATCCTGTTCTCGTGTGTTGTACCCTTGTGATGCTTTGTAAATACTTAACAGCTATTTTCCCCTCGCTTTTTGTGATGGCTTAATTTTTTTATAAGTTCTACGCGTTTTGTTTGATCTGTAAGTTTTTAATTTATATAATCTGTAATATATGTATTTCTTTTGTTGATGCTCTTACAAGTGTTGAGAGTGATGTCTAGCCTTCTTTATACTAACTTACTGTCTTTATTTTGGTATATTGTTGCCTGCATGTTTGTATACCTTTTTTTCCATTGGACCCGTTACTAGCCGTTGGTTATGGGTCCGGGCAGTGTTTGCGTACAAAAAACCAAAAACCATGAAACGACACATTCGTCAGGTGCTCCCGAGAAAATTCATCTCCCTATCGCAGAGGAAAACAGATGGTTTGTTTGCCTTATGGTTTCCTTAACAAGCGCCTGCAAGAGCACAGGAACAACTTAAACAATGGTGATGACCTTTGACATTTGGTCAAACATTGTCTAGAATGTAAAGTCATGAAAAAGAAAAAAAATGCACTGCATTATTCAATCAAACACGTGTACTATACACCCACAGTGATCAGACAACACGAGAAGTTGTCGAGGCTTTTCACATCGCAGGGGATCAACTGAATTGCGTCAGCAAACCATCTGTTTTCCTCTGCGATAGGGAGATGAATTTTCTCGGGAGCACCTGACGAATGTGTCGTTTCATGGTTTTTGGTTTTTTTATGTTGTTTTTTCCCTTTGATTGTTTCTTCATATAAGAAGGTTTCAGTGAATAAACCTTTTAGTTGCGAGTCAGCGCTCGTCTTGTGTCCCTTCTTTTCTTGTCCCTTGTAGTTCGCGCTGTTCAAATCATGTACATAATCACCGACTTGCGAGGGGCCTGTCGGAACGTCGAACAAGGCTGCACTCCCTTCCTGGCCTATCGAATCTACCAAAATTGCATACGGGATACGGACCCCGCACACCGTTACCTTATATGGGCCCCTGCTCATCAGGGGTTGCCAGGAAACGAGGCAGCAGCCGCAGCCGCCCGCGCGATGTCTCACCGGGCTGTTTTCTCCTCCCCACCTGATCAGGAACCCGGTTTTAATCCGGGGTATACATTCAAAAAAATTACAGCCTACTATCAAAACAGTCATCGCCTTTACCCAAGCCCATGTAAAGGCCTCAAGAAGGGGGATGAGCGGCTCCTTCTCCGCCTTCTCATCAATACAATCCTGTGCCCGGTAGCACTAAAGCATTTTTACCCCTCCTGTAACGGCAGCTGCCCGCACTGTGGTGCGGTGTCTTCTGACACCTATCACATGGTGTGGGCCTGCCCCTCCAACCCGGCTACTCCCCCCATCCCCAACTCAACCCGGGGGGACTGTGAGGCGACCCTGCTCGGCTGCCACGACTTACAGGCCCAACAAGCCTTAGTCGTGCGCGCCCGGGCGGCGGCTACCGCCACTGGGGTCCCATACTAGGGACCTCCACCTAGTGTTTGTAAGGATCGGTCCCTTACGGGCTGGTCCAAGCATACCTCCTGTCCTTTCTTAATAACAGAGCATTCGCACACAGAAGGTCTGTGAGATGGGTCTCAAGATGTGCGTATACACTGCAAAAAAATTCCGTGAATGTTACGTAGCTACTCTCCATAACAGAACAAACGCTTGCTCTGTTGCATCTAAAATGGAGGGTCCATCCGTAACACATTCGTGAAGGTGGCTGGCCGTATTATGCATTTTCTGAAACGTATTACTCGCCGTAACTGTTGGCCCCCGGACTAGGCACCACATGATGTCCCATTTCCGATCTGTGTCGTTTACTCTTGTTCAACAATGTCCGCAAACTAGCATGGCGAAAATGATATTAACCCCGTGTGCAAAGGTGAAGATCCGAGGGAGGGTGATAATCAAATTAGACCCAAGTGGCGCATAATGTTGCTTCAACGTTGAGGGATTGCTACAAATTGTGAGCAACATTAAATAACAAAGGACTTACTTTGCTACAACTTTAAAAGAAGAACGTTGACTTCATAAAAAATGTTTTCATCATGTTGCTAGCCACATGACAGGGTAACAATTAATAAATGCATTTAATATATAATTTAGAAATGCAGCGCAATGAGGTCAAGAGTTAAAAAAAACATTTAGACACAGACAATGGTTAGACAACTTCTCGAAATTGAAACTGAACACCAGCTGAAAATACATTACAAACACGATGAAAGTGCACAAGGTGAAAGCCGAATTTCCATCTGCCGTTTGATAAGGAAACGAACCACTGAGAAAGCCAAAAGCATGGGCAAACAAATTTGTGAATGCAGTTCAATGTAGCAGTCACACCTTTGCTACACATCCATCAATAAAAAACGCTAACTCCTTCACGGATAACAAAAGCACAGGCACAACAAGATATTCCTCATTGCAATGTTTAATTTATTAGGTACCTATAGCCGGCCATTCATGCCTGGTCTTCCTGCGGATAAATGAAACGCTGTCAAAAAGCAGTGAGCAGCCATAATTGCTGTAGTGACAAGGAGGATGTGCACCGTCGGTGCTGTTCCCTCATCCTGAGTAGGAAATAATAGCTGTTTTTTCTCGAATGTAC
Organism: Amblyomma mixtum; assembly: GCF_055824585.1. Taxonomy (NCBI): domain Eukaryota; kingdom Metazoa; phylum Arthropoda; class Arachnida; order Ixodida; family Ixodidae; genus Amblyomma; species Amblyomma mixtum. The sequence continues at coordinate 39,395,145 of NC_143015.1, read as the reverse complement.
TCTGGAAGCATGAATTTCCTATCCACCTTTATTTAGCTTGCACTGACACGACCCATCATGAACTCTGCAGCTTTGACAAACATGTGGGCCAGTCGACAGCCACAGAAGACTGTAGAACCCTCCTAACTTGCAAAAAACCAGTGCTCACAAAGAAAAATTTGACAAAAAAATGAGGGGTTCCTTATACACACTATATTTTTATTTGGTACTAAGAATGCGGCTAAGACATGGCATGAATATTGTTTTTTTTTCTTCTCAGTTACAAACTTTCTCGCCTGTGCTAACATATTACTGCAATGTAAATAATGAAACATGCCAGCATTGCACAACATACTGTAAGACTTACAAAATACACCCCCTGCAAGGCTACCACATGCCTCTTACATGCGGCAATGTTTATATCTACCAAACTATCCAGACTAAAATGAGACACCAAGCCTCTGACATCTTGAGATGTGTACCTCCCATGCAATTAGAGTGATTGGAGATGCTCCTTCATGATGGCATTTCAGTTGATAGGTGTGGAATGACCGGATACGAAGGTGAACAACTAGACACCAACTTTTTAAGCAACATCACAATGAGCAATGTGCCTTGGCTTTTCTTCTATCCAAAAAGTTTTATGTTCCATGTTCTGTGTTTACGTAACTGCTTGCATGTGCTCATTTTGGCTTGCTGGGAGGTTCTTTTTTTTGTTAAACTAGCTTTAACTCTGGCCTCAGTCCTCTCCACCTTCATAATTTTTTGCTAGTGTTCACCTTAAGTCATGTGCAAGCTCACGCAGATCTCTACTTTTCTACGTTTCCAACTGTCACATCTTCTCTGCCTTCGTCATGTCCATCACTGCATCCGACGCCTTCAAGTATGCTGTGTATAATCACCTTAACTAATCTGCCTATTACACATGTATTTTTCTTAGCCACCCACTCCTCTCTCTGGCGCTGACAGGTGCTGAGAGTAAATAAATAAATTGTAGTCTAAGCTAAGTCTCAGCAAGCATGCATTATGTTCAGTTTATTTTATCATGTTGACCAGTAAAGAGTGGACGGAAAAAAGCTGCTAAGTGGAGCTTGACATGCCTCTCGCCCCTACACTGCAAAGCAGCAGGCAAGGCATACATAACCACTAACGACAACAGAACATGCCAAGTGTGAAGTAAATAAGTAATGTTCCTCGCATTTATCACAGGGCATACTCTCTGCTCAGTAATTTATTACCCCCTTAGACATTCTGCAAGGAGTGTATACAATGATGTGTCACCACAATACAATGAGAATCATTAACCCTGTGCCAATACAACAGCAAAGAAATTTATGCCCAATAAATGCACTGCTTACATGCAACCAAGAGGCAAGAATGGGACAAACTGGCACATATAATGAAAATAAGCTCAAAATAATAAAGAATGACATTTGAGCAGCCGCTCATTCCCCCCACCCCCTCCCTCAAAAAAATATGAAAAATGGTCCTCTTCACACGGCACGTTTGAAAGATGCGGCAGTAATGTTTGCGACAGTTCCACTACGTGTGAAAATCAGAAATAAATAACTCCAACGCATGCGGTTGGAAGCGACGCGCCAGGGCGCGGGCAAACAGTAATCGTCTTCAGGTATCGACTGGTTCCACCTCCTGAGAGCCGCTGCTCGACGAATATCACTCATGGCCACGTTCACATCCAACAAGCTTGTAATAAACATTAGACAGGTGTTGATCATGACGCAGCAGCAGCTCATCAGTGCTATTGGCCAGTACTGAATTTTTTAGCTTGATAAACGGAATCATCCACCGAAACGCGTGTCGACAGTTCCTCGCCAGATTCTTGCAGTCCCACGAGGGTGAGCAGCTTTTCGGCCGGCTTCGTCTCCTCTTTAGTGCAGGGCCACTGTCATTGTGACGCACATTCTGCACGGTCGTTTTACTATGCATCGATGCCGCATGGGACAGCAAGCGGTCGTACACTCCAATGCGGCGTACGGGCCGCACACATACACACACCGTAACGACAATACAGCGCGCAAGACGCACGCAGCGAACACGGAAGAACAAAAACCGTTCTAAAGCACCTGTTCACTCAACACCACACATACTCCGCAACTCCGTGCATCGTTCCGACTGCGGGCTTGGCTAGCGCTTCGACTCGTCATGGCCAAGCTGCATGCCCTGCGCTCTTGTGGTAACAACGCTCATGAAACGAAAAGAAAATTTTAATATGTAAAACCATTCAAGTTGTCAGCTAACAAAGCTACGGTAAAATTAAATACATCTGATATGTTTTCAAGGTGGTGCGCTTTTGCGGACGCGAATACGCGAATGGGGCTATGAATTTCCCGTGCAGCTCTGCTAGCCACCATAGCTCTGCAAATGGCATCGTGCTCGGAGTTTTGCGCGGCTGACTTGCCCGCATGAATTTTACTTCCTCCGTGCACACATGCTTGGTGAGGTGAACGGTGGTCGGTGCGAACAGTTCGAAGTTTAATCGACTGAAGATTGCTCAAGGAAAGTCAGCGGCATTGCATTTTTTCTGTTTCTGGGCATCACGAGTGACTGGCGGCAGCCACACGGCATCGTCTCCGGTTTGGTGAACTTGTGAGAAGGTGAGCAATTTGTTCTCAAATTTTGAAAGCGGTTTTTTGTTTGTATTGTAACCCTGTGTCTCGTCACATGTTATGTTCACGGTAACATCAGTACAACGTGCATGCGCTTTCTGTCTCTATTTGAAATAACATTGGTCGGTCAGCGTAAACTTTTCGATTCAATTAAGCACAAGCTGTCCATGTTGGTAGTGCATGCTGAATGTGCTTGTCCTGTCCGCTCTCCCTGTGTTCTGCGTGTTTTTCTGTGCTCCGTTTTTAGATGTATCGATACCAACTAGCCCAACTTTCTGCTTTACTGAACTCTATTTGAGATCATTCTCCGCTCGAGATGGTCTTCTGTTAATTTATTTATTACCAGGTATAGTCTAGAGATTTGGAACCGTTCATCCCACTGCAACAGTGCTGGAAAGCTGTTTTGTGTTCATGCATCTGCTGTCCTTAAACTGTTCGGTAATCATTCGCATGGTTCCTTTGGATTTGGACAACCGGCTACTGTTGCAAGGGACGCCTCGCAGCAGAGCCCCTGGGGACGCCCAGTGAGTCAGCTGTTTGTCCAGGTGCCAAGTTACCAAAGGTACCATTCCAGACTTTTTTTTTCTGTTCATCAACCTCATATTCCTTGCAAAAATTACAGTATGTAATTGGGCACTAAAAAAATTGGTAACTTATACACATTTCAGGACAGTTCAGAGAAATGAAATGAAAATTGGTTTTTGAGGAAAGAAAATGGGGCAGTAACTGTCTCACTTCTCTCGGTGGACTCCTGAACCTAAGGGAAGGAATAAACGAGGGAGTCTAGAGAGAAATGCACATGCAGCATCAGTATTCTCTCTGTAGACTTTTAGAGACCTGGATTCATTCCTTCTAGGACAGTGCCAAGCAGTAGGTGAACTGCACACAAATTTATTTTCCTCTGGTGCAAAGTAAAGAGTGAAAATGTTATAAGACAAGTCTCTACCCTGTTTCATTCTCACTGCATTTGCTCAAAGCATAATATGAAATGCTGTATTTCTTATACCCTGGTTTCCTTTACTTTGAGCAGTAGGTATTGACAATGAACGTCAAGGCAACTCCACTCTCATTGCTTCTTGCTGCTTTTAGGTTTCCTCCACGATTTTCTGTTTGCTCAGTCCTGGCCTTAACATATTTTTTTCTGTTGCTTAGCTTCGAACTATTGGCTAGGTTACATGGTTCTGCTACTTCTATGTTCACTGTGAGGTTTGAGAGCTTGTTACTTTGTTCTTTTTTTATAAGCATCTTTGTCTTCTCGAGGCTGATTGGCAGTCCGGAACAGAGACGACATGCATTCTTTATGTTAAGATGATGTCGCACCGGGAGCAAAAAAGTTTAGTGGAAGTCGCGATGAGGCGCACTTTTCTTTAGACTAGTGGCAAAGGTTTACTGTTGCTTCGCAGTAAAGCGCTCCCTCCTGTTGCGCACGAGCATTTAGATGGCTGTTAAATAGTACTATCAAGGATTTAGCCATTGTAATGTCGCAGGTCTGTTGTGTAGGACTTCAGATCATTGTCTTGCACTGTCCCTGAAGCCTGTTGTCTGTCAGTCACGCCACTATGCAGGTGTATTTCTGTCCAGTGTAAAAAATATTTTCTGTGATTATGCTACACGCACAGGTTCATGGGGAAGTAAATATTTTGTGTCGCTTCAACCACATAAAGCTTCAAAATGAACACATGCAAAAACACATGCTGTTAAAAGCCTTGGCTTCTGTAACCCAAGTGTGAGGAGAATACTATTATGGCCGGGATTCGTGCATTGCCACCTATTAAATTCCTTTTTTGTAAAAATAATGAAGTGAGGTTTCATGAGTTACAGCTCTCTTTCATTGCGTGCTCAGAGAAAGCGTTTATTGTAAGTAAGCAGTGGTCGCTTTTTTTCTATTGTTCATGTAGAAGCATCAGCATGCCTCATCATTTTTGTCTTGAATGACTGAATGTGCTTCCAGAGCATTGCCTTCTTTTTTTCTTGTTGCTTATTCAGCATGCAATATTGTGTCTATAGATTGCACTCTAGCATTATTTTGCGTTCTTGCAAGCAAATTTAAGGTGACCAAATTCAGAAGCTCCTTGTATTGGCCGTACATGCTCGCTATTAATGCAGACGTAATTATATGCCACACTAAACACCAAATCTACATCCTTCAGAGTGGGTCTAGAAGCTTCTCTCCAGACTCTTGCCTTCAAGGAGTTCTTACAGGTTTCACATATCTGCTTGGTGTTGGAAGTGACAGCCTTGACTGATAATGATATGCATTAGACAGACGTTATGCATTTACAGTTAGGCCGGAACGAAATGCGAACATACATGTGCAGTACGTTTCTACTTTGCAGCGAGGTATACATTTAGAAAGGGTTTATATATGTGTATTAGGTAGATCTCTTATCCTGAAACAGGAATCATGCTAGCTTCATACTCAAGCTGAAATCACACAGGTGAAATATTTTGTCTTGCTCATAAGCACTGTTTGCATTTCATTCCAGCCTGATTGTGTACTACTGCCATAGCAGGTACCCCATCTAAACGAGACACTCTCTTGTGGAAAATCATGCGCATATGTTTTAGACACGTGTGTGAAGAAATGTGCAGCTACAGACATTGCATACTTGGTTATTCATAATGCTTTTTTTTCTCATGTGCATAGAATAATGTTCAGCTATATGGCTTGCTTTGTTGTTACTACTTCTATTTTTCCGCTAATATTAAACTACATATTAATCTCAGAGACCCGATGTTCAACTGAATGATCCTTCTGTGTCCCACTAGGAAGGCAAAAGCATCACGCCTAGGGCTCATTCACCGCCCTTCATCCCTGTTTTGATTTCAGTCGGTCAGTTATGCTATTAATGAATATAATCACTTTATAGCACAAGTATATATGAAAATATATTTTGAGCTAAATCAGGTTAACAAGTTTTCCACTCTGCACAATGGTATAGTTGGTCTTGTACATCTTCGGTGTTAATGTTTCTTTTGTGGTTGCTGTCTAAATAACTTTGCCTGCCTATTGTATCCTAAGTCCTTTTATGCCTGTCTTCCTACTGGCTCTCTCCCTTTTCAGTCATTCCTTTTTCCTTTAAACTGGCGATTGGTCACAAACCTGCTGTGGGAATGGAGCTAGCACTAGGCCCCTTTTTTTCATCGAACCTGCACTGCTAATATTAACACTAATAGTACTGTATCAGTAATTATGTGATACTGCATTTTTTGTTATGCATAAATAGTTGGCTAAGCTAATGGTAGCAGTGTTGAATATTACAATATATCATGCATATATCTTGCATGCAATATCAGTATCAGTTTATTCATTTTGGGTGAAGGTTATACAAACAGGATGATAAAAGCATCTGGGCCCTTAGCAAGCTGCTAGTTCGGGCCCATGCAATAAGTGCACAAAATAGCGTATCCAGGCGTCAGAATAAGAAAAAAAAGTGTACATTTTATATGAACAGAAGATGTTACACAAAACTATATCAGTATATTCACTATTACACTACCCTCTGTTTCTTTCAGCTCGGCCGTATGGCTGCAGATATTTTGTGCTTCTTTCCTAGTTTAGTCCACTCAAACTAAAACTGCGTTCTGTGTTGCAGGTAGAATCTACAATGAATGTCGCACTGTGTCTTGTAAGCAGGAGGCGGTGTTAATGGAGCCATGAACTTTTCTTGCCGATGACTAGCGTTGGCCTTATTATGTACTGAACCTCAAGTGTGAAGAGGAAAATGTCATGTTGGATTTCTGCAGAGGTGAGACATCATGGTGAATGTACCAGTGCGAAAGACGAGACAAGAGACGAGACAGGCGCTGTATCGCGGCCAAAGTTTATTGAAGTGAATAGGGAATACATGAAGAAGCCAAGCAACACCACAAACCACACAATTACAAATAAGCATACATGACAACATAAGTCAATGGCCCTGAACATTCCCCTGATCGAGATAGTCCAACTCATTGCGTGTTAGTGCGATAGACAACGCACTTGCACATTATTCATCGAGCCGTAAGGTGTGTCTAGCCTCAATAATCTACCATTTAATCTTCTCTAAATTTACTGCCAAAATGTGTTCTGCCAAAAGGAAAGGGTAGCAGCCTTCACATCCCTTGCAATATACAGAAACGTTAGAACCCCTACCCTCTTGTTCTCCTGTAATCCTACATTGATACACCTTCCAGTTTCACCTATATACACCCGAGCACAAGATATAGTGTCTGATACCATGTTCATTTTGCAAGGTACATATACATTTCACACCACATGTGTACTTTTCTCGAGCCACATTCACAGAATTATTCTTAACAATTTTATATATTTTAACTAACTTATTAGGGGCCAAGAAAATCGCTTTTCCATTATACCTTCTGGCCGCATTTTTGAATTTGTGCAACAATCTATGTACGTACGGTAACACCACCGGTCTTTTGGCATCTTGCTGGCTGGCCCCGGCCGGATTGCGCCGGTTACCGTGAAAAGCTTTCGGCTTTTTTAACAATTTATTGTATGCTCTTGCAATAACCTGGTTAGGAAATCCTGCGTTCATTAACCTAAAATGTGCTCTTGGAAACTAGTCGTCGTGCTGTGAAAGCATGACTTCATCAATTCTAAGCCCTGGCTTGACAGTCCAATGCTATCTTTCACTAGCTTGGAATAGCCAACCTGTGTCCAGCGCACATGGTGTGTGCAGATCATCAAGGTAAGGTCCAAAAACCGCAGCTCTTTTTGTGGCGGCATTTGCTCCAAGGTAAACCTAAGACAAAGGCCTTGCTCCTTAAACAGCTTGAGAATATGTTCATGTCCCAAACTATCAGAACCTTTGTAAAACACCAGAAAATCATCAACATAGCAAAGATTTTTCCCCCAGTCCATGCAAGTCCTTGACAATCATTCTATCCACCCTGCTTAAAATATCTCTTAGCACAAGGCCCATCTTCGAACCACTACATGTACCAGATTTTTGAACAGATACCACACTACAATACTCTAACACCATGCTCTTAAAATAAATGCTATTCACTAGCATGCTCTTCAGATCAATTTCAGAAAAGGGTTCTTTCAAAATTTTGTCTGGTTATTTACAAAAGCATCTCTCTACTTCACATCTTGAAGATCCGTTTGTTGTACTCAATTCACAGCGTGGTTGAGTATCTGATGAATGGCAATCTAGCGGATTGTCTGGCGGTTAGTGTCGATGTAGAACTATTTTATTCCATCCCGTATGAGGACCTCTTGAAAAGCTTGTGAATGTGTATATCGGAGCACAATGATAAGCTTGTGTTTAGGAACAGGTGCGTAGTAGTCTTTTTTTTGGGACTTATCTCCTTTTATTTGAAGAGCATGTTTGTGGAGTATGGCTGTGCGGCATATGTTCAAAAGTCTAATATATGTATCGATTTAATGCCCCTGTGCTAAGAAATATTTTCTTTAGCAGGGTGGATGGAATGATTGCCAAGAACTTGCGCTGGGCTGGGGGAAAATCTTCACTGCGTCTGATTTTCTGGTCTTTTAGAAAAGGTTGCGATAGTGTGGGACCTGTACATATTCAAGTTGTTTAAGGAGCAAGGCCTTTCTTTGTCTTAGGTTTTCCTTAGAGGAAATGTTCCATCAAAAAGAGCTGCGGTTTCTGGGCTTCACCTTGATGTTCTCCACATGCCATGTATGCTGCCGATATTCACCCAGGAGTGTCAAGCAGCTACTTGACTTGGCCGAACCATTCTAAGCTAGTGAAAGATAGCATTACGTCATCTAAGCTAGGCTCTGTATTGATGAAGTGATGCATTCACAGCATGACAAGTGGTCTCCAAGAGCAGATTTTAAGGCTTACGAAACATTATTCCCCAACCATGCTATTGCAACAGTGTGTGATAAATTCTTAAAGCTGAGCGTATAAGATGCTAAAGGTAAGAATGGCACAGCATCATGTAACGAGGACAGCAGGAGAGCACACACGCATTAGTGCCAACCTTGGAGCGGATACAGAATCCAAGAGCGTGTGCTTGACATTCAGCATTGGCAGTCAAGGACCGGGCTCATTCAATCTTGAATGTTTAAATCAGTGTTTTCTCATTTCCTTGACTGTCAGTGCTGATTGTCAAGCACGGGCTCTTGGATTTTGTATCCGCTCCAAGGTTGGCACTTGTGCGTGTGCTTGCTGTCCTGCTGTCCTTATTACTTGATGCTGCGCCATTCTTCTCTTTAGCATGTTAAAGCTAAAACACCTTCACAGGGATGGGCAGGATACGGCCGGGGCCAGCCATCGAGATGCCAAAAGATCGACTGTGTTACTGTATATACGTAGATTGTCGCACAATTTGAAAAATGCGGTCAGAAGGTATGGCGCAGAAATGGTGCTGTTGGCCCTAATAAGTTGTCTACAATCTGTAAAATTGTGAAAAATAATTTTGTGAATTTGGTCCGGGAAAAGCATATGTGCCTTGTAAAATATATGTGGTGTATCGGATACTGTTATCTTGGGGTTGGGTTTATGTTGGTCAAACTCGAAGGTGTGTGAAAGTAAGACTACGGGAGCACCAGAGATATTGGTAGGGGTTCTAACTTATCTGTACATCGCAAGGAATGTGACGGCTGCTAGCCATTCCTTTTGGCAGCACTCATTTTGGCGATACATTCGGAGCAGATTAATCGGCAAATTATCGAGGCTAGACACATCTTATGACTCGGTGACAAATGTGTGAGTGTACTGTTCATCACGTTAATATGCAACGAGTTGCTATCTAGATAAGAGGAAAGTTAAGGGCGATCTTTTACTCATGTTGTGGTATAGCTTATCTGTAACTGTGTGGTTTGTGGTGTTGTTTGGCTGTGTACTCCCTGTTTACTTCAATAAACTTCAGCTCCGAGTCAGCGCCTGTTTTGTCTCCTTTCTTGTCATTGTCTCGTGCTGGTAGGTTCGTGTACTTGCAGAGTAGATTCACTGAATTGTATACTTGCAGAGGCTTGTGAAGAAAAACCAGCGGAATTTTCTTTCCTTTGTCTGGAATGGAAGTTAAAATTTTTTTTCACATAGCTGGATGTTTGCAGCATGAAATTCCATTCTGGAAGGGTAAACACACTAAATTGTACATTTTGTGTGCAAGGGTACTGATGCTTGCGTGAAACTGAAAACATTCGTCCAGGCTATCTGCCTAGCTTCCTTCTTCCTTGTGCCCAGATTTTTTTAAACAATACTTTGTCAGATTTATTTTCACCACAATTTCTAACATGTTAATTACACCATATTTTGTGATCATATACAACAAAATTCAAAACATGATGATCACTGGTATGGTTTAGTCTGGGGTAGAATGATGAGAAGTACCTAGTATATAGTAAAATTTAATATTACTTGTCTAACAAACAAAATTGCTCTTTTTTTAGTGGAAAATTTTGCTACCAGAGAGTTGGAGTGGCATGGCATGATGAATACTTGGACAGTGTGCATTCCAAAGTACATGTATTCTTGTCGGCACGAGAACTTGCACACAGTGCTTCAAACAGTTGGTGAGTACCTTGGTGCTCTGCTTCTGCTTAAATAGATAGGTAGATATTTTATTTTAAATGTGCCTGAACAGCCAATTGGCCTAAACGAGTGCACGCTAAGTCAATACAAACACCTTGACGTGAACAGACATAATACAGAAAAATGATCACCACTACGATGATAATAATAGTAAATAAAAACAAGCATGATGAAATAAACAATGAAAACAGCAAATTAGGCAAATATTTCTGTGTCATAAAAAGTTGAATTGCATTATTTGCAAACGACTCATTGGTGAAATGGCATGCATGTCAGGATAAAATCTATCATAGCATTTGGTGGTTTTTCCCTGAGGCACACGAAATCACAGTGACATCAATAACTGCTCACAGTCAATAGAGCCGAGCACAACTTATGTAGAAAATGCATGTCATGCGTGAGTCACCTGTCATAAAGAGGTCTGCTAGAAGAAAGTCGTAGTCTTAGAAACAACAGCGCTCAATATATCTATCACAAAGGATGCATACAATCTTCTGCTGAACATTTTCGATTTCATTGTCAGAGGTAACAGAGGCACTCTTCCAAGCTACTGATGCAAACTCGAGACGTGGCATCACGAGAGCACAGTAGCCAAATTATATTTTTAATCTGAATAAGAGTGTGTATATGAAAATTTGAGCAAAAATTGAGTAGCATTTAGGTATTCTTACACGAAATACCACTGTTAAAATTGGTTACAAATGATGTCTCACATGTACACTTATCTGCTGAATATAGTAAGCATGGCTTGCGACCTGAGTGCCTCCGATGTATGAAAAAAAATGGCCAGGTTACTGCATGACGCATGGAGCAACCCAGTGTAGCACATTCAGGCTTCATGGAGTGGAGAATGAAGGCAGTAATAACTTTAAGAATAGAAAACACAGGACCAGGAAGCTAAAAGAACACACTGACACTCGGTGCATGAAGGGCATTATGGAGTTGCCTGTCGTGTCGTGCAAGATGGAGGTCGCACAGACAGATGTTAAACATGAGTCGATGCAGATACTTTCTGTCATTATGTAGTACTCACTGCAGAACTAAACAAGCAAGAAGCAAAGGTAACAGCTGAGCATGGCCAGACTCTTGTGCTTTCTTCCGCAAGCAATCTGAAAGCGCACCTCTTCGAAGTCTTTTATGCTTTCGCTCGACATATACATCATCGCTGCATGTGTCGGGGAAAAGTACATACCCTTGATGTCAAGTGACAGAGCATTCACAGTGCCCAGTAACAGCTCACTGAGGTGTTCTGATGCATCTACAGGGCACCTCATGAGAGATTCTTAGGCTTCATAGCACTCAATCTACAGGGCTCCTCATGAGAAATTCTTAGGCTTCAGAACACTCAGCCCTTGCAGAAATTGTTTCAAAGTTTGTTGCCACATGAACCTCTTCGTAATAATGACGCTAAAAGGCGAGCCTTCCTTTAGTGTCACAAAAAAAGGCCTAGGACATGGGTCTTTTTTGCTCCTTCATTAGAACCAAAATGTTTGCGAGCAAGATCTTTCACAGATATGGAATGATTTCACGAAATGTCAAAGAGAAGACTGAAGCTGTGCGAAGCAATACCAGCAACAGCCCTGCCGCGGTGGCTCAGTGGTTACGGCGCTCGGCTGCTGACCCGAAAAATGCGGGTTCGATCCCGGCCGCGGCGGCCGAATTTCGATGGAGGTGAAATTCTAGAGGCCCGTGTGCTGTGCGATGTCAGTGCACTTTAAAGAACCCGAGGTGGTCGAAATTTCCGAAGCCCTTCACTACGGTGTCCCTCATAGCCTGAGTTGCTTTGGGACGTTAAACCCCAATAGCCAAACGAAACCAAGCAATACCAGTAGCAAACACATCACAGCTGTTGAAGAAGCTGGAAGATTCATGCCTTCATCCTTTTTCTGCATCAGACACATGGCGACACTTAGTCTTTCTGGGCCATCATTTTGAAAAGGTTAACATGGCAGCGGCCTTCGGTTAAATTTCTGCAAAGAGCCCTTTGTGGAAACTTGAGCATTTGTTCCTCGTGAGGCACACTGCAGAGATATTTGAATACCTTAGTGAGCTGCAACCGGCACCTGTGACTGCATTTTCGCTGACATCAGAGATTAGTACATTTTCTTACAGATGCTGAGATAATAGAAACTATGACTGAAAGCATAAGGTTTCGGGGAAGTATGCTTCCTGATTGCTTGTTGGCAATTGCTGGGTAACCACCAATGCAATGGGTACAAGCTTTCTCCTCACCTGGTGCTCGTCTTCTTTAGGGTGAAATGCCTGCCAAATGGTTCCTTGCCCCACCTTGAGATGAAGAAAATACCTGGTGCCATGGTGCTCTTTGTCCTCAGATTCCCTCGCGCCATCAAAAATCACAATCATCATCATGCTTGTGGTCAAGTGTCCGGCCTTTTTCAGATGTTACCAATGTTCCTTGCTCGGTAAGTTGTGCATTGAGTACTATGTAATGAAAGGCATCTGCATTGAATTGTATTTGGCACCCATCCTTAGCTACTTTCTATTTCCACGAAGCTGTAGACAACCGTAAAGACTTTCATGCACACAGTGGTGTCCGAGTAAGCGCATTTTGTCTGCTTCTTCCTGGCCCTGTGGTTTTTGCTGTTTACTGTTATGAAAAATGAATTTTAGGCAATGAATCATGTTGGTTTGGTTCTCAGTAAATGGCTTTTACAAGCTTCTACGAAAGCCGATTGTTCAATAGCGGATGGTTCAAATGTATTTGTGATATTTATAATTGGGGTTGTGTGGCTACTAAATGAGGATTTTGTTATCTTTTCAGATGAATCCGACAGCAATGTTTAGAGGTGCAGAGTATGCAATTTGTCATGAAAATAAAACGTATGTACTTGTACTCACCCAAACACTTGCCACTCTTTCATTCTAAGCTGCATTCTTTGTACGTGTGCAATACATAATATGCATGAAAGTCTTGCACATAATACTTATTTCCTCGGCCTCTGGACTGCTATATCTGCAGTGAACATTCTGGACAGAAGCTATACACAGATGCATGTGCATGTACTACTCAAAGTACTATCGAGAGCAAAAATAACAGACCCCTGCCAGCGCGTGCCGATCTGTGCCAGACTGCATGCAAGCGCCGCTTGACGAAGCACTCCAGATGCTGAGACGAGCGCAGTGGCACGCAATGCGTAGCGCTCCTCGAGATGGGCGCACGCCACTGAGCTGTTCTCGGCACTAGGAGCGCTTCGTCAGGCGGTGCTCACATGCAGTTTGGCGTGGATCGGCACGCGCTGGCAGGGGTCTGTTATTTTTGCTCTCGATAGCACATAATTACAATGCAGATTATTTCCGTTCTAGATCAAATGACTTCCAAGTGAACGGAGGAAGTATGCATACACATTACGGGGCCTTTAATAAGAACACAACCGAAGCATTCGTTACAAAAAAACGATTTCATTCTCGTGCATAGGATAGTGTAACTTTCCGTTGCCAAGAATGTGACCACCGTCAGACGGAGTCGCTGTATTCATGTTGCGGAAAACCCTCCGGCAACGCATTACCAGCGGGTTTCTCTGTACCGTGGAGCATTTTTTTTTACAGTGTAGTCACGGCTTTTGCCTGCTTTGGGGATGAAAGTTACAAGCAATGTTTTTCATTCGAGAAGGAGTGCACGCCCATCCCAACTCGGTGAAGGAACTGGGAATTGCTGCGATGAGTGGGCGTTGTCTTCCTTCGGCGAGCATCACTTTGGCAGTGACGTCGATGGCGTGCGGACGCTGAACACTCGCGCGCATTTATTTTTGCAGGTTGGTGGTTACTTCTTTGTGTTCTTGTAAACGGCGTCATCGCATTGCCGTCGTTGTTGGCGAATTGTAGTCTGTGAGCTGTGCGGCATATGGGGCAGCCTGCTCTGTAAGTTGTGCAATGCGAGCTCTAAGCAGGCGATTTGTTGACTGGTATGGCAAAACAGCGCTGACGGACGGGACGGAAGAAGATAAGACAGACACATGCGCTGTCGTCCGTCAGCGCTGTTTTGCCATACCATTAAACATGAACCAACCAGCCCGACTCAGCCCTCTCCTTGAATGCGATTTGTATTTTGGCTCTTCCACCGTGTTGTTAAGCTCCGGCCCGCCTCCCACAGATGCAGGAGGTGATTTTCCACTGCGGTGATCTCGTCGCTGGTGCAAAGTGTTTGGGTGTGTGTTGTTTCTGTATGTTAAGGCGGAAGCCTTTAATGCCTCATCGTTGTAAGCAGCAGTTGTCGACAGAAATGTCACGCTTTTCAATTGGTCGATATGGTCGTGACGTCCCGGTGCGCGAATTTCAAAAGGGGCCAATTGTACTTTGGCTAGTAACCATGCCACCAATTAAAGGGATCGTATAGTGACGCTCCAACTAAGCGGGACTGAGTTTAGATCATTGCTTAATTAACCATTTAGCCTAATTAAGCTTTCTAGTCAGACCAGATAAATAAATAAAACCGAGAAGGAATTTGGTCGAGTTCGGGAATCGAACCCTGGTCTCCGGAGTGTGAGACGAGCATGCTAACCACTCCGCCATGCCAGCTCGATGGTTCGGAATGAACAAAGGCGCGTCTAGTGAATACGGTGTCTTCCTTCACTCCCACCTCCCTCCCTTCCATTAAGGTGAGGTTCAGGTGCCCACCGAGATATGCGAGACAGATACATTTCCTTTCCTCAAAAACTAATTTACTGACAAGCAAGACATAGAGCCGAACGGGCGATGGCATTCTGTGGACTCCCTGGCAGCGTTGCGAGACGCTATCGCGTTCCACACTCAGAGGCGAAGCTTAGCATCGTAACCACACATCAGTGACACTAGCAGCTACACCGCGCATAAGGCGTTCGCCTGTCCGCGCTTTAGGTCAACAAAGAGCCCCCCTGAATTTTTGGCGACCTCTGTTGCTTACTCCGCATAGCCGTCGGAGAACAGTACAGGAGGGATGTCATTAGTTCGAAATTGCTGCCAATTGGTTATTTTGGCCTGTCCCGTTTTTGCGGGCTGCCTTTGCCAAAAGCGTGGTGCAGAGGAGGCAGTGGTCGCTTCCCAGAGAGTCCCTCATGTTCTCCCAGGTGGCGTCTCTAGTGTTCCTAGCCAGATATGTCAGGACACGTGTGGTGATGGCGGAAAACTTTTATTTGAAGGCCTAAAAAACAAAATTATGCAGCAGCACTGTGGGGAGCCTTCAGGCTGCCAGTTGTGGCGTCCAGGCCTTGCCTAGTCACGACTTCTTCTGGCCAGGTCACCAGCCGAAGTTGGAGATTCGGCTCGGTGCCGGTCAACGCAGCCTCCACTGGTGCGGACTGTTTATATACCAAGAGGTATGCGGCAAGTGTGCTGGGTAGGAGAATAGGATATGAGCGTAGTCAGCTCTTGGACTGTCAAATAAGTGGCAGGCCGGCGACTACGCTCCGCGGTGGAGGATGGCAAGACGTGCGGGAGTGAGAAAGGTATGGGCCTGAAGGTGGCGCCACAAGCGTTGGTGGAGCTGGGAAAGGGATTTGCGCGGAGGGGGCAAAGTGAGACGAGAGAGGCGGTAATGTGTAGTGATATCGTGGTACGAGAGGAGCGCGTCGCGCATATCCATTCCCGGCGGGGGCGGGCTTTCTCGGTCGGTCAAATCGCGAGGGATATAATTAGCCGGTTCGTTGCCAGGATGAGCCGCGTGAGCGCGCACCCAGATGATTTGGATGGGGCGAGAGAGGATGGTGTCTGAACGTAAGATCCCGATGGCCGGAGGTTCCACCCGTCCAACCGCATAGTTGTAGACCGCAGGCTTGGAGCCACTGAAAATTTATTCCGCAGAGGTCTGCGTGATGGCAAGGGCAATATCTGCCTGTTCGGCGTCTACAGAGGTCAAAGTGTAGACTGAGACAGTAAGAGTGGGTTGTAGAGAGTGGTCAGTGACTGCAAGAGTGTGGGATGGGTAGCGTCTGTACAAGGCGGCATCCACATAAGCCACGGCAGGTTTTTGTCCGTACTCACGCCAGTGCGTGGAGGCTCGCGCTGCTCTAAGGGAGGTGTGGTGTTGAGGATGCATATTCTTAGGGAGGGGTGGACGGTTAGGAGGGAGGAGACGTGGGAAAGGATGGGCAGTGAGGTCACGTGTCATGGGTCATCGAGTTGCCTACACGTGTGGGGCAAGCCGGATTCGTGAGCAACGTAAGACGAAGGGTGGAGATGAGCTCCACCAGCTTGCTTTCCCTGGCTTTCTGGAAGTTATAGCCCCAGTGAAGACTGGGCGTGTAGCAATCTCCAAAGGTCACAAGGGATCCCGCGTCAGCCAATTTGAGTGTACGATAGAAAATTTGCGGGGCGCATTATGCGTTGAGAACTATATTAACGGGTCGTGCCACCGGAGAGGCAGAACCCTGACAAGTGTGTATTCCTGCTCAGTCTCCAGGTCAAGATCGGCCTGAATCGCAGCGTATGCTTTATGGACCAGGTTGTAGGTCGAGGGGGGTGTGGGATGGCTAGCGTCTGTACAAGGTGACATCCACATAAGCCACGGCAGCTCTCCGTCTGTACTCACCCTCAGTGCTCGGAGGCTCGCGCTGCTCTGCGGAGGCACTGCAGGTACAGCTGGAGGTATGACCGTTTTTTGCAGGCTCTGAAGTCCCTGCATTTTCATTGAATGATTTCCAATTGTTCTAATTTGTTTGCTTTCTGAGAAGGTTTTCTGGCCATATTGATGTTTGTATTATTACAGTGCTGGGTAGCCACTCAGTCTGGGGGCCTTCGCAGCCCCAGCCGGAGGCTGCATCAACGCCGCGGCCATCGGGCCGGAACCGCTTTCTTCGACTGCCTGTCGGGGAGCTGCATTACGTTTTACCTGCAGGGGGGGGGGGGGTCGCAGAACACAGTATTTTTGATTCAAGAGCTGACCCAGGGTTGCACCGCCTTAAGGACACAGTCAGCCACCTGGGCCGCAATGTCGGGAAGCATTTCAGCTATGCGGACCTGAACATGTCTTTAAAGGACTCGCGGACCACAATCACGATTTGTTTCGGAGGGCTGCCACCCGCTCTTCCAACTGCTCGGCTCTACGCTCCAGGGCCTTGAAGCAGCCAGCGTCAACGGGGGCCAAATCGACCACTGTGTCCACGGTCCGCCGCAAGACACTAGGAGGCAAGATGATACTGAGGATCTGTCATCGCTATCCTCTGGCTGAGTGTTAGGCATGGACTGAGACGGCCCGACCTACTTGGCTTCCAGTTCTTGAATATTATGGACGAAAATTTGGTTTTGGCACTTGCCGCTCTAGGACGGATTCGGTGGGGGAAGACGGGGGCGTGGACCCAGAGACTAACCGACTCCAACTGCTCACCTAAGTTTTACCTTGTACCTTGGGGGGAGGGGGGGAAATCCTCGGCTTTGAAGACCGACGTCCTCTTCGGGTTCCCGGTGTTTACAAATTTAGGCGGCCCGGACTGGGCCTTCTTGGATTGGGGCTTCGGTGCCGGAGTCTCCTTGGATCCGGCCTTGGGCGTCGGGACCTTTTTCGGTCCCACCGTCTGCTTCTGCTTTGGGGTGGGTGGAGGTCCCGGCTTGATGACCCTGCGGTACTTTCTCGCGCAGCCAGCCGCCCTTGTGGGATCGCTGCCGCCGCAGATGAGGCAGCACGGGGAGCACTGATGTTCAGCTTGGCCGCTGTCAGTAGCAGCAGCAACCTTAGCCCCGCAGTGTTCACAGCGCCCACGCTGCCGCTGCGGGCAGGCGTCGGCACGATGCACCACCGTGCCACAGCGGGGGCAGGCAAGGATCGTCTTCTTTTACAAGCGGACGTGGAGACGCTCGCAACTATAAAGCACAGTCCGCGGCACTCTTGTCCCCACAAAGGTCATCACAGCAGTCTGTATTTTTCCCAGTTCGCGCACAGATATCACGTTGGGGTCCTCGCTCAGTTTTTTCTACACGCTTTCAGACGTCTCGTCCGGTGGTGCGGATATAAAGCCCTTGCGGAAGTCTCCGGAGAGCTTAGGGTGGCCCCGGAATAGTAGGTCGCGGTCTGCGACCGAAAGCATTATGTCCCGGAGCAGCTTCTCCGCAGCTTCATCAGACTGCAGAGCGCACACAAGAAGGTTTTGGTCCCACACGGGCCATACACACTTGCCGCGTCCCCGAGGATGCTGCGAACGGCAGCGCCGGCTTGACTAGGACCTAAGGTTGCCTTCAGGTCGGTGGTGCCTCCTGGCTGGAGCACCACAATAATTTATTCTTTGCCAATGCGGGGCGTGTGCTGTGGCCTCCATCGAGGCTGCTTGGCTTGTTCCACAGCAGCGCACGACACGTTCTCTCCCTGCGCACGCTCAGAGCGTCCCGCCACTCGCTGCTGGCCGGCGTCCGCGTTGGCATCCTTGGAGGCCGTCTTCATTTGTCCGCGCCACACGCGAACCATGTCTTGAAGATATTCTTCCTCGCTGGAAAGAGGCTCTTTAAGTTACACGGTTTCCATGTTGACGATCCTTAAGGAGGCGGGAACGCAGCCAGTTACTTCGCCCGGGACCGCCATAGCCGGGGAATCCCCGAACGCCGCCAGCGAAGTCCTTGCCACCGTTTGTCTTAGCGCCCTAGAGGCGTGGCGACGTCTTAAAGGCTCTGAAAATTCAAAAAAATTCAGCGCACTTTCCCAAATATGGAGTCCACGGATGCCCCTTAGGTTCCCAGAGACGATGGTGACAAGCTTGCTCGGGGAAAGAGTTGAGGACCGCAAACAGCAGCGATCATTTGCAGAGCCGACGTGGCGTCCCGCGGCTCCCGTTGCCGACCCCCGCGTTCGAGGTGAAGGGTGGGTGCGCTGCCTATCGAGAGTCGAGAACGAACTCAACGTTACAGATGCCGATCCACGTATAGTTGCGAGATATGCCATAGCTTTCGCTTTGTAACCAGGTTTAAAAGTAGTTGAACAGCACTTATTTTTTCAGCGCAATAGCGTTAAGGACCCCGTGTTGCAGAAAAGCCGGTGTCGTCGTCGCCGTCGGCCGTGAGCGAAAAATCCCAGAAGCATCAATAAAAAAATTGGCAGTGGCTTAGTTCAGCTATGTCAGGATATACGTAGCGAGAGGTAAAGCCAAAGGGATTGTTCGTAAAGTCCGCTTCGAATGTCCGAGTCGCACTTGCACTTTCAGTGAGTCTAATCACGTGATCGGTTACACGGCGGGCCTTCACGTCGGCCTCCATCGCCGCATCGCGTTCAAACGAGGCGAGCGCACGCCGCTCCGCGTCCCGGCGCCGTCTCTTGGCCAAGCGGTCCTCTCTCTGCTCCGGCACCTCAGCCTCTCGCAGGCCTTACGGGGCGCTAGGGGGCAGCCAGCGTTTGCCAGACGTGCGGCGCTTCGGCTCCGTCATTTTATGGCAGGAGCCACGGCTCAAGTCATCGGACCCCATCAATTTTGCTCCCTTTGGATTTGGCAAGTTCATCGGCATCTGTGGACACAAATTTCATCTAGGTGGGCCCACTTTTACAAATTTTAGAGCGAGTTTTCCTTCCCGTCTCCGGCGCTGACGCTAAGCCTAACAGCTGCGCCGGCGTTCGGCTGCAACGGGCCGCTTTCGGCAAGATGGCAGAAACGCTTCTGCAACGCGGCTATGACCCGGACGCCATGTCTTGGTCGACCGTTCCCGTCACTGTGGAACCCAAATCGGCGCCCGCGGACCCGATCCGCCATGAAAATCTTCTGCGTCTGCTTGAGCGCCGCTCCAGACGAGAGGCCAACGTAGAGGCGAACGCCACGCCAACCACCGGCAAGGCTGCTGCTACCCGCCAAGCTGGCCGTAAACCCGTGACCAAATGGAGGCCCAAGCCTCTACCAAAATTCAACCAAGACGACTTTGTCATCGTCATCAAGCCCCGGAAATCATTGACCATCCGGGACACCTTTCAATACGGCGAACTCTGCGCAGCGTTCGGCGCTTTCCTCGGGGCGCCTAACGCGCCCGAGTTGAGCCTCCTCCTATGCAAGGAGCAAAATTTGATCCCAGCTACCACCCGGAACGCTCACGTCGCAGACCGTCTGCTAGGCGAGTTTTCCATCAAATCGACCAAAGTAGATGTGCCTCTCGCCGGCCATATGAAAGAACATCAAGAGGACGTCTGCTATGGGGTCATTACAGTGGCCAACCAAGAGACGTCTGAGTCTTTCCAACCTTGCGTGCAGTGGAGGAGCGGCACTTTACTAGATATCCGCAAGTTCGGCTCCTCAAACAAGGCCAGGCTTACCTTTGCCGGCACGGTGAGGCCTTGATACGTGCACTACAACTCCCAGATTGTCACAGTGCAGCCATATCTCCGCACTATTCCGGCCTGCAGCTTGTGTGGAACTGTCGGCCATCGGGTGGACTCTTGCCCCAACCGAACCCAAGACAAGTGTGGCCTGTGTGGACAGCAGGCACCCGTAAAAGAGGGGGTGCGGACCCCTCACGAGTGTGAGCTAAAATGTGCGGTTTGTGGTGGTGGCCATGCCACGAACTCGCGGGACTGCACTGCTAAATATCGGCATACCAAGCCAGCCGCCCCTAAGGGCGGGAAATCCAGCGGGACGGGCAGGCAGCCACGTCACCCAAGCAGCACCGGCAGCGATGCTTCAAAACGGCAGACGCCTACCAGCGGGAAGGACGCCAAGGGCTGTCAAGTGGCACCAACGCCCCCACACGGCGGCCAGGAGAAGCAAGCCCGCTCCCAAGACAACAATGGCGCGACCGGCTCCTGGGCCAACGCCGTCAAAAATGGCCAACAGGTGAGAGGTTCAGGCAGGGTTGCCTCCTCCTCCCACCTCCTCTCCCCTCCCCCTCGCTCGGCGGCTGACGCTGAGCTCCACAACATTGTAGCTTCTCTCCGGGCACAAAACGAGATGCTACTTGCCAAAATTGAAGCCTTAGAGGCTAAAACAACTCCCCCTCCCCCTAGTAACTCCGACACGGACGCTATGGAGAGCGAGACGGCGGCGACGCCGGCTCTGGAACCTTCCCTTGCCGAACTCGAAGCCCGTCTTAATTCCAAATTTGGCACCCTGTTGGAGACAGCGATGAAACGCCTCATCGCTAGAGTCATGGAGGCTACCCCTCTATGATCGCTCAACACGTCGCGACTAACACCCGCCTTTCTCGCAGAGCCGGTCATCTTAAGGACGTATCTGGTCGGCCCTCCAGATTGTCCCGCCGAGTAAATGACCTTGACGGTGACGAAGACAGCTGCCCCCCTCTAGGTGCTGAACTTCAGCCCCTGGTATCTGGCTCAGGGGCCGCCTCACTTCCACCTCTCACCTCTAAATCTGAGCATGGCGGAACACCCCCGGTGTAGGCGCTCCCCCCTTTCCAAATCGGCTTCCCCCATTACGATTACTCAATGGAACTGTCGGGGGCTCCGGTCCCGTTCCAAGCGGGCCGACCTCCGACTTTTCCTTTCAACCTTTGAGCATTTGCCAGCCGTGGTTGCCCTCCAAGAGCCAGGGAAAGCCGCCGCACTAACAAATTATACGACGTTCCAGCAGGACCCCACGCCTTGTCTATTAGTCCATAGGAATTATACAGCCAACCAGGTCGACTTAGACATACAACTTGAATACTCCTATGTAATGGTGACCCTCCTCCCACTCCGCAAGCAGGATCCACCGCTACACATACTCATTGTATACTGCAATCCGAAATTGCCGAATGTATCATTCGCGGACCTCTTTAGCCGCGCGCTGAGAGTTGCGGGTCGGGACCCCCTCCTGATTGTGGGCGACTTCAACGCTCCCGCTCGGATGTGGGGTCACTGTCGTGAAGAGAAGCGGGGACGCAAGTTGGCGGAGCTTGCGTCAACGCTGGGCCTCACTCTTCACACTGACCCAGTCCACCCATCTCGTATCGGCAACTCCGTGACTAGGGATACCTGTCCGGACTTGACCTTCACCCGCAACATTCAGTATGCAGACTGGGTCAACACCGAGGAAACCCTCGACAGCGACCACTGCCTCCTGAACACAATAATTAGGACCCATCCTTTCGCACGACCAACAACGCAAGCCCGACTCTCAGATTGGACCAAGTTCAGGCAAAATTATAACACTACCACATCCATACATGAGCAAGGCTACCAGTCTTGGTCACAACATTTGGTCTCTCGCCTTCACTCCTCCGAAACTCAAATTCAACTCTCAGAGGCGGTCTCGGATGTGGACAACCACCTGCTCCACCTCTGGGAGGCCCGGCATTGCCTCGTCCATCGGTGGCGCCGGCAAAAGCACAACCGAAAACTTAAAGCTCGCATCGCCGAGCTCACTCAACGAGCGGCTGAGTATGCGGCCCAACTCGCCGACTCCAACTGGATGGCCCGATGCAATACGGCTGCGCGGCAAGTGTCAAGCCGGAACACGTGGCGGCTCTTTCGCGCCCTAATTGACCCAACGCAAACACGCACGGAAACTCAAAAACACCTCCAAAGAGCAATGCAAAGCTTTCAGGGCAACACAACTCAATTGGCGCACAAGCTCCGGGACCAGTACTTGTGCACCACCCAGGACCCCCGCGGGCCGGCGTACTCTTATGCAGGTTCTGAGAACGTTGAGCTGGATCAACCGTTTCAGCTCCACGACCTGAGGGCGGCCCTGACAAAAATGAAACGCGGCACCGCTCCGGGTCGGGACAAAATTAGTCAAATTGTTAGCCAACCTCCCCGACCTGGCATACCTGTCTTTATTGAATTACACTAACTCAATCTGGCTTGGGGAATTGCCACTCCCCATCGAATGGAAGACCGCCCTGGTCACCTTCATTCCTAAAGCTGGCAAGGCCATCAGCACGGACAACCTCCGCCCCATCTCTCTGACTTCCTGTGTGGGCAAACTCATGGAGACGATGGTACGTGACAGGTTGTCCGAGTTCATGGAATCCAAACACCTTTTCGCAGACACCATGTTCGGGTTTCGCCCACAAAGATCTGCACAGGATGTCCTGCTACAACTAAATCGGGATGTCCTCGATCCCGTCGAATGCCCTCACAATGACAAGGTCATACTCGCCTTGGATTTGAAGGGTGAATTCGACAACGTTACCCACGAGATCATTCTCACTCATCTCTCTCAAACTAACTGCGGCAAAAACGCCCTTCAATACATTCGGCAATGTTTAACCGACAGACAATCTTACATTCGAATCCAGGATAAAGAACATGGCCCTTTTCATTTAGGAACGAGGGGTACATCCAGGGCGCGGTGCTGTCTCCCATGTTGTTCAATTTGGCTATGATGCGCCTACGGGGCCAGCTGGGCGCTGTCGCCGGTGTGCAGCATGCGCTGTACGCCGATGACATCACCCTGTGGGGGGTTCCCTTGGAGACACTGAGGCCAACCTGGAGGAGGCGGCGACCATAGTGGACCGTTATGCTCGCCACTGCGGCCTCCAATGCTCCACCCAAAAGTATGAATTTGTGCTCATATGCCCCTCACCAAAGTGCACAGCCAAAATTTCATTGTCTCTTGAGACAGGTCCAAGTCCTGAACATATTGAAGTCCGGGTACTGGGGCTCTTCATACATCAAAACAGACGCTGAGAAACAAAATTGGCCAAACTCCGTCAGGTGGGGGACCAGGTAGGCCGCTTCGCCCGCCGGGTTTCTAACAAGCGTGGGGGGTAACGATGTAAGATCGCCTTGCGGCTGGCGCCTGCACTTGTAACCAGTCAAATTCTATATTCGACTCCATACCTCCACCTGCGGAAGCAAGACGAGGATTCACTCGAAGTCATCCTCCGCAAAATTATTAAGCGGGCTCTGGGCCTCCCCGTGAACACTTCCAACAAGCGCCTCCTGGGGCTGGGCATGGTGAACACATTTCGGAAGCTCCGGGAAGCCCGCTTGACCAACCAATACACACGTCTCTCAAAGACATCGTCGGGTCGCCGCCTGCTTGCCCGACTGCACATCCAACGCACCACTCTTATGGAAGAGCGCGTACGTATTCCATCCCAGTGGAGATGCGCCCTCCACGTGCGCCCTCTTCCCGCCAACATGAACCGTGAAGACCATAATGGCCGGCGCCTGGCGCGGGCGGAAGCCCTGGCCCGTTACTATGGATCGAAACCCGGCGTATTCTACGTGGATGCCTCCGGCTCCCACCATGGGGGATGGTACACGGCCGCAGTCGTCCACCAATCCAATACAGTGAACGGCCTTACTTTCCGAGCCCGTGACATAACACACGCGGAGTAGGTCGCCATTATGTTGGCTGCATGTGATTCCAATTCAAAAACAATTATTTCCGACTCGCGAGGGGCATGTCGGAACGGCGAGCAGGGCTGGGTACCATATCTAGCTTACCGCATTCTCCAAAACAGCGTCTACACCGGGGACCCCGCGCACCGGCGTATCGTTTGGGCTCCTGCTCACATGGGCCTTGAGGGAAATGAGGCAGCTGAGGCCGCCGGCCGCGCGCTCTCTCACCGGACATTCCCCTCCGACCCCGACGATCAGGAACTCGAATTCACTCCCGCTTACTCCTTTAAAGACATTGTTTTACATTATCAATCTGGCCATGGTCTTTATCCCCGCCCGAGTAAAGGTTTCTCAAAGGTGGAGGAGCGGCTTCTGCTTCGCCTGTATACCAGTACTTTGCTGTGCCCGGCAGCTCTCAAACACTTCGACCCTTCTTTCTCGGGCAGCTGTCCGCACTGTGCGGAGAAGTCTTCGGACATTTACCACATGGTGTGGGCCTGCCCCTCCAACCCTGCTATCCCCCCTCACCCCAACCCAACCCGGGAGGACTGGGAGGCGACCCTGCTCGGCTGCTCTGACCTGCAGGCCCAACGGTCCTTGGTCGCGCGAGCCCGGGCGGCGGCCGACGCGACTGGGGTCCCGAACTAGGGATATCCACCTAGTACTTGTAAGGGCTGGCCCCCTCTGGGTCAGCTCATGCAATACCTCCAGTAGTGCATATGTAAATAAATGTTTTCCACCACCACCACCGCAGGCCTTACGCCGCCTGAACCTGGTTAGAGCGCGAAAGCTATGGCGTACCGGGCACCTATAAGAGGCTTGGCGCCTGTAACGTTGAGTAGCGTTCAGGACACTGAACCCAATTGACGGCGATGGCCTATGGCTTCAGTGCCGCGTTTCTGCCACAACGTTGTCACTGCCAACATATGCAGCGGACTTCTGTCCCTACCGCCCTGTAGCTTAAAGCACGACTGAGGTGTGCATTGTTCCAAGAGGTCCAAGCACGTTCTTCGGTCTCCGCAGCTCGTTCTATCCTTCTGCTTACATTCCTTCGTTGATCCGCGGCACGATATGCAGAACTAGACGAAGAACCATTGTCATCCGAATCCACTCGCCTGGCGGCTCCGCTTCGTACTTACGACGCTTCTCGACGCGTGCGGCTCGTTCTTCCTCTGTCTCTTCGGCTGGCTGCCTCCTCTTGGTTTCGTTCCGACGACGAAGCCTGGCTTCTTTCAGTCTCTCTGACTCACTTTCCATACCTGCCGATGAATCCCACCGTTGTTGTTGTTACTGAAGGAAGGATGCAAAGGAAAGTGCGCGGGCCTGCCCACTGGCTCGAGCTGCGCCACAATCGCTGCCACGTGCAGACAGCTGAAAGATATGAGAAGGATTGAATTAACAGACGCGCGTCTACACAATTCCACCGCAACACCGCCTTTCCCATACAAGATGGTGTCAGCGCTGCGCCTAGAGTAGTCTGACCGAACTGTACACATCCTAAACATTTACTGCTCACCGAAACTTAACAACGTCAGGTTCAATGAAATTTTCACGCCAGCTATATCAGGCGGCGGGAAGGGATCCCCTCCTGATCGTCGGCGACTTCAACTCCCCGAGCAGGCATTGAGTGTAGCCCCGGGGAAAAGACGTGGGTGAAAGCTTGCGGAACTCCTTTCACAATTGGACTCACCCTCCACACTGACCTCGTCAACCAACACGTGTCGGCAATTCTATTCAACGAGATACTTGCCCGGACTTCACATTTCCATGCAACATACGCCGTGCCGATTGGCTGAATACAGAGCACAATCTGGGGAGCGATCGCTGTAATATCAACACAAATATTTACATGCGGCCCCTGAAACGCCCACTAACACAAGCTCGTGTCCCGGTCTGGACGACTTTCCGCACCTCTGTACCTATCGCAAACCTTCTCTTGTAGGGATGTGACGCCTTGTACAAATTGCACACGTCTACACTCACACAACACGAAAAGCAGATACACCTCACAGAAACACAAACGGACGTGGACAACCACTTGCTCCACCTTTGTGGGGCCCGCCGCAATCTCAACATACAATGGAAGAAACCGAAACATAACTGACGACTGAAGAAACTCATCCTCGAACTCACACAACAGGCAGCAGGATATGCTACTCAGCTAGCCGACACTAACTGGGTGGACACGTGGCTCCTGTTCCGCACTCTCATCGATCAAACACAAACACGCACAGACACCCAACGCCACTTACATAAGGCCTTGCACAACTTTACAGGAACGACCACACAGCTAGCGCACACTCTCAGGGACCGATACCTATGCACCACTAAGGACCCCCGGCCAACGGCGTACTCGTATACAGGCGAAGATGACACGGAGCTGGGCACCCCGTTCCAGCTCCACGACCTCCGGCCGGCTTTAAGCAAGATGAAGTAGGGCACTGCACCCAGGCGCGACAAGGTTACGGTCATGCTCTTGGCTAACCTTCCCGACGCAGCCTACGCAACGCTCCTCAAATACAACAATAGCATTTGGGACGAAAAGACTCCTCTCCACTGGAAGTCGGCTCTCGTGACCTTCATCCAGAAGACCGGCGTCAGCGTCAGCGACCAGTCAGAGCGCTATCTTTCTAGTTTAAGGTTTATTGGGCTTAAACGTCCGAAAGCTACTAAGGCGCTGCCTCGTGGCAGTGGCACCTCGCTTCTCTCCGTTGGCGGGTGGTTCTGTGAGATCTGCTGCACGCGATAGACTGTCCGCGTCGGCCACCACTCACAACGTTATCTTCATAGTTTAAGGTTTATGGCGCTTAAACTTCCCAAAGTTACGCAGGTCCTGCCTCGAGGCAGTGGCACCACGCTCCTCTCCATTGGCGGGCGGAGCTGTGAGATCTGCTGCCCGTGATAGACTGTCCGTGACAGGTACCACTCAGAGCGTTATCATTCTAGCGGCTTAAACGTCCCTAAGCTACTAAGGTGCTGCCTCGTGGCAGTGGCACCACACTCCTCTCCGTTGGCGGCCGGTGCTCTGTGATTTGCTGCACGCGACAGACTGTGCGCGTCAGCCACCAGTCAGAGCGTTGTCTTTCTAGTTTAAGGTTTGTGGGGCTCAAACGCCCCAAAGCGACTCGGATGCTGCGTAGTAGCAGTGGCACCACGCTCCTCTCCGTTGGCGGGCGTTGCTGTGTGATTTGCTGCACGCGACAGACTGTGCGCGTCAGCCACCACTCAGAGCGTTAATTTTCTAGTTTAAGGTTTATGGGGCTTAAACATCCCAAAGCGACTCAGATGCTGCGTAGTAGCAGTGGCACCACGCTCCTCTCAGTTGGCACGCGGTGCTGTGTGATTTGCTGCACGCGACAGACTGTGCGCGTCAGCCACCACTCAGAGCGTTAACTTTCTAGTTTAAGGTTTATGGGGCTTAAACATCCCAAAGTGACTCGGATGCTGCGTAGTAGCAGTGGCACCACGCTCCTCTCCGTTGGCGGGCGGTGCTGTGTGATTTGCTGCACGCGACAGACTGTGCGCGTCAGCCACCAGTCAGAGCGTTATCTTTCTAGTTTAAGGTTTGTGGGGCTTAAACATCCCAAAGCGACTCAGATGCTGCGTAGTAGCAGTGGCACCACGCTCCTCTCCGTTGGCGGGCGATGCTGTGTGATTTGCTGCACGCGAGAGTGTGGCGTCAGCCACCAGTCAGAGCGCTATCTTTCTAGTTTAAGGTTTATTGGGCTTAAACGTACGAAAGCTACTAAGGCGCTGCCTCGTGGCAGTGGCACCTCGCTTCTCTCCGTTGGCTGGTGGTTCTGTGAGATCTGCTGCACGCGATAGACTGTCCGCGTCAGCCACCACTCACAACGTTATCTTCATAGTTTAAGGTTTATGGCGCTTAAACTTCCCAAAGTTACTCAGGTCCTGCCTCGAAGCAGTGGCACCACGCTCCTCTCCATTGGCGGGCGGAGCTGTGAGATCTGCTGCACGTGATAGACTGTCCGCGTCAGGTACCACTCAGAGCGTTATCTTTCTAGCGGCTTAAACGTCCTTAAGCTACTAAGGTGCTGCCTCGTGGCAGTGGCACCACACTCCTCTCCGTTGGCGGCCGGTGCTCTGTGATTTGGTGCACGCGACAGACTGTGCGCGTCAGCCACCAGTCAGAGCGTTGTCTTTCTAGTTTAAGGTTTGTGGGGCTTAAACGCCCCAAAGCGACTCGGATGCAGCGTAGTAGCAGTGGCACCACGCTCCTCTCCGTTGGCGGGCGGTGCTGTGTGATTTGCTGCACGCGACAGACTATGCGCGTCAGCCACCACTCAGAGCGTTAACTTTCTAGTTTAAGGTTTATGGGGCTTAAACATCCCAAAGCGACTCGGATGCTGCGTAGTAGCAGTGGCACCACGCTCCTCTCCGTTGGCGGGCGGTGCTGTGTGATTTGCTGCACGCGACAGACTGCGCGTCAGCCACCACTCAGAGCGTTAACTTTCTAGTTTAAGGTTTATGGGGCTTAAACATCCCAAAGCGACTCAGATGCTGCGTAGTAGCAGTGGCACCGCGCTCCTCTTCGTTGGCGGGCTGTGCTGTGTGATTTGCTGCACGCGACAGACTGTGCGCGTCAGCCACCACTCAGAGCGTTAACTTTCTAGTTTAAGGTTTATGGGGCTTAAACATCCCAAAGCGACTCAGATGCTGCGTAGTAGCAGTGGCACCACGCTCCTCTCCGTTGGCGGGCGGTGCTGTTTTATTTGCTGCACGCGACAGACTGTGCGCGTCAGCCACCAGTCAGAGCGTTAACTTTCTAGTTTAAGGTTTATGGGGCTTAAACGCTCCAAAGCGACTCGGATGCTGCGTAGTAGCAGTGGCACCACGCTCCTCTCCGTCGGCAGGCGGTGCTGTGTGATTTGCTGCACGCGACAGACTGTGCGCGTCAGCCACCACTCAGAGCGTTAACCTTCTAGTTTAAGGTTTGTGGGGCTTAAACGCCCCAAAGCGACTCGGGTGCTGCGTAGTAGCAGTGGCACCACGCTCCTCTTCGTTGGCGGGCGGTGCTGTGTGATTTGCTACACGCGACAGACTGTGCGCGTCAGCCACCACTCAGAGCGTTAACTTTCTAGTTTAAGGTTTATGGGGCTTAAACATCCCAAAGCGACTCAGATGCTGCGTAGTAGCAGTGGCACCACGCTCCTCTCCGTTGGCAGGCGGTGCTGTGTGATTTGCTGCACGCGACAGACTGTGCGCGTCAGCCACCACTCAGAGCATTAACTTTCTAGTTTAAAGTTTATGGGGCTTAAACATCCCAAAGCGACTCAGATGCTGCGTAGTAGCAGTGGCACCACGCTCCTCTTCGTTGGCGGGCGGTGCTGTGTGATTTGCTGCACGCGACAGACTGTGCGCGTCAGCCACCAGTCAGAGCGTTAACTTTCTAGTTTAAGGTTTATGGGGCTTAAACGCCCCAAAGCGACTCGGATGCTGCGTAGTAGCAGTGGCACCACGCTCCTCTCCGTTGGCCGGCGGTGCTGTGTGATTTGCTGCACGCGACAGACTGTGCGCGTCAGCCACCACTCAGAGCGTTAACTTTCTAGTTTAAGGTTTATGGGGCTTAAACATCCCAAAGCGACTCAGATGCTGCGTAGTAGCAGTGGCACCACTATCCTCTCCGTTGGCAGGCGGTGCTGTGTGATTTGCTGCACGCGACAGACTGTGCGCGTCAGCCACCACTCAGAGCGTTAACTTTCTAGTTTAAGGTTTATGGGGCTTAAACATCCCAAAGCGACTCAGATGCTGCGTAGTGGCAGTGGCACCACGCTCCTCTCCGTTGGCGGGCGGTGCTGTGTGATTTGCTGCACGCGACAGACTGCGCGTCAGCCACCACTCAGAGCGTTAACTTTCTAGTTTAACCCATTAGGGACCAAGAAAAATCTAACAGAGGGATTTTCTTCATTTTTTGCACATAATACTCTCATATAAAGAAAAAGAAATTGCTGAAATTTCGTCGCGATTGCTTTATTCCTTCCAGAGGTTACACAGGTGTACTTTTTATAGTACACTGGGTCTTCCCCATAGCACGTGTGGCTACTTCACTGCATTCCTATTGGTGGCGTGAATTTTGTTATTATGTCTGCGATTTTTACGCAGGGTGATATAACACTTGTTGCAGGCCATCATGAATATTTTCTGGCTATACTGGCACCGCAGTTATCCTACTTTGCACGGAAAGCTTTCTCCTTTTCAAAGAAGCATCAGATACGATTGAGCCAGAGTGTCTGCGAACCGCTGGTTACTGCATGTCAAGGTGTAGATTATAATGAGTAACGTTCTTACCAAAACAAAAATAGTCAGCAGGCTCGTCTCTAGCAATTTGGCAGATTGTTCAGGCTTTTACAATTGCAAAGTTGGGATTTGGTGTCAACAACCACTATCACTTTTTGTCCCTGATGCTGATATACTGGCAGTAGATGGCTTGATGCGAAAGGTCGACACCTGCCATACCACTGTTGTAAAAGGAAAGGAGTCTTGGCTTTAAAAAAATCTGTTTTTCTTGTGCTATAGGCAACCACCACCACTCTACAAAACACGTGGGCTCACTGCTGTTGTAGTTGCAAGCCATAGTTACTATACTGTTGATCGTAGACTTCAATAAACGCATGTAACCTATACTACTGAAGCAAAAATCGATGTTTCATGGCTGCTTCTATTTCATCGCTTTCTTTGGCCCGAGTGGACACTTCCTAAATCCGTTTTGGCGAACGGTTCCTCTAGCCCTAAATTCCTCCCAGTGGAGCGTTACAAGAATGTCTTGAGAGGTAAAAAAATTACAAAAAAAAGATGAAATGGTCACTAATGGTCACTTCAGGTGATGGTCACCTCAGGTGACGACAGGACAATACGCGCTTCCAAATGTTTCATTTCTGAACTCAAGTACTTTCCGCAGACGGTGTGAATGGCATAACAGTAACTGGCTGCTCTGCAGAACCTTCAGTTCTTATAACCAAACTTCATTACAACCAATTAAAATCATACCGTCATCATATTCAAGACCGCTAGCGGCAAGTAAGCAGCCTCCGAGGCCTTGCTGACCAGACAAAGTAATTTTTCCAAAAAATTGGCAGGAACCATAAGATCTATGAACTGGAATAAATAGGCGCCGTTCTGCACACAGGAAGACCCAGTGTACTATAGAAAGTACAGCAGTATGTAAATCATCACAGAGCAAAAAACCCCAAAGGTGCGGGGCATTCAAAGCATCCATTGTTTACTTTCATCTTTCGTGCTGCTCTATACCTGAAACTAGCGTAATATGTACATAAATGCGGCCGTGAGAAAATTATAAGCAAACAACTACCGGTGCAGTTCGTGGGAAACAAATATCCTGAAGTTTCACCACGGAAAGCTGACATACTGAGCAGAGGAAGTGCGCCAAATTAGTTAAAGGTGGTTCGCCAATCCCCTGTTGACAAAAGTATGCCCTACTTGAAAAGAAAATTCCAGTCTTTGATGGTGAAATTATAAAAAATTTAACTGTACTTTTAAAAGTACGCTGGGCGCTAATGGGTTAAGGTTTATGGGGCTTAAACATCCCAAAGCGACTCAGATGCTGCGTAGTAGCAGTGGCACCACGCTCCTCTCCGTTGGCGGGCTGTGCTGTGTGATTTGCTGCACGCGACAGACTGTGCGCGTCAGCCACCACTCAGAGCGTTAACTTTCTAGTTTAAGGTTTATGGGGCTTAAACATCCCAAAGCGACTCAGATGCTGCGTAGTAGCAGTGGCACCACGCTCCTCTCCGTTGGCGGGCGGTGCTGTGTGATTTGCTGCACGCGACAGACTGTGCGCGTCAGCCACCACTCAGAGCGTTAACTTTCTAGTTTAAGGTTTCTGGGGCTTAAACGCTCCAAAGCGACTCGGATGCTGCGTAGTAGCAGTGGCACCACGCTCCTCTCCGTTGGCGGGCGATGCTGTGTGATTTGCTACACGCGACAGATTGTGCGCGTCAGCCACCACTCAGAGCGTTAACTTTCTAGTTTAAGGTTTATGGGGCTTAAACATCCCAAAGCGACTCAGATGCTGCGTAGTAGCAGTGGCACCACGCTCCTCTCCGTTGGCGGGCGGTGCTGTGTGATTTGCTGCACGCGACAGACTGTGCGCGTCAGCCACCACTCAGAGCGTTAACTTTCTAGTTTAAGCTTTATGAGGCTTAAACATCCCAAAGCGACTCAGATGCTGCCTAGTAGCAGTGGCACCACGCTCCTCTCCGTTGGCACGCGGTGCTGTGTGATTTGCTGCACGCGACAGACTGTGCGCGTCAGCCACCAGTCAGAGCGTTAACTTTCTAGTTTAAGGTTTATGGGGCTTAAACATCCCAAAGCGACTCAGATGCTGCGTAGTAGCAGTGGCACCACGATCCTCTCCGTTGGCGGGCGATGCTGTGTGATTTGCTGCACGCGACAGAGTGTGGCGTCAGCCACCAGTCAGAGCGTTATCTTTCTAGTTTAAGTTTTGTGGGGCTTATACGTCCCAAAGCTGCTAAGGTGCTGCCTTGTGGCAGTGGCACCACGCTCCCCTCCGTTCGCGGGCGGTGCTCTGAGATCTGCTGCACGCGATAGACTGCGCGTCAGCCACCAGTCAGAGCGTTATCTTTCTAGTTTAAGGTTTGTGGGGCTTAAACATCCCAAAGCGACTCAGATGCTGCGTAGTAGCAGTGGCACCACGCTCCTCTCCGTTGGCGGGCGATGCTGTGTGATTTGCTGCACGCGACAGAGTGTGGCGTCAGCCACCAGTCAGAGCGCTATCTTTCTAGTTTAAGGTTTATTGGGCTTAAACGTCCGAAAGATACTAAGGCGCTGCCTCGTGGCAGTAGCACCTCGCTTCTCTCCGTTGGCGGGTGGTTCTGTGAGATCTGCTGCACGCGATACACTGTCCGCGTCAGCCACCACACACAACGTTATCTTCATAGTTTAAGGTTTTTGGCGCTTAAACTTCCCAAAGTTACACAGGTCCTGCCTCGAGGCAGTGGCACCACGCTCCTCTCCGTTGGCGGGCGAAGCTGTGAGATCTGCTCCACGTGATAGACTGTCCGCGTCAGGTACCACTCAGAGCGTTATCTTTCTAGCGGCTTAAACGTCCCTAAGCTACTAAGGTGCTGCCTCGTGGCAGTGGCACCACACTCCTCTCCGTTGGCGGCCGGTGCTCTGTGATTAGCTGCACGCGACAGACTGTGCGCGTCAGCCACCAGTCAGAGCGTTGTCTTTCTAGTTTAAGGTTTGTGGGGCTTAAACGCCCCAAAGCGACTCGGATGCTGCATAGTAGCAGTGGCACCACGCTCCTCTCCGTTGGCGGGCGGTGCTGTGTTATTTGCTGCACGCGACAGACTGTGCGCGTCAGCCACCACTCAGAGCGTTAACTTTCTAGTTTAAGGTTTATGGGGCTTAAACATCCCAAAGCGACTCGGGTGCTGCGTAGTAGCAGTGGCACCACGCTCCTCTCCGTTGGCGGGCGGCGCTGTGTGATTTGCTGCACGTGACAGACTGTGCGCGTCAGCGACCACTCAGAGCGTTAACTTTCTAGTTTAAGGTTTATGGGGCTTAAACATCCCAAAGCGACTCAGATGCTGCGTAGTAGCAGTGGCACCACGCTCGTCTCCGTTGGCGGGCGGTGCTGCGTGATTTGCTGCACGCGACAGACTGTGCGCGTAAGCCACCACTCAGAGCGTTAACTTTCTATTTTAAGGTTTATGGGGCTTAAACATCCCAAAGCGACTCGGATGCTGCGTAGTAGCAGTGGCACCACGCTCCTCTCCGTTGGCGGGCGGTGCTGTGTGATTTGCTGCACGCGACAGACTGCGCGTCAGCCAGCACTCAGAGCGTTTACTTTCTAGTTTAAGGTTTATGGGGCTTAAACATCCCAAAGCGACTCAGATGCTGCGTAGTAGCACTGGCACCACGCTCCTCTCCGTTGGCGGGAGGTGCTGTGTGATTTGCTGCACGCGACAGACTGTGCGCGTCAGCCACCAGTCAGAGCGTTAACTTTCTAGTTTAAGGTTTAAGGGGCCTAAACGCCCCAAAGCGACTCGGATGCTGCGTAGTAGCAGTGGCACCACGCTCCTCTCCGTTGGCAGGCGGTGCTGTGTGATTTGCTGCACGCGACAGACTGTGCGCGTCAGCCACCACTCAGAGCGTTAACTTTCTAGTTTAAGGTTTATGGGGCTTAAACATCCCAAAGCGACTCAGATGCTGCCTAGTAGCAGTGGCACCACGCTCCTCTCCGTTGGCGGGCGGTGCTGTGTGATTTGCTGCACGCGACAGACGGTGCGCGTGAGCCACCACTCAGAGCGTTAACTTTTTAGTTTAAGGTTTATGGGGCTTAAACATCCCAAAGAGACTAAGATGCTGCGTAGTAGCAGTGGCACCACGCTCCTCTCCGTTGGCGGGCGGTGCTGTGTGATTTGCTGCACGCGACAAACTGTGCGCGTCAGCCACCAGTCAGAGCGTTAACTTTCTAGTTTAAGGTTTGTGCGGCTTAAACGCCCCAAAGCGACTCGGATGCTGCGTAGTAGCAGTGGCACCACGCTCCTCTCCGTTGGCGGGCGGTGCTGTGTGATTTGCTGCACGCGACAGACTGTGCGCGTCAGCCACCACTCAGAGCGTTAACTTTCTAGTTTAAGGTTTATGGGGCTTAAACATCCCAAAGCGACTCAGATGCTGCGTAGTAGCAGTGGCACCACGCTCCTCTCCGATGGCGGGCGGTGCTGTGTGATTTGCTGCACGCGACAGACTGTGCGCGTCAGCCACCACTCAGAGCGTTAACTTTCTAGTTTAAGGTTTATGGGGCTTAAACGCCCCAAAGCGACTCGGATGCTGCGTAGTAGCAGTGGCACCACGCTCCTCTCCGTTGGCAGGCGGTGCTGTGTGATTTGCTACACGCGACACACTGAGCGCGTCAGCCACCACTCAGAGCGTTAACTTTCTACTTTAAGGTTTGTGGGGCTTAAACATCCCAAAGCCACTCGGATGCTGCGTAGTAGCAGTGGCACCACGCTCCTCTCCGTTGCCAGGCGGTGCTGTGTGATTTGCTACACGCGACAGACTGTGCGCGTCAGCCACCACTCAGAGTGTTAACTTTCTATTTTAAGGTTTTTGGGGCTTAAACGCCCAAAAGCGACTCGGATGCTGCGTAGTAGCAGTGGCACCACGCTCCTCTCCGTTGGCAGGCGGTGCTGTGTGATTTGCTGCACGCGACAGACTGTGCGTGTCAGCCACCAGTCAGAGCGTTAACTTTCTAGTTTAAGGTTTATGGGGCTTAAACATCCCAAAGCGACTCAGATGCTGCGTAGTAGCAGTGGCACCACGCTCCTCTCCGTTGGCGGGCGATGCTGTGTGATTTGCTGCACGCGACAGAGTGTGGCGTCAGCCACCAGTCAGAGCGTTATCTTTCTAGTTTAAGTTTTGTGGGGCTTAAAGGTCCCAAAGCTGCTAAGGTGCTGCCTTTTGGCAGTGGCACCACGCTCCCCTCCGTTCGCGGGCGGTGCTCTGAGATCTGCTACACGCGATAGACTGTGCGCGTCAGCCACCAGTCAGAGCGTTATCTTTCTCGTTTAAGTTTTGTGGGGCTTAAACGTCCCAAAGCTGCTAAGGTGCTGCCTTGTGGCAGTGGCACCACGCTCCCCTCCGTTGGCGGGCGGTGCTCTGAGATCTGCTGCACGCGATAGACTGCGCGTCAGCCACCAGTCTGAGCGATATCTTTCTAGTTTAAGGTTTGTTGGGCTTAAACATCCCAAAGCGACTCAGATGCTGCGTAGTAGCAGTGGCACCACGCTCCTCTCCGTTGGCGAGCGGTGCTGTGAGATCTGCTACACGCGATAGACTGTGCGCGTCAGCCACCAGTCAGAGCGTTATCTTTCTCGTTTAAGTTTTGTGGGGCTTAAACGTCCCAAAGCTGCTAAGGTGCTGCCTTGTGGCAGTGGCACCACGCTCCCCTCCGTTGGCGGGCGGTGCTCTGAGATCTGCTGCACGCGATAGACTGCGCGTCAGCCACCAGTCTGAGCGATATCTTTCTAGTTTAAGGTTTGTTGGGCTTAAACATCCCAAAGCGACTCAGATGCTGCGTAGTAGCAGTGGCACCACGCTCCTCTCCGTTGGCGGGCGGATCTGTGCGATTTGCTGCACCCGACAGACTGTGCGCGTCAGCCACCACTCAGAGCGTTATCTTTCTAGATTAAGGTTTGTGGGGCTTAAACGTCACAAAGCGACTCAGATGCTGCGTATAGCAGTGGAACCACGCTCCTTTCCGTTGGCGGGCGGTGCTGTGAGCTGCACGCGACAGACTGTGCGCGTCCGCCACCAGTCAGAGCGTTATCTTTCTAGTTTAAGGTTTGTGGGGCTTAAGCGTCCCAAAGAGCCTCAGATGCTGCGTAGTAGCAGTGGCACCACGCTCCTCTCCGTTGGCGGGCGGACCTGTGCGATTTGTTGCACCCGACAGACTGTGCGCGTCAGCCACCACTCAGAGCGTTATCTTTCTAGATTAAGGTTTGTGGGGCTTAAACGTCACAAATCGACTCAGATGCTGCGTATAGCAGTGGAACCACGCTCCTTTCCGTTGGCGGGCGGTGCTGTGAGCTGCACGCGACAGACTGTGCGCGTCTTGCCACCAGTCAGAGCGTTATCTTTCTAGTTTAAGGTTTGTGGGGCTTAAGCGTCCGAAAGAGCCTCAGATGCTGCGTAGTAGCAGTGGCACCACGCTCCTCTCCGTTGGCGGGCGGTGCTGTGTGATCTGCTGCATGAGACAGGCTGTGCGCATCAGCCACCACTCACAGCGTCATCTTTCTAGTTTAAGGTTCATGGCGTTTAAACATTTAAAACCGAATCAGTGCTATCCGCGTCTGCCGCCACTCACACCATTATCTTCCTATTGTAAACCGTCTGCTTATGAGTCATGCATTGGTGCAGCAGGTGAAACATATCTATTTTCACCCATTCCTCGGACCGGAAAGGCACCATCATGTCAATCAGACTGTTAGAGGAACGTTAGATGCTCAATATACCGCAAAAATAAAACACCTTCCATGCTGCGCACAAATTTGGCACTTTCTTTAGCGAATTTCTTTTACTCAGCTTGAAAACTACATTGCTGGTCTGAATTCTTGCCCTCATTCTTCTTGTGCCCCTCGCCGACTGTGACTCACGCAGAAACAGCCACGGAAGCGAGCTTCGAGCCGGCTTCCGCGTACCCGATGGATATGTTCGAGGTTGTCGACAGCACCCCAGACACCGACGGCTCCCCCAGCACAACCGCGGAGACAGTGGACGATTTCCAGAGGGTGGTGTCCGGAGGTTCTTTCCAGGTCGTGAAAGATATTCGGGAAGAGCACGTACCTCCAGAAGACATCCGGGACCTCGCCGTGAACGATGCGCGCCCGGGAAAGAACAATGCTCTCCTGGTGCAGCTAGCGTGGACGTGGCCAGGAGCTCACCTGACGTATGGAACGGGTAAGCACTTTAAGAAGAGACGTGTACTGTGGATGTCACGGGAGCTTGATACATTTATTAGGCACAGTATTCCTCAACGAAGAACTGTGCAAGTAGCGACCGAATCATGGGACAGTCACATCGATGGCGGGGCGACAGCAGATGAGAGAGGGAGGGAGGATTTTAAAGTTCGTTTTTTTTCTATTTTCGTGATTGTGTTCGCTCTAAGCTCAAGTAGCATTAATGAATAGTCCATAAAAATCGGCTTTCTTTCCACGCGTGCTGTATTATGTTGAAGACTGCTATGCACCGTAAAATACGTTCTCTAAATAAAACTGTGTTCTTTTAGATAAATATAACCCTGCGTTTTAACGGAGGCTGAAATACGCACAACGGTTTGTCCTTCCGCTATCGCCACAGTACTATTATCCAGTAGCGCTGTGGAGAACTTTAGAAACATTTAGAGAGGCTATTAGAACGGTTGGTTGTTCTTCGGGCTCCTCAGAGAACTGTCTCATATCCCCCTACCACTTTAAATCGAATATCTCGGTGAATCCGAAATTTCGCTTCTAGCTTATTAAATAAAGACCAGTGCCGTTGTGGTAGCCAGCAGGCACACCAAAGATGCTCATATGTCTCCAGTGACGGGATGCCGGAAATGGCTTGTGATGTACTGCGCCTTGTGTTTTAGGCAGCATATCGAAGATTGACAGCAACTGCCCCCGACAGCAGTATTACCGTTTCTTTAACAAGCCTATGTGCAGTAAGAAGCGCAACCAACACACATGGATAAAGAAAAGGTGCACAGGAATTTTACATATCTTGCACATACATGGTGGAAAGTAAATAAATTGAACTGAACCCTCAAATTGTGAGATACATGGTGCGGGAAACCTCTTGCACAGCGGAACGAATTACAACTTTCAAAAATTCTCGCATCAGAATAACGCGCATCAGAAGAGGCGTATGGTTGGAAAAGGTACCTGGCTAAACGTGCTCGGAATTCACGATCATTTCGTGGTTCTGCGAGTCAGTTGTTTCAACATGCGACATTTTTAGGCGTGATCTGACTCACCTTACAAAGGTGAGGAAACACACCTTTCTACATTCGGCACGCTATCAAACACATTGTTTTTGATCGACATACGTATGCAGTTGACGTTAGGGTATCTATCTGGCAAAAAGTTAACTCACGTTTTGACCCATCACGACTACTACATGTAAGAGGGACCGATTGACACTCATGGCATATTGACCGAGAATGAACCCTTTTAATGTTCTGGCGTGCAGTATATACAGGCACAACAGCCACATGACTTCTGTGAAAACTGGGCGAGGGAAACGAAAACACAGCGCTTATCTCAGAGGATATCAATGTCACAGCTTATGATGATGTCGCACTGCATGGTGTCCTGTTTCCCCTTCAAGGACGTTACTTTTTCGCAGCTTCCTCCCTGGACATTCGAGCCGGAAAACACTACTCTGACCTAGACGCTGACTTCGCAAACCAGGCTCAGATCACGGAAGCCGATGTCGTAAAGGGCAACCTAGACCCACTGCCATCCGGCGAGCGGCACATAATCACTTTATCGCTTCCTCCCACGTTCTCCTCGCTTGAGGAAGATGGCACCCGGAACTGGGACTTTCACCTGGCAGCTAGAGTTGTTAACAGCGATGGACTGAAGTCAAATATTTCGAACGTTGTTTCAGTCTTTTACGAACCTCGGGCTACCACCACGAAAGCCAAGACAAGGGCCACTGCGACACAGGTCACGACGACGGAAGCTGTGGACGCAGCAGAAAAAAGCAGTGAGAAGTCATCTTTCGTGTCGTCACCCTTGTTCTGGGTTGTGCTTTCTTGCATCGCAGCGCTGATGGTGGCTGTCATCCTGGTCGCGGTGTTGGAGGTACTGAACCGGAAGGAGCAGGAGGAGCTGTACACTTTTTCTGTAAAATAAATGTCAAAAAATCTTTTGCGCCTTGGGAAGGCTCCTAACTCCCAAATGTCCAGGAGACCTCTAGCTTCCACCTCACTCCACGTCCGGATGACCAGTATGCGCTTGTTCTTCAGGTGGACGGCAAGCCGAGCGCCTTCCGAGGAAGGACGAGGTGGTTTAGTACGGGCCTGTCGGCCGGTGGTTTCGGGCAGGCCCAAATATAACGTTACACGTCGGCCGCTGGGCCCTGAAGCGTAAAACAGCGAGGTGAGTAACAGGCCGCGCGCATGCGGCTCACCGGCGAGACATA
Source organism: Amblyomma mixtum (assembly GCF_055824585.1). Lineage (NCBI taxonomy): Eukaryota > Metazoa > Arthropoda > Arachnida > Ixodida > Ixodidae > Amblyomma > Amblyomma mixtum. The sequence continues at coordinate 39,355,150 of NC_143015.1, read as the reverse complement.
CCAGTTTGTCCACCGCTGCCTTCAGCCTACGCTCTCAGGTGGGTCTCGGGAGTGGTGCGCCAGTGGATTAAAGCGCCTACTCTCGCGGTAGTGGGTAATTTTAGAATAGGCGGCTCAAAGCTTTGGGGGCCCCAAGACGTTTCGGGCGTCGAAGTGCGCGTGTGCAAAACGGAAGGCCTGCCTTTCGTCTTGGGTTAACTTCAGCAAGGAAGGGTGAAATAGCATGCGTCAGAACGCCGCTTTACGTTTAGGCAATATGTCGGCAGCCGTCCAAGCAGGGCGTATCGCGAAACTCAAACACCTCCAAAGAGCAATGCACAGCTTTCAGGGCAACACAACTCAATTGGCGCACAAGCTCCGGGACCAGTACTTGTGCACCACCGAGGACCCTCGCGGGCCGGCGTACTCTTATGCAGGTTCTGAGAACGTTGAGCTGGATCAACCGTTCCAGCTCCACGACCTGAGTGCGGCCCTGGTGAAAATGAAACGCGGCACCGCTCCGGGTAGGGACAAAATTAGTCAAATTGACCCTGACCCGGCATACCTGTTTATTGAATTACATTAACTCAATCAGGCTTGGGGAAGTGCCACTCCCCATCGACTGGAAGACCGCCCTGGTCACCTTCATTCCTAAAGCTGGCAAGGCCATCAGCACGGACAGCCTCCGCCCCATCTGTCTGACTTTCTGTGTGGGCAAACTCATGTAGACGATGGTACGTGACAGGTTGTCCGAGTTCATGGAATTCAAACACCTTTTCGCAGACACCTTGTTTGGGTTTCGCCCACACAGATCTGCACAGGATGTCCTGCTACAACTCAATCGGGATGTCCTCGACCCCGTGGAATACCCTCACAATGACAAGGTCGTGCTCGCCTTGGATTTGAAGGGTGCATTCGACAACGTTACCCACGAGATCATTCTCACCCACCACTCTCAAACTAACTGCGGCAGAAACGCCTTTCAATACATTCGGCAGCTTTTAACCGAGAGACAATCTTACATTCGAATCCAGGATAAAAAACATGGCCCTTTTAATTTAGTAACCAGGGGTACACCTCAGGGCGCGGTGCTCTCTCCCCTGTAGTTCAATTTGGCTATGATGCGCATACCGGCCCAGCTGGGCGCTGTCGCCGGTCTGCAGCATGCGCTGTACGCCGATGACGTCATTTTATCGAGCTATAAATCATCACACGTTATGCGAGTTCAAGGAACGCTTATCTATTGTTAACTGGGAACATGTTTTTGAGGAAAGCGACCATGATGAAGCATACGAAAATTTTTTAGAGATTGTTACTGACATTTATAATGCTTCCTTTCCACTTAAGAAATTCTCCCAGTCAAAGAAAAGTAAGAAAGCATGGGTCGACAAAGACATGTTGCAGTTGATAAGAAAACGCGATAAACTTTACAGAGTGTTTTTACAAAGTACATGTCCTGAAGCGCTGAAAACATTCAAAAAATTTAGGAACTTCGTCACAAAGCAACTTCGCGTCGCTAAAAAGCAGTATATTTATAACCGATTTAATTCAACTGGTGGACAATCTGAAAAAGTTTGGAAGGTTTTAAAATCTATCTTCAGTAATTCTTCCGAACCGACCACAAAAATTAATCATGAAGGGATTGAATTAAAAGGTTCTGATCTAGCAGATGCCTTTAATGACTACATTATTTCCTTTGCTGACACAACAAGCGGCGGCGTAAATCAGTCCTATATGAGTGCCAGAAATGGTGAAACAATATTTCTAACACCGGTTACAGTAAATGAAGTAATTACAGAATTTTTAGCGCTTAATAATAGTAAAGCTACAGATGCGTCAGGTTTTCAGATACAGCCCATAAAATTTACTATCGACATTCTTGCACCTTCCCTCGCCCATATCTTCAACCTATCCTTAGTTTCCGGTGTTTTTCCGCGTCTTATGCAAAGGGCAAAAGTCACAGTAGTGTATAAAAAAGGAAACAAAAATGAAATGGGAAACTATCGCCCGATATCAATCTTACCTGTGTTTTCCAAAGGCCTCGAAAAAGTTATTCTTAAACGGCTATCCTCCTTCACTGAAAGATGTAACATTATCACTACCGCTCAATATGAGTTTCGTAAAAATAGATCGACTGAGTTAGCTCTCCTTGCCCAGAAAGAATTCATACTAAAACATTTTGAAGCCAAAAACATGGTACTTGGTTTATTTTTAGATTTTTCAAAGGCGTTTGACCTTGTTAATCACTCTGTGCTGCTTAAAAAATTAGACCACTACGGTATTAGAGGCATAGCCCATATGCTGATTTCTTCATACTTGCGACATAGATCTCAGTTTGTTAGTATTGCCGGTGAATGCTCCCAGTTGAAAGCGGTAGCTTCTGGCGTTCCGGAAGGGAGCATTTTGGGTCCGTTTCTTTTTGTTCTTTATATTAATGATATTGTTCGCATCGATAGCACTGCTAAGTACATAATTTATGCAGATGATACTAGTCTCTTTTTTTCGGGTACTTCAACGGCTGATCTCGCAAATCGAGCTAATAAAACCTTAAAAGAAATAAATGCTTGGACTGCTGATAATCACTTAAGAATTAACGTTAGTAAAACTGCAGCCGTCATGTTCCACCCACGTCACAAACACTTTGAACTTCCTCTAATTGAATTAAACAATACCAGAATATAATTTCTGCAGTCTGTGAAAACTCTGGGCGTTTACTTTGCAGCAGATATGTCGTGGAATGACCATATTAATTACGTCGTCCAGAAACTTTCCAGAACAGTTGGTATCATGCGCCGCCATTGCTTTAATTTTCTTACGTCAGTCCACATGTTACTTTATCACTCTTTGTTCTCTTCCATAGCCAGCTACGGATGTATGGTGTGGGCAACAACAACAGCTGAAAATATTAACAAACTCACTGTCTTACAAAAACGTATTATACGCATTGCATGTAAAGTGCCGTATTTCTTCCACACTGCCAGCCTTTTCCACCGACACAACGTTATTCCAATGAAATCCATGTATAACTATAGGCTGTGCTATAAATATAAACTCGCCATAATTAAAAATGATGACTTCTTACTTACACTTGCTAGGTTAGAGGAAAGCAGAACTGTGTATGATACCCGCGCAGCAGAGCCTTGGAATGTTAAGAAATGCCGCACAAACTATGGCAAACAAATGTTGCAGCATACCTTACCGACACTTCTGAACCAGTTGTACTGCCACAAGAATGTTGATGTCTCCAATATTCCTCTGAAAGAATTGCCCCAAATATTCGTGTGGTTCTTTTTTTTCTTGCTATTACCATTTTGAGTGCACCTGTCAGTTCTGCTGTCCTTTATTTTCTCCTCCCTGTGTTTGCCTTTATAGTCTCTTTGACCTAATATAGTTCTTTTTTCTTTCACAAGCAGAATGTACTGCTTACTGAACGTACATGTGTCATTCTATGTACAGAACATACGAGTTTTTTCTTACAATTTGTTTGGTTTCCTATTCCGCCGCCGTCAATGCTGCACTGTAAGAGGAAGCCAGGACCTCTCAAGCTGTCTATACAGCTTTTTCCCTGGCTGTCCTCGCAACACCTAGTTGCGGAAATAAACCTTCAAACCTTAAAATCCTGTGGGCCACACAGAGTTCTCTTGGAGACATTGAGACCAACCTACAGGAGGCGGCGACCACCGTTATGCTCGCCGCTGCGGCCACGAATGCTCCACCCAAAAGTCTGAATTTGTGCACACACGCCCCTCACCAAAGTGCACAGCTAAAATTTCATTGTCTCTTGAGACAGGTCCAATTATTCACAATATCAAAGTCCGGGTACTGGCGCTCTTCATGCATCAAAACAGGGGGTCAGAAACAACATTGGCCAAACTCTGTCAGATGGGGGACCAGGTGGGCAGCTTTGTCCGCCGGGTTTCATACAAGCGTGGGGGGAGGGTATGATTTAAGGACGCCTTGCGGCTGGCGCATGCATTTGTAACCAGTCGAATTCTATATTCGACTCTACCTCCACCTGCGGAAACAAGACAAGGATTCACTGGAAGTAATCCTCCGCAAACTATTAAGCGGGCTCTGGACCTCCCCGTGGACACCTCCAACAAGCGCCTCCTGGGGCTGGGCACGGTGAACACGTTTCGGGAGCTCCGGGAAGCCCACTTGACCAACCAATACCCACGTCTCTCGAAGACATCGTCGGGTCGCCGCCTCCTTGCCCGACTACACATCCAACACGCCGCTCTTATGGAAGAGCGCGTACGTATTCCATCCCAGCAGTGGAGATGCGCTCTCCACGTGCGCCCTCTTCCCGCGGACATGAACCGTGAGGACCATAATGGCCGGCGCCTGGCTCGGGCGGAAGCCCTGGCCCGCCACTATGGATCTCAACCCGGCGTATTCAACGTGGATGCCTCCGGCACCCACGATGGGCGATGGTACACGGCCGCAGTCGTCCACCAATCCAAAACGGTGAACGGCCTTACTTTCCGAGCCCGTGCATAACACACGCGGAGGGGGTCGCCATTGCGTTGGCTGAATCTGATTCCAATTCAAAAACAATTATTTCCGACTCGCGAGGGGCATGTCGGAACGTCGAGCAGGGATGGTTGCCGTATCTAGCTTACCGCATTCTCTAAAACAGCGTCTACACCGGGGACCCCGCGCACCGGCGTATCGTTTCGGCTCTTGCTCACATGGGCCTTGAGAGAAATAGGCCGCTGACGCCGCCGCCCGCGCGCTTTCTCACCGGATATTCCCCTCCGATCCCGACGATCAGGAACTCGAATTCACTCCCGCTTACTCCTTCAAAGACATTGTTTTACTTTAGCAATCTGGCGACGGTCTTTATCCCCGCCCGTGTAAAGGTCTCCCAAAGGCGGAGGAGCGGCTTCTGCTTCGCCTGTATACTAATACTTTGCTGTGCCCGGCAGTTCCCAAACACTTAGGCCCTTTTTTCTCGGGCAGCTGTCCGCACTGTGCGGAGAAGTCCTCGGACATTTACCACATGGTGTCGGCCTGCCCCTCCAGCCCTGCTATCCCCCCTCACCCCAACCCAACCCGGGAGGACTGGGAGGCGACCCTGCTTGGCTGCTCTGACCTGCAGGCCGAACGGGCCTTGGTTGCGCGAGCCCGGGCGGCGGCCGACGCCACTTGTGTCCCGAACTAGGGACTTCCACCTAGTACTTGCAAAGGCTGGCCGCCTGTGGGTCAGCTCATGCATAACCTCCCGTAGTGTATGTGTACATAAATGTTTTCCACCACCACAGCTAACATTCGGCGCTGCCGCTACAGGTGTTTCTCGTTAACGGCAGTCGAAAGGTGCATGAAGCTTTCGTTTCCGCTGAGCATTCCTGCACTGCGATTTTAGCCGTAAAACGCGCCAAATTTTCATAGTGCCTAATGGTTTCCCAACGTGCTACGCTTAGGGAGTACACGTTGTCCAATGTCTGTGTGTGCGGGAGTTTGCTTTCAGGTACGTGGTGGTGGTGTCCATCTGATACAGTTATTTTGGTTCTAACCGAGAGTGTTAGCCAACGACGGTGTTGGTAAAATTCCTCGCGCCACAATGTTCCTCTTGAAAATTGATATTTGGTTTTTGAGGAATGGAAATGATGGACTATCTATCTCATACTTTGGTGGACACCTGAACTGCGCTGTAAGGGAATGGGTAAAGGGGGCAGTGAAAGACGATAAGATGAAAGAGGCGTCGTAGTGTAGGGCTCCGGAATAATTTCGAACACACTGATTGGACTTTTTGGGTCTACTGTAAGTTTTGTGAGATGCGGGCAGGCGCATATCATATGGTACGGGCCTGCCAGAAAAATGCGGAAACAAAGAGAATAAATCAGCCAACCAGAGAGGGCCTGGAGGCGACCCTGTCCGACTGCTTGAACCTGACCTCTGAAGAAAAAGTGTGATCTTAGTCTTTTTGGGATGTACAGGGCCTGTTCTGAAAGTAGAACTAGTTTTTTGCTGGGCGAAGGGGCGGACGAGAGGTGGTCTGCGCGTGCAGGATCGTTGAAGGGGGATATTGGGAATGCTGGGGAAAATCGCCAGTCGGCTCTCGACCGTTCAAGAGAGCAGGTCGCTTGTACTGTGAACCCCTATCGAAACGTCTCGTCACGCAGAATCATGGAACGTTTACTGGATCAGCGATACGCGATCAAATTTTGTGAGAATATTGGTAAAACGGGCAGAGAGACTGACGACATCATTAAGGAGGCATACAGTAACGCTTCCATGGGTAGATCGGGGGTTTTTTGAGTGGCACAAGCCGTTCCGAGAAGGTACGGAAAGAGTGGAAGACGATGACCCCTCCGCACACCCTTTGACCAGCAAGACCAACGAAAATGTGTAGCGAGTGAAACATTTACTGAACAGTGATTGTAGGATGAGTATCAGAATGATTGCTGATGACTTGAGCATTCCTCTAACTGAAGTTTTTGATGTCGTCACAGAAAACTTAACCATGAGGAAAGTGGGCGCGAAGTTGGTGCCGGGAGTGTTGTCAGAGGAACAAAAGGCCAACCGGAAGGCGATCTGCCAGGATCTTCTTCATCATGTGAATGAGGACCCCAATTGTTTGCCCAGCATAAGGCGGCAATGCTGCCTCAGCCCCCCTACAGCCCTGACTTGGCCCCGCCAGACTTTTTTCTATGCCAGAGAATAAAATCGACGCTCAAGGGGAAACATCACGGATCGGTAGAGGCGGTTCAACAGGCCATGACGAGTGAGCTAAACAGCATTCCGCTCCAGGCCTTCCTTGAGGCGTACGAAAACTGCAAAACCCGTAGGCAGCAGCGTGTAGGTGCAGAAGGGTGCTACCTTGAAAAATGCGTATCGTTTGTACTATTCTCATGAATAAATTTTAAATAAAAAAATGGGTCCTACTGCTTTCAGAAAAGACACTGTATATCACTTGTGGCTCAGCTGACACGTCTTTTGGGGTAAGCTAGGTTACGCTGTTTCTTGGAGACTATGTATTTATGCTCTTGCTCATAGTGTTGTGTTATGCTTATAATGGCCTAAACTTCTTAAGAAGAGTCACTTTAAGCCAGTCATAACCTTACGCCTCTTTAAAAGGGGTAAGGTTAGTCTGAGGACTGCATAAACATATCCTAGCATGACAGGGGCAAGTTTGCACCTTTAGCCGGTAAATTTATGCTCCTTCTAGAGGTGCAAAGTTACTTCGTGAAAGACTAAACTTATACCATCATAAACAGAGCAACGCTTGCACCCCTATGTTGCAAGCTTATGCCCTCACATGATGTATGAAGTTCCCTTCAAGTGGTGCAAGGTAAGGCCCTATTGCAAATTGTATCTATGCACTACTTCATGGTATATGAACATACTTTCCACACAACAATATTACCGTTCTGTAGGGTAAACCTTCCCACTGAATGCAGGAATAATGTTGACCCATATGGTATAAGCTGTAGTCTTTCTGCAAGTGCAAGCAATTTTGAAATGTTGCGACAAATCGTTCATGTGAGGTGCGCGGTGTCATCTTGTGTTCAGGTGCCGGTGCTATTGCAGAATGCACACAAAGGATTCATCAAACAATTGGAGATTGAAACATACCATCATATTCATTTTGCCACATCATCATCAGCAGCAGCAGCCTGACTACACCTACTGCAGGGCAAAGCCCTCTCCCATCTCTCTCCAATTAAGCCTGTACTTTTACAGCTGCGGCCACCGTATCCCCGGAAACTCCTTATCTCCTCTGCCCACCTAACTTTCTGCCACTCCCTGCTACGTTTGCCTTCTCTTGAAATCCACTCCGTTACCCTTAAGGAACACCGGTTATCTTGCCTTCGCAATACATGCTATGCGCAAGGCCATTTCTTCCTCTTGATTTCTACTAGGATGTCATTAACCCACACTCGTTCCCTCACCCACAATGCCCGCTTCCCATCTCTTAGTTACACCTATATCTATAGCTCGCTGCGTTGTCCTCAACTTATGCTGAACCATCTTTGTTAACCTCCACGTTTCTGCTGCATAGGTAAGTACCGGTAAGATACAGCTGTTGTAGAATTTCTCTTGGGGGGGGGGGGGGGGGGGTGGGGAGGGGATATTGGCAAACTGCCATTCATGACATGATCTTAGAGAATCTGCCATATGCGCTGCACTCCATTCTTATTCTTCTAGTCATTTCCCTTTCACGATCCGGATCAGCGGTCACTACCTGCCCTAAGTAGACAAATTCTCTTACTGGTTCCAGCACCTGGCGACACACTGCGAACTGCTGCTCTCTTGCTAGACTGTTGAGCATTAGTTTGGTTTTCAGCGTGTTAATTTTAGCCCCACCTTTCTGCTCTGCCTTTCTAACTTATTGATCATGCTTTGCAGTTCATGTTCTGGGTGTTTTTGCAAGGCAATGCCATGCTACACAATATTACAGCAATTACCCTGGCAGTCTTTCCCATAAGGTGGCTGTATGTACCATGTATTTTGACCTGCACAGAGGGCAAAAGATGTAATAAATTTTGCGACCACAAAGCTCAGTACGCCGTGTGCCCATGAGTTTTGCTAGTGCATGTCTAAGAATGTAAGCTGCGCCAAGCACACTGGGATAAAGTCAGACGCATGAAAACAATAACACATGTGCAGGCTTCTGTTCGTTAATGAGAACCAGAATCAGAAAATAAATGCAGGAAAACCATGTCATCAATGACACCTAATTAATCACTCGCCATGCTGACATAATCACAAACACAATGCCTCCTCAGGAAAAAATTAATAATGTGGCCAACAAAACAAAAAATGCTAAGGAATCAAAAATCCAGAATCTTTCCCAGCTGCAGGGTAAAACCGTAGGCATCCTGGATGTGAGCCTACTGACAGGGTCTTGTCAAGAAATAGAAAAACACGTGCGTCAAATACAAGCCACTAAAAGTTGGGAAAATTAACTGCAATTTAACAAATCCCTCTCTTTGTTCTCATGCGTTTAGGTCTCCATATTGAGAGTGGTTAAGGTTTGATGCAGCCCCCGCTATCAACATGGGTCTGGTCTCTGATGACACTATCTTCTGTTGCTCATAGTACGAATTTTATTTCTAAAATGGAAGTGTAGGGGATTATCTGAGCGTCAATGAGTGATATCGCCAACTGCAATTTCCAGTATGTTCTCCAGGCCACATGAGCTTAGATAAATTTGAAGTTGACTCCATTGTGAAAATGAAAATGTGTTCATGTGAGTTATTGGAAATTATTCACATCAGTGAACATCACCTTGCTGCTAAAAAGCAGTGTGAACAGTGCAAAGAAGATTAAGAGACTTTTACAGCTGCACGTAACATTAAACTTTACGTGCATAAATGCTACTAGCCATATTAGCTTGGTAGAGTGCCACCATAGGAAATTACCATAACTGAGCGTTATTTTTTTCTTACTTTTCTAGGAACATGGACGCAAAAGGCGCCTGTGCTGTGCGATGTCAGTGCACGTTAAAGATCCCCAGGTGGTCGAAATTATTCCGGAGACCTGCAGAGTCGGCGTTCCTCAAGCCAGATGTGCAGACGCGTGTGCATATGGGCGCCAGCCATTTTTCCTATTTTGACCTTCCGCCGAATTTTATTCTGTCTCCCGAAGTTCGTGAAGGTTCCCGGCACCTGCCCAGCCCATTTTTGGGACCGGCACTCCGTTTTTGTGACCTGCATGGACACTTGTTTACAGTGAGCCCAGCGCCAGCCTCGTTAAGCCTACAGCCACTGGCGATAGGCTCCGCTTCGCAGCTGGACCCAGTGCTTCGCCAAGCATGGACGCCGTCACCGGGAGGGGGAGGATCTAGCCCCTCAAGATTATATACCCACGGACTGGACATACGCAGCCCGCTGCTACGAACGCGGCTCCGCCGCTTCTTCATCGAAACGCACTCCCAAGCCACCGCTGACGGAGTCGCCTCCACACCGCATACCGCGTCCCAGCAGCTCCCTCCCTCCACGTCACGTAAGCTACCTCGCGGAGCTCCGTCGCTGCCACGTCTCCCTCTTGAAGGCTTTATCATCATTCGCTGTCGCGGAGGCCTCAATCTGCGTGCCTGGGGCGAGACCGCTCTTCGAGAAATCACCTCAAGCCGTCGTTTCACCTACTCCGATGCCGCAGAGGACCGCCTTCGGGTGAATTTCATTCACAACAATCTCACCTTTAGCATCCCGAAGCAGGACCGCGCCATCACTTACACGAAGCTACAGAAAATCATCGTAGGTCCGACAACCTACCCAGTTGCCAACTGTTTGGCCCCACCAGGCGTACGGGAACGTCCACTCTAAGTACGAGCACGGCGCAGCGTGGCCGCGCTCCGCGGGGCGCGAGCGCATCTGGCGCGGTCGCGCATCGAAGCCCTGCGGCGCCGGCGCACACGGGCCTGGAGGCGGTGCTTCGTGTCGTCTGCTACAGCGCCGGTGCGCACAGTGCTTGCTCTGCTGTCAAGCGTACTACCTAACTTTCTGCATGATTACAGCGCTCGTATGCATCGATACAGCACTGCGGGAAAGCGTACTAACGACAGCGCGTTGTCGTTGGTGGTGGTGGTGGCGAAAACATTTATTAAGAATGACCAGGAGGTATGTTTGGATCAGCCCGTAAGGGACCGATCCTTACAAACACTAGGTGGAGGTCCCTAATATGGGATCCCAGTGGCGGTGGCCGCCGCCCAGGCGCGCCCGACTAAGGCTTGTTGGGCCTGTAAGTCGTGGCAGCCGAGCATGGTCGCCTCCCAGTCCTCCCGGGTTGGGTTGGGGATGGGGGGAACAGCGGGGTTGGAGGGGCAGGCCCACACCATGTGATAGGTGTCAGAAGACACTGCATTACAGTGTGGGCAGCTGCCGCTAAAGGAGGGGTCAAAATGTTTTAGCGCTGCCGGGCAAAGCAATGTATTGGAGAGAAGGCGGAGAAGGAGCCGCTCATCCGCCTTCTTCAGGCCTTTACATGGGCTAGGGTAAAGGCGATGACAATTTTGATAATATGTTGTAATATCTTTGAATCTATAGACCGGATTAAAATCGGGTTCCGAATCGGATGGGGAGGAGAAAACAGCCCGGGGTGAGAGCGCGCGGGCGGCTGCGTCTGCTGCCTCGTTTCCTGGCAACCCCTGATGAGCAGGGGCCCATATTCATTCATTCATTCAGAATTTATTTAAGACAACGAAGACGTTGTCCAGGGTGACGTGGCAAAAGGCATACTTTGCCTGACGAGGCCACGCCACCCGGATGACAGGCGGCACCACTGGCTACGAAAACCAATAAGAGCATTACATAATAGAACACACATTCAATATATTTTACCCAATACATAAGACATCCTTACAAAACACAGGCTTTCTGTCGAAAAACAAACAGGATACTTCAAAACACAATTCGACCATAGCAGTATTTACAAAACATACACTAGTGATAGGTATACGTTCAGTTTTCATCTTTAAGGTTCATTTATGAGCATTGCTTTAATTAACATTTTGTATTTACGTATAGAGAGAGTGCTGCGTGCAGTATCCAGAATAATAGGGTATTGATTAATTAAGTCAGGAATTTGCCATCCTAACCTCTGAAAACCGTAATTAGTGCGTACTCGAGGTTTTTCCAGACATTGTTTCCGAAGTTCGTATCTGCTAAGTTTAGTGTGATAGGTGGTTTCGAAGGTTATTTTGTCTAGTTTGTACTGGCGTAATATTTCCAGACATAGTTTGTATGTGTACAGTTTACTTACTTCTAGTATTCCATAAGATATAAACAAAGGCCGGCAGCTGTGCAATAACTGTATTTTCCCAATAGCTCGTAATGCCCGCTTTTGAATTGCAAAAAGGGAATCTAAATTTCTTTGTGTCGTCGTTAACCATACAAGGGAACTGTCGCTTAAACGGGAATGTATTAATGAATAGTATATTTGCCGCTTTATGGACGCCGGGAGATAATATCTCAATTTGTTTAAAATGCCAACCGCCCGACAATGATCACTCCGAAGCTGATCAACATGCGAGTTCCAAGCGAGATTTTCTTGAAACAGAACACCTAGAAAACGAATTTGCGAGCACTGTTTCAGCTGAGTGTTTTCAAAGTTTAAGTTTAGGTTGTCAGGAGCTTTTACACCTTTTGCTCTGAAGAGAATGTATTTGGTCTTACTAGCATTTAATTGCATCCTGTTTAGTTTTAACCATGTACTCAAGCCGGTCAACCAATAGTTAACCTTTCTTTTGAGCGCGTAGGGGTCAATACCTGAGAAAAAGACATTAGTGTCATTAGCGTACAACACTAGGTTTTCGCTGCCTGGTGTATTCACAATATCATTCAAGTATAAAATAAAGAGTACAGGTCCGAGAATAGATCCCTGAGGCACACCATATTTTATTGTTTTTACGTGTGAGGCTGCAGCATTTATGGCAGTAAATTGCTCTCTTGACGTTAAATAGCTCTCAATTAAGGTCAACGACACGCCACGGAATCCGTAAAATGGAAGCTTTCTTATTAGAACATCGTGCTGAACACAGTCGAATGCCATTCTGAAGTAGAGGAAAATTCCCAGGGTGTGTGCCTTTTCTTTAATGTTGTTTAGAATTTTTTCCTTTATCCCAAGGAGTGCGGTTTCGGCTGATCTATCCTTCCTAAAGCCAAATTGCTCATCGGCTATAATATTTTGCGCGGTGAGAAATCGGACGAATCTTTTGTTTATAACCTGTTCGGCTACCTTTTCAAATACTGGTAGTACTGATATAGGCCTATAATTTGTTAGTTCGTTCGCGGGGCCACCCTTGTGCACAACAGACACTTTTGCCAGTTTCATTTTCTGCGGAAAAACGCCCGTAGATAAAATAATGTTGCAAATGTGAGAGAGCGGGCAACTGATTATTTCACCTACAGCCTTTAGAGGTTTCGGTTTAATTTCATCTGCTCCTGGAGCACAGCGATTTTGTAGTGCCAGAATAATATCCAGCACTTCACGTTCGTCGGTGGGTGCTAAAAACAATGTGTTTGCGGCGTTTGATGCAATGAACTGCTCGCACGGTAAGTCAACTGAATTCTCATCGCATGATCTGACTGCAATGAAATGGTCATTAAATAAATTTGCGACTTCGTTGTCAGTCATAGCATCGTTTTGATACGGAACCTTTTTGTGCTGGAAATTTTTCGAGAGTACCTCCCTCACGGTTTGCCACATTAGCCGTGAGTTACCCGTAATGTCTGCAAACTTAGCTATGTAGTATTCAAATCTTGATTTTCTAATATCTGCATTTAATTTGTTTCGAACTTTTTTAAACAGTGTAAAGTCATTTTCATGCTTGGTATTCAGGAATTTTTCAAAGAGCCTGTTTTTTTGTTTGATTCTCATATGCAGTTCATGAGTGATCCAAGGCTTCCTTATCTTTTTTAGTTTTACCCATGGCTCGAGGGGAAAACACTTCTCGTATGCAGCCATAAAGCAGGAAAGAAAAGCCTCGTACGCTTTATTTGCATCTGGTTCCATTAAAATGGAGTCCCACCTTTGATTTGAGAGAAGATATCTCAATTTGCTGATATTTTTTCAGAGTAATGGCGGATAAAAACTGGTTGCTTATTTGAATTAGGCCTTTTGTGAGGTAAAATGCAGTAGATTGGCAAATGGTCACTTAAATCGCACCTCAATACACCCGATTTGACAACGTCAGGGGGAAAGCTTGTAATGCAAAGGTCTAAAGTACTTTGAGAGTTATCCTAGTTGGCATATCTATTAAGTTACAGCACGCGTATGACACAAACAGCTCTTGCAGGCGCGAATAGCCGGAGGTATCTGATGAAACATTGAGATTAAAATCGCCAACAAAAGCACACTGTAGTTTTAACTCGACTTAGTTCAAACAGTTCTTCCATACAGTTCAAGAAATGGTTCAAGGACCCAGATGGCGGGCGATAAAACACTCCTAGCAGGATGTCATAAAGTTGTACAACGACACATTCAATGTTTTCATTTATAATAATATATCCTGTGAGTGCATTGTACTTGAAGTCTGAGCGAATATACATCGCAGTACCACCACAACGTTTGAAAGCGCCACATACGGATATGCAGTCGTAACCATCGAGAAAAGCACACTCATCATCAGAGGAAAACCACGTTTCAGTGAAACAAAGAATGTCAAAAGAATAGTTAAGGTCATTAAAAAATAAGTCTACCTCATCAAGTTTAGTTTTTAAGCTCCTAGCGTTAAGATGAAACAAAGAAAGTGTGTCTTTTTTTGAGAAAGCAGGTTCACAAGGAAGGTCAAAACTTGAGTGCGTCATCTTGCACTAAAGAACACAAAGAACGCCCACATCGTGGGGTGCTACAAGAGCACGTTACTGCAAGTTGATAAGATCTTGCTCACTGCGAATGACGAAAGCGGGGTCGCCGGTCTGCTTCCGCAGCAGAACTTTTCCGTTAGCATGCCAAACGTATGCGTAGCCATTCTTTTTTGCCCATTCTTTTGTCGAGGTTAGCAATGTGCGGGAGAGCCGCGTGATATTTTCGCAGATAAATAAGCTTTTCTCTTTTTGCAGCAAATGTCTGTTTGCCAGCCAAGCGTCACGGTCCTCTTGCCTCAAAAAGCGAGTGATAATAGCTGGCGTTTTGTCGGCCTTCGCTGGCAGCCTATGCACGGCAGCTATATCCTTCCTTGTTACATGCGGTACATTCAGTTTGATAGCCACTTTGTTTATCTTTTCTAGTATTTCAAGATTTTCTAGCATTTCAAGATTTTCTAGTATTTCAAGATTTCACCATGTATTTCAAGATTTAAGCGGCGACTTCGCCACTCTAAGCTTTCGACTTCACGCTTGAGGTGAGCAATTTGATTTGCCGAGTCCACCCTCTCAAGTTTGTCTACACGCTGGCAAAGTTCTTTGGTGTTTTTTTCTTGATCAGTCAGCCGCTTTTGAAATTCGTCAAACTTGTCTGAGATTAGCTGCACTGAGGCTTCTAGTTCATCAATTCTTTTGGGCAAAGTTAGGAGAGCGTCAAGTTTAGCTTCAATTTTGAGCAAACGTGTTAACACTTCCTTTTCTGCACTAAGCTTCTCACTTCCATCTTCCACGATGTGGCCATGTTTGCATGTTTTGCACTTCCAGTTTTTTTTACACGTTTTGCTTGCCACGCCTCTTCGGTTATACCAGAACAGTCGCCAAAATGAAAATTAAACTTACATTCACAGCAGCTGGCAGAGGGCACATTTTCAGGCACAAGCGAGCGGCATGTACAACATCTCGACATGCCGTGCGGTGCAAAGGCAAATACACTTCAAGAAAACAATGTACTCGTGGCAGCAGCGGAAGGGTCGGCAACAAAACAAAGTCTAATCCTTATAAGTAAAGACGACCAACCAGGAACTTTGGTCCACAGTCGAAGGACGCTGTAAATATGCAGAGTAGATTTCAGTTGTCGTGCGTGCCGGTGGCTGCCGCTGCTGCCAAATGCGAGGAGACGCCCCCTCGGTCCCTGCTTGTTCGTCAGTTGTCGCTGGCGTCGGTGATGCAGGTGGCGATTTGCCTTCCCCAGAACTGTCTCGCTTCCACAGCGAAAGAAAAAACTTCGGGCGACGAGCGGTTTTCAGTTGCACCAGCGAAGCCGGAGCTGATCTCGGCGGCCAGGAACTTTGGTCCACAGGCGAAGGACGCTGTAAATAGACAGAGTAGATTTCACTTGTCGTGCGTGCCGGTGGCTGCCGCTGCTGCCAAATGCAGCAATAATAATATAGTAATATAATATCGCCGCACGGGGACACCTGGCGGCGATATAATAATAATAATATAATAAATATAAGGTAACGGTGTGCGGGGTCCGCATCCCGTATGCAATTTTGGTAGATTCGATAGGCTAGAAAGGGAGTGCAGCCTTGTTCGACGTTCCGACAGGCCCCTCGCGAGTCGCTGATTACGTATTTTGAATCGGCATGTGAGCCGCGAGAGCAATCGCGACCTATTCTGCTTGTGTTACACTCCTGGCTCGGAAGGTGAGGCCGTCAACTGTGTTGCTGTTGTGAACCACCGCGACCGTGTACCATCCCCCCTGGTGAGAACCGGAAGCGTCCACGTAGTACACACCTGTTTTGTTGCCATAATGTCGGGCTAGCGCTTCAGCTCGTGCCAGGCGCCGACCATTATGGTCTTCGCGTGACATGTTTGCTGGAAGAGGCCGCACATGGAGGGCACGTCCCACAGTTCTGGGATGCGAAACCTGTCTTCCATTGGAGGGGTTTGTTGGATATGGAGTCGAGCAAGAAGGCGGCGATCCGACTCTGTTAGCGACAAGCGCGTGTACTGGTTTGCAAGGTGTGCCTCTCGGAGCTCCCGGAAAGTATTCACCACTCCTAGAGCCATAGCCGGCTGTTTGAAGTAGTGATAGGGAGGTCAAGGAATGATTTTGCGAAGGATGACCTCAAGCGCATCCTCCTCTTGTTTCCGTAGGTGGAGATAAGGAGTCGAATAGAGAACTCGACTGGTTACAAAGGCGTTTGCCAGCCGCAAGGTATCCTTACTTCGTAACCCCCCGTGTTTTTGGAAACCCGGAGGATCATGCGGCCCACCTGGTCCCCCACCTCACGGAGTTTGGCCAATGTAGTGCCTGGCCGTCTGTGTTTGTGGATGTAGCGTCCTAATACTCGTATCTCGTCACTTTCGCGTATGGGACCACTCTCAAGAGAAAGAGAGATTTTAGTTGTGCACTTCTGTGAGGGGTGGAAGTGCACAAATTCCGATTTTTGAGGGGAACATTGAGGATCGCAGCACGTACGAAAACTCGGCGGCCTCTCGTCTCGGTGCCACGATCTCGGTGATATGCATGTATTGCTGCAAACTTGTAATTTCAGGTTTGAATTGATTCCGTTTATGGGTTTTAACTTCCGTCCTGAGGGCCGCCTCCCAGTCCTCTCTGGTGGGGTTGGGGGGGATAGATGGGATTGATTGACGCGCGCAAACCATGTGGAAGGTGTCAGCCACCTCCACACAGAACTGGCACGTGCCATCAAAGGATGTGTTGAAATGTTTAAGTACCGCCGGGTACAGTACAGTGATAGTGAGAATTTTGATGAGGAGGCGCTCGTCAGCGCGATCCAGTCCCTTACAAGGGGCCGGGTAGCGCCGGTGCTCCTCCTTGTAGTAATCGGTGATGTGCTTGAATGTAACGGCCAGATTGTCTTATTGGGAGTACCATTCCAAGGACAGGGAGATAGCCCGGGGAGAGAGTGCGCGGGCGGCCTGATCGGCCTGATCGTTTCCTTGGAGCCCCTGGTGACCGGGGGCCCAAATCAGGTTACGTGGAGTTGGATCTTCGCATTGGCAGCTATATTCTAGTATGCGTCAGGCAAGCGGGGGAGCCCAGCCCAACCCATAGTTCCGACAGGCCCCTCGCGAGTCGGTGATGAAGTGTTTCGACTTGGGATTAGTGAGAGCCAGAGCAATGGCAATCTCCTCCGCGTGTGTTGCGCTGTAGGCTTTGAAAGTGAGCCCGTTCAACTGTGTTTGTGTTGTGTACGACTGCGGCCGTGTACCACCCCGCGTGGTGTGGGCCGGCAACATCCACGTAATACACATGTTGTTACCATAGTATCGCGCCAACGCTTTCGCGCGCGCCTGGCCACGACCGCTATGGTCTTCTCTGGACATGTTGCGGGGAAGGGGTCGGACCCGGAGGGCGCATCTCCAGGGTTCTGGCACTCCCTCCCTTTCCTAAATATGGTAGTCATGTTTGATGTGTAGCCGGTCCAAGAGGCGGCGACCGGATGTGGTCTGTGCAAAACGCGTGTATTGGTTGACTATGTGGGCTACTCGAAGCTCCCGGAATGTGTTTACCACGCCCAAGGCCAGAAGTCGCTAGTTGGACGTGACGACCAAAAGGTCGAGAGCCCTCTTGATGACATTCCGGTGGATGACCTCCAGTTGGTCATGATCATGTTTGCGCAGGTGCAAGTAGGGGGTTGAGTAGAGGATTCTACTCGTTACGAAAGCATGGGCAAGCCGCAGTGCATCCTTGCTTTGTAATCCGCTCCGCTTGTTGGAGACCCGGCGGACCATGCGGCCCACCTGGTCTCCCACCGTGCGAAGTTTGGCTAGGGTAGTGTCGACCCTGCGTTGATGGGGTATGAAGAGACCAAGGACACGGATCTCCTTGGACTCCCGGATCGGTCCCGAGGGGAGACTGATGTGAAGCGGAGTTGTGTCCCGAGGGGGGGACGTATGTGCACAAATTCTGATTTAGATGAGGCGCACTGGAGTCCGCAGTAGGCCGCGTAGTCGTCGACTGGGGTCGCCGCTGCTTGCAGGCAGGATTCCATGTGGCCCAGGTTACCTTGCGTGGCCCAGATTATCCGCAGAAAGAGCGTGATGTATCCCGGGCAAAGAAGACAATTTGGAGGGAAGATGAGGCATTGCTAAATTGCTTTCAAGGCATAGCTGCCCCCGCTCATCGCGACTTCTACTACAAAAAATGCTAGTAAAAAATTGAAAATTGGTTTTTGAGGAAAGGAAATAGCGCAGTGTCTGTCTCACATACCAGTGCCTCCGTAGCGGTACTATGGCGCGTGTAAAAAACAAAAAACAAGCTGTTTCCAGGAATGAGAAAACTCTAGTTACACCCGCGGGAAAGAGGACGTCGGACGTTCAGAAATTCCGGACAAATGTTTGAAAATTTTTCCAGAAGAAAGGAAAAAATGTGCTCGGACATTCTCGGACAAAAGTTTTGAAAATGGAAAAATTGTAAGATATTTTTATAGTTATATTGAAGGCAATGGTACATTCTTCCGATATGTAGCAAATTCTTTTTAAAGTCTTTCCATCGATTGCATCGAACAGTTTAGACTCCCACTGAAAACCAATGGAGAACGTTTTTAGCGATGCCAGAAACGTTAACATAAAACAAAATTCAAGAACGTCGTCGGGCGATCTGCGGATATATTAATTGTTCTAGTTAAATCTTACAATATATGAAAAAAATTGCGTTTAAAAAAGGTTTCCCTCTCAAAGATGCTTTTGTCCAGAGTTGTTGGGTATGTTCCTGCTTCGCGGCAAGCTGCATAAAACAACGCCTGTCGTCTACATTAGCGTGCGATGACTGTACTGCTTCACTCTCCCTTAGGATAGGTAAAAAGTCATTCGCAGATTTCATGAAGTGGTTCGACATTTGGAATGAGCATGTGGTATTGTTTGATTTTATTTATTTAGTTTCTTTTTGAGTTCTCTGAGTAATGTTTTCTTCGTCTATCTGCACCCTTTAATCTGAAAAGTCATTCTTTTTGCGGAAGCAAAAGGCTGTGGATTAAGTGCATAAAAGAAAGTGGATAAAGGAGTTACACGACCCTCGCAGAGATCGAATGTGTCCAGAAGGACGTTCCGTGAGCAGATATAATCGTCATGCCCTCCACGTTACTTTTTAGAAAACTAGGAAGAAAAAACAGATGAAAAAACAAAAGCAAAGTAGACGACACGAGTAAGTTACTATCGCGAAGCTTTTTCTCTATTTCTGTTGCACTGTAGGAATTAATGAATACATCCCAAGTAGGCCAGGCTAACACCCCGAATTGCATAAAGTGACTAGTAAATTATAATTATCATTACTATATTAAGGGCTTTCTGACCATTATGCCCCACGCCTGAAATTTCTCCACATAGGCAAATGATTTGTATAGAAATAAAGGTAATGTGAGAAAGTTTGAAAACATGCCAGAACTGAGAGGCCCTTTCGTAAAGCAGCATGGGTATTCACTTCTTCCATTTTCTCCTGCAAATGCTACACCGGAAAGCACTTTCTGTACAGAGTAAATTAGGAGTTGAAAGAGCGGAACACCCTTTTAACGTGCGCCTTTTGCTACGAAAATTGCCAAGGCAAAAAGCTGCTTCAGAGTAGCTTGACTAGGCCCGGGGCCTATTACAAGGCAGCAGGGCATACAGGATTCGGACATAATAAAGCACAGGGTCAATTTGCCTAAGCACTGCAATTTCGAACTAAAAAGAGATGAAACATGTAAGGGATTTTTACCAATTAAGTCAAATTGAGCATGAAAAAATATAACAGGAAAGAAGAACAATAAATGAAATCATAATCATACATCTAGAATACAACGCTACTAAATAGTTCTAGGAAACAAACATGAGTAAAAAATAAGATGTTCACTATAAGATAATAGGAATAGGGAGGTAGAATTTTCTGTTTGTGAGGAGACACAGTGAGGATGCACAAGCATGTACACAAAACAATAGTTAAGAGAAAAAACTGTCATCATCCATACGACTGAGAAAATTTTTCATAAAAACATTTCTCTTACAGCCGGCATTCCCACACCACCATTCATTTGAATTAAATTTGTTAGGAACTAGGACTTACATCATTTGCCTCCCATAGTTTGTGCGAACCTGAGGTACCGGCCATTTGTTTCTTTGACGTGTATATCTGGGTGGGTCTATTTTTTGTAAGGATGCAAGTTTGAGGAGGAATTTACTGCGTTGGGAGATCGTGGATTTCATAAGAAGCAGGACGTTGTACTCTAACATTTTGTTTACTGGTAGAATATTGCGTAGGATAAATAACGGTGGTGAATGTGTCATGTAATCGGCGGAGGAAATAATATGGATGACCTTTTTCTGCAAGATGATAATGTGATTAATATCTGTACAGGCTGCGGTCCCCCAGACTGAGTGGCAGTAGTTAATTTGAGAGTTAAATAATGCATGGTATATCAGTTTCTTAATTGCTACGGGTAGTATATCGCGACATCGAAAGATGACGCCTACAGTTCTTTATAAGTTACTTGTAAGATATTGAATATGGTCAGTCCACTTAAGATGTTCGTCAAAGATGACTCCTAGGTTTTTGTGTTTGGTAACGACTTCAATGCTATTTGTGCCCAAAGTAAGGGACGTAAGTGCTGTGCTGTTTACTGGACGGAAGATTATTGCTTTAGATTTTGTGTTGTTAATTTTTAAGGAGTTCATATTGGACCAGTGCAGCACTTTGTCTAGAACTGAATTACCTTTCACAAGTAATTCAGTTGCAGATAATCCCGAAACAAACAAACTAGTGTCGTCGGCATAAATTATAAATTTTGCCATATCTGTAATCTGTGCCAAGTCATTAATATATAAAGTGAAAAAAAGGACCCAATATACTTCCCTGAGGTACGCCACATTTAATATATTCATAGGAGGAACACAAGTCGTTAATGATAACACACTGCTGGCGTTTATCACGATATGATGCCATCAGCTGTAATGCACTTCCCCTGACTCCATACTTTTGCAATTTGTCTTGTAGAATATGATGATTAATGCAGTCAAAGGCTTTGCTGAAATCAATAAATATGCCTAAGGTTAATAGTTTTTCTTCTATATTTTGTAAAATGAGTTCTTTTTGTGTCAGCAGAGCAGACCCAGTTGATAGACCTGGTCGAAAGCCAAGCTGGGAACAATCTATGAGTGAGTTTTGAATAGAGAAACGTTCTAAACGCCTCAGTAAGATCTTTTCCAGTGGCTTTGAAAATACGGGTAGAATCGACACCGGGTGGTAGTTGCTCATGTCATGCTTTGAACTACCTTTATGAAGAATAATAACTTTCGCCTGCTTCATTTTATTTGGAAAAACACTGGTCGAAATGGATAGGTTAAAAATATGCGATAGACATGGTGCAAGAGGGTCGGCAATAAATTTAATTGGTTTGTAAGAGGGGGTTGTGGCTCAGCAGTACCTTGGTCGACTTCCAACGTCCAGCAAATGTCCAGGTAAACGTTCGGGCTGCGAGCGAGCTTCACGCCTCTGAATCGTCGTCGTCTTTCACTCACACAGCTCCCCACAGTGAGCGAGCGCGGCTGCTACACTACAATTACCTACCGGCGAAAAAGGAGGCATCCTGCCGACTTAGGGAGCACACACGGTAGGCGGATCGTAGTAAGGCTTGAGACGGTCGATGTGCACTGTTTCACGGCCGCGACGGCGCGCATCTTGGGGCGGCGAAAGCGGTTCAATCATGTAGTTAACAGGAGAGGTCTGGCAGACGACACGGTACGGGCCTTGGTACTTTGAAATCAGTTTCGTGGAGAGACCGGCACTGGTTGAAGGAATCCAAAGCCACACGAGCGAGTCCGGGGTATAAGATGGAGGCGGACTGGTAGGGGCGCGAAGGTGCTTCTGGCGGTTCTGATCCTGCGTTGTAAGAGATCGGGCAAGCTGGCGGCATTCCTCAGCATAGGTCGCCGCTTGAGAAAGGGTAAGAGACTCGGAAGCATCAGGGCGATACGGAAGCACAGTGTCCATGGTACAGGTAGGTTCGCGGCCGTAAAGGAGAAAGAAGGGAGAGAAGCCAGTTGTGCTCTGGGTAGCAGTGTTGTAAGCATATGTCACGAATGGGAGAATGCGGTCCCAATTTGAGTGGTCAGAGGCAACATACATGGCGATCATGTCGCTCAATGTGCGATTGAAACGTTCAGTAATGCCATTCGTTTGAGGGTGGTAGGCCGTAGTAGAGCGGTGAACAATGCGGCATTGGCGAAGCAGGGCTTCGACTGTGTCTGAGAGGAAAACACGGCCGCGGTCGCTCAGAAGTTCCTTAGGGGAACCATGGCGTAGAACGAGGTGATGCAAGATGAACGACGCAACGTCGTCTGCAGACGCGGATGGTAAGGGTGAGGTTTCGACGTAACGGGTAAGGTGATCGACTGCCACTATGACCCAGCGGTGTCCAGCCGGAGTGATGGGAAGGGGCCCGTAGAGATCGCTGCCAACGCGGTCGAATGGGCGCGTGGGGCAAGGCAAAAGCTGCATCGGAGCAATGGAACGGCGAGAAGGGACTTTACGACGTTGGCATTCCGGGCAGGAGCGAACATACTGTCGGACAAAGCGGTACATTCCCCGCCAGTAGAAGCGGAGTCGAAGGCGCGTGTAGGTCTTCACCACACCGGCGTGAGCACACTGGGGGTCGCCGTGGAAAAAGGCGCATATGTCGGAACGGAGGTGCCGATGAATGACAAGGAGCCATTTGCGCCCGTCCGAAAGGTAGTTGCGGCGGTAAAGTAGGCCGTCCCGTATGGCAAAGTGGCGGACTTGTCGACGGAGAATGCGGGTCGCAGGTCGCTGAGATGGTGAAGACAGGAGAGCGACGAGGGAAGCGATCCAGAGGTCCTGATGTTGTTCAAATGGCATGTCGGCAATATCAAGAGAAGAGGCATCAGTGGTGGCGAAAGATGCGGAGTCTAAGTCACAAGGTAGCGGGGAGCGGGATAGTGCGTCGGCATCAGAATGCTTACGGCCAGATCGATAGATTACTTCAATGTCGTACTCTTGTAAGCGCAACGCCCAACGAGCAAGACGTCCTGAGGGGTCTTTGAGGGACGAGAGCCAGCAGAGGGCATGGTGGTCGGTAACAACAGAGAATGGGCGACCGTATAGGTAAGGTCGGAACTTGCCAATAGCCCAAATTATTGCCAAGCATTCCTTTTCTGTTACGGAATAATTCCGCTCAGCCTTTGTCAACGTGCGGCTGGCATACGCAACAACATGGTCGGCGAAGCCGGGCTTCCGCTGTGCCAGAACGGCTCCGAGGCCCACGCCGCTGGCGTCAGTGTGAATTTCAGTGGGCAGGCTGGGGTCGAAATGGCGGAGGATCGGCGGGGACACAAGCAGGCGGCGAAGCGTGGTGAACGCCGCATCACAGTCTGGTGTCCAAGACGAGAGGTTGGCGTCGCCGGCAAGCAGATCGGTCAGAGGAGAGAGGATGGAAGCGAAATTGCGCACGAAGCGGCGAAAATAAGAACACAGCCCGATGAAGCTACGCAGCTCTTTCAGGGATGTGGGTCGAGGGAACTCGGCGACTGCGCGCAGCTTTGCAGGATCGGGAAGGACGCCTTCTTTGGAGACGACGTGGCCCAAGATGGTAAGCCGCCGGGCTCCGAAGCAGCACTTCTTCAAATTCAGTTGCAAGCCGGCGTCGGTCAAACATTGCAGGACACGCTCGAGGCGGACCAGGTGGGACGAAAAGTCTGGAGAAAAGACTACGATATCGTCCAGGTAACAGAGGCACGTGTGCCACTTGAGTCCGCTGAGAACTGTGTCCATCATGCGCTCGAATGTGGCCGGCGCATTGCACAAGCCGAACGGCATGACGTTAAATTCGTAGAGGCCATCGGGCGTAACAAAGGCCGTCTTTGGCCGGTCAGCAGCATCCATGGGTACCTGCCAGTATCCGGAGCGGAGGTCCAGTGAAGAAAAGAATTCCGCGCCTTGCAGACAGTCGAGGGCATCATCAATACGAGGAAGTGGATACACATCCTTTCGCGTAATCTTGTTGAGGCGACGGTAATCAACGCAAAAGCGAATGGATCCGTCCTTCTTCCTCACGAGAACAACGGGGGAGGCCCAGGGGCTTTGAGAAGGCTGGATGACACCGCGCTGAAGCATGTCGTTCACTTCTTTGGTAATGACGGTGCGCTCAGGGGCCGACACGCGATATGGGCGCTGGCGCAAAGGGGCATGCGTGCCGGTGTCGATGCTGTGTGTGACGACGGATGTGCGGCCAAGAGAGGTGTGTGGGAAGTTGAAGGACGGGCGGAAACGTGCAAGTAACTCGACGAGCTTTGCGCGTTGGTGTGGCGAAAGGCTGGCATCGATAGATCGGGAAAAAACAGAAACGGTGTCTTGGTTTGGCGCAGCAGGATGCGAATCAATGGCATCTATTTGGACAGGGGCAGGTTCTTCGGCGACGGAGTATGGGAGAGCATGTTCGACTGATTCGACATGTCCAAGGCATTCGCCACGGAGAAGCGTTGACGGGCAAGAAAAGGGATTCGTAACGTAAATTGCGCTTTGGCCATCGCAGATAGTGAGAAGAGCGAACGGAAGGAGGAAACAGTGGCGACGGGCAGCAGCAACAGTCGGAGTAAAGAGAACAGTTGAATCGGGAACGCAGAAGCAAGAGAGGGCAACCAGGGCGGCAGAGAAGGCAGGGATGTCAGTGTCTTTTGCGACCAGCATTTTACTAGGTCGGGGAGAGGTGTCACACGGCTGGGTGGCACAGAGCGGAGACAGTTCAATGCTTGCACGGGCACAGTCGATGATTGCATGATGAAAGGTGAGAAAGTCATAGCCCAGAATGACATCGTGAGAACAGCGGGACAGCACGAAAAACTCGGCGATATACACAACATCCCCTATAATAACGCGAGCTGTGCATGACGCTATAGGTTGAATGCGGTGCGAGCTTGCAGTGCGGAGGCAAAAGTTCGAAACAGGCGTCGTCACTTTACGGAGTCTTCGGCAAAGGGCGGCGCTAATAACGGATACAGCAGCGCCCGTGTCTACAAGGGCGAGAACGGCGACACCATCAATAAACACTTGAATAACATTTGCGGGAGACGACGGAGGACTTGGAGAGTTCGATAGAAGCGCAGTTCTTGCCTCCGGAACTGCGGCTGTTAGTTTTCCTCTGACGGGAAGGTGAGCGTCGGCGCATGGGAGAGAGAGATCGGCGACGCGGAGAGGGCGACCGGCGTGAAGAGTAGGAAGAGCGGTCAACAGGGAACGAGTCCGCAGGGGTGCCGGAGGAAACGGGTGGTGAAGGAGGCATAGGGTCGTAGCGGTATGGGCCGGCCCCGTCTCGGAAACTCGGAGCGTGCTGGCGACAAAGCCGTGCGACGTGGCCCGGCAAGCCACAGGCATAACATATGGGGCGGTTGTCGTGTGTGCGCCATGGGTTCATGACGGCGCGGCGTGGTGGTAGACGACGACGAATAGGGGCCGGCGGAGGTGGCAGCGGCGCGACAGGTGGATGGGAAACATAGGCGTCGTGGCGTCGTGGTCGGGCGGCAACCTCGGCATATGTGAGAGGGGCAGACACAGGTGGGGGCCGAGGGCTGGAGGGCAAAGCGTCGGCGACCTGCTCTTGGATGACGCGTCGAAATGTGGGATCAAGGGATGGCGCAGAGTCGCCAGACACAGGTAGGAGGGACAGTTGGCGGGCCACCTCTTCCCGTATAAAGGCCTTGATCTCGGGAAGCAGCGAGGCCGGGCCAGAATCTAAACTGCAGATAGCCGGCGCAGGAAGTGACGCGTCGTGAACGCCGGAACGACGAGTGGAAGTTCTCTGCTTCCTGAGGACGTCATAGCTCTGGCAAAGCTGTATGACATCCACCACTGTTTGTGGATTCCTTGCCAGCAACATCTGGAACGCGTCGTCGGAGATACCCTTCATGATGTTATTAATTTTGTCGGACTCCGGCATGGATGGGCTGACGCGCTTGCACAGGTCGAGGACGTCTTCTATATAACTTGTGAAGGTTTCGGTGGTGGACTGAGCGCGGGAGCGGAGGCGTTGCTCGGCGCGCAATTTGCGCACAGCCGGGCGGCCAAATACCTCCGAGAAACTGGTCTTGAAGGACGACCAGGTCGGCAAGTCGGCCTCATGATTTCTGAACCACAAGTTGGCTACGTCGGTGAGATAGAACAGGACGTTACCTAGTTTGGTGGCATCGTCCCACTTGTTGTGGGCGCTGACGCGCTCGTAGGACGACAACCAGTCGTCGACATCCTGGTCGTCGGCACCGCTGAATACGCTGGGATCGCGCTGCCGGAGCCCGCCAGAACAGAAGATGGTAGGCGAAGGGATGGGGGTTGTCTGGCTGGTGACTTCGGGCATAACGGACGGCGAAGGTAAGGTGCGGCTACGGAGCTCCAGGGTGTGAGGGGGAACGTACAGCAGCCTCCACCAAATGTAAGAGGGGGTTGTGGCTCAGCAGTACCTTCGTCGACTTCCAACGTCCAGCAAATGTCCAGGTAAACGTTCGGGCTGCGAGCGAGCTTCACGCCTCTGAATCGTCGTCGTCTTTCACTCACACAGCTCCCCACAGTGAGCGAGCGCGGCTGCTACACTACAGGTTTAATAGTGAAACCCTCAGCTTCCGAGCTAGAGCTGTTTTTTAGTGTCATAAGCGTACAGAAAACTTCAGATGGGTCAGTAGGCTGAAGAAACAATGAATTTCTTACTTGCTTTGCAATGCAGCGAGCCGCATCTTTATTGTAAGTAGTGTTTGGAAGGTTGATGAAGTATTGATTGAAGCGGTTCGCTAAGGCGGCACCCGTTACTGGCGATCCATCAATGACAAGTTCACCGATGTTCTCATTTCTATTTGGGCTATTGATTACCTCATTCACAGCCCGCCACATTAGTTTCGGATTGTCACGCCTATTTTCCTGGAACAGTTGTTGATAATAGCCTTTTCGTGTCCTTCATAGATTAGTATTCAGAGAGTTCCGAAACTTTTTAAAAACTACTAAATCTTCTTTGTTCCTGCCTACCGCAAGTTTTTGATAAAGTTTATCTTTTGTTTTAATGTTTTGGTAAAGTTCAGTGGTAATCCAAGGTTTCCTTAATTTTTTGTGTTTCCGCTTTTATCCACGGAAAATGGGCACAGTAGATACCCTTAAACTTTTCAATGAATGAATGGTATGCTTCATTCGCGCAGGTGTGATTAGAAATATCTGACCAATCCATGTTCTGTATGGCTTGTCGAAACGAGATTAGGTTTTCATTACTGAATGACTGGAACTTTATGAAAGGATATGAATTACTCACACAACGGCGCATCTTTACAGATACAAAAATCGCACAGTGGTCACTAATATCACATGACAAAGTGCCAGCAGAATGAACGGTGATACCAACATTAACTGTGAAAAGGTCAATGATGCTTAAGCTAGATGGCGTAATTCTTGTTGGAGAAGAGATCACATTAGTAAATGCATTCGATTCAATTATGCTGGAACATGTTAATGATACTGGGCTCTTCTCATTCATATTAATATTGAAATCTCTACCCATAACTAAGCTGTATTGGTTTAAAGAGCAGAATTTGTCAAAAGAGATCATAGTTTCCACTAGGAGGCCGGTAGACTGCAGATATTATGTATTTGTTATGACGTAATGTTAATATTTCATAGTTTTCTGTCGAGGCTGAAAGTTCTGCAATGAGTTCACATTTATAAGAAGATTTTACATAAATGGCCACGCCCCCTCCTCGTGACAGCCTGTTTAAGTAGAAAAGTGAAAAAGAGTCTAAATGAATAAAGTCACTTTCTTGTTGACACCAAGTCTCAGTGAACATATAGCAATCAAAACATTCCGGAAAGTCATTCAGGAGGCCATCAATCATCTCATGTTTGTATTTCATTCAACGAACGTTAAGATGCAACGCTGTGAAAGAATCCTTTTCATTTACACAGGCCCTTAACTTATGAGGCACGACACGATCGAGATAGGTTTTTGCTGGTGTGATGCATTGCACTGTGTTATCATGCATCTTGTTATCAAGTTCCATCATGTCAGCGCAAACGGCAACGATTTTCAGCGCTCAGTTTCCTTGTGAATTCGTCATTCTTTGAATGTCCTCATTGCATGTAATCTTGATGACCGAAGAAGTGTCTGTTTGTCGGGCAAAAATTTTTCCATTGCGCACTCAGACGTACTACTTCCATTTCACTTCGCGTTTGCGCGCAGAGGCTTTACCAAGTAGGCGTTTTAGTTCTGGGCATAAGTGCTCGTTCACGAACACTGATTCCTCTGTGTCAAACCCAAGGTCTTTCCCGACTAGTCGTATTTGGCGAGTTTTCTCAAGAAAGCTGTCACGAGTCTGCCTGCGGGTAAACTCCACAAGTATGTTTTTGACAGAGGAGTCCTTTGCCATTGGGACACGGTGAGCAACCTCGTTACCAGAAGGATCGGAATGAACGTTCAGCTTGCTGGCAGTTTTGGTCACAATGTCTGAAATGTTTTCAGATGAACTGTACGGGACGCCTTTGATTTCTATATTTGCATTACGGGAATACTGTTCCATGTTTACAATTCGATTTTCATGGGCTTTCGCTTGGTGTTCAAGGTCACTACATCGTTCTTCAAGTTTCTGGCTAGCTTCTTTGAGGGCCTTATTCTCGGCCAGCATTTCATCATACCCTTCGCTTATATAGCTCAGGCTCGCCTTGATCTCTCTCATTTCTTTTCTGAAGTCCCTGTCAAAAGCGTCCTTGAACTCCTTCAGTTCAGACCGAATCTCCTGTTTTAGTTCTTCCATTAGTGCGGCAGTTTCCTTAGGCATCGCTGAGTACAGGAAGCAATACAGTACAGGAAACACTGACAAGAATACAGGAAACACTGGCAGCAGCAGCAACAGCTAGAACTTAGTAATCAAAATATAAAAGGCTAAGATTCAGCACCAACCTGCGTAGAAGGTTCGCAGAGAAAACAGTGAGCAGTTGAATTTCGCTGTCGCCGCTGCTGCCAAGTGACCGTCAGCTCGTTTTTCCGGTGGTTTTATAGCATTGCTGTTAGTGGCACAGCCAATCCCATCGATGATAGCTGGATGTCGTAGGCCCGCAGCGGCGCTTGTGTAGGCGGCGGCTGGCGTAGCACTGGTGTAGCACTGGCGATGTTATCAAGCGTAACGCAGCTTCAGTTTCCCAGGTTGATGTGCGTAGAAGGTTCGCAGAGAAAACTGCGTAGAAGGTTCGCAGAGAAAACTGTGAGCAGTTGATTTTCGCTGTCGCCGCTGCTGCCAAGTGACCGTCGGCTCGTTTTTCCGGTGGTTTTATAGCATTGCTGTTAGTGGCACAGCCAATCCCATCGATGATAGCTTGATGTCGTAGGCCCGCAGCGGCGCTTGTGTAGGGGGCGGCTGGCGTAGCACTGGTGTAGCACTGGCGATGTCATCAAGCGTAACGCAGCTTCAGTTTCCCACGTTGATCTGCTTAGAAGGTTCGCAGAGAAAACTGCGTAGAAGGTTCGCAGAGAAAACTGTGAGCAGTTGATTTTCGCTGTCGCCGCTGCTGCCAAGTGACCGTCGGCTCGTTTTTCCGGTGGTTTTATAGCATTGCTGTTAGTGGCACAGCCGATCGCGTCGATGATAGCTTGATGGCGTAGGCCCGCAGCGGCGCTTGTGTAGGGGGCGGCTGGCGTAGCACTGGTGTAGCACTGGCGATATTATCAAGCGTAACGCAGCTTCAGTTTCCCAGGTTGATCTGCGTAGAAGGTTCGCAGAGAAAACTGCGAGCAGTTGATTTTTGCTATCGCCGCTGCGGCCAAGTGCTGTCAAATCAAAATAAAAACAATAGAATGTTTAGAAAGAGACTGCGTCTCAGCAAGCCCATGCTTTCCGCAAAAAAAAAACATTTGTGGCTAAGGTGGTCAGCCCTATACCTGCGCCCATTTCCATCCACCTCAGATTTTGCTGAAAGTTCCGAGGCCAAACAGAAAATTTTCTGCACGTCTTCATGTTAGATAACCTCTCTTCCATAAAAAAAACCATGAAATCAACTATGTATTAGCTATTGTCAGCATGAAAATAATGCTAAAATGCATATGTTATCATATTTACCCCCAAACCTAAATTCTTGCTGAATAAATGTGGCATCAAGCACGCAAAATGATTCTATGACATAATATTCAGTTCAAGACCGACTGGGCAGGTGTAGGCTGGGGTAGCCGCCCGTCGGGCGGAACCCCACTCTCTCCGCTGCTACTTATGCTTCATGCCTGTTCACAAACGTTGTTAATGCAGTGTGTAGACGACGGGTCATCTCACGGGTGTAGACGGGCTGATGACGATAAGCTTCGAATCTTAAAGGGCACTCCATTCCACTTCAGTGTATTACCATCTCCTGCACGTGTTCATTCCTTCTTTCTGCATTACACCTAGAATATCTTAGAAGCTACATTTGCTACTTCACCAAAGCTTCTTTTTTACTGTCCCTTCATGTTTTCAGTTTTAACGCTGACAACTTAAATTGGCCGAATGACGCGAGCTAGGCAGGCGTTGGCAGACGAAAAGAAGGGCGAAGAGAATTTTAAAAACCCGCTCGTCTATGCACCCTGGCCAATCCCCCGCCGTGGGTATGTGCCATTAAGCCTGAGGACACCAGCATCATCATGAAAGCCTGTGGTAGCTCCTAGGTTGGCCGTGTCATCGTGCCAAGTAACGCCGTCACGCAACCATTAGAAACCACGTCTGGAATGAACCTGGCGGCTGAAACCGTGCCTATCTCTGGCGAACCCGAAGGAGAGGAGGCCGATGGCCACAAGAAAAAGCCTCGACGCCGCAGGAAGTCGCGCTCCAAAGGGAAGTCCTCGGTTGGCCGTGATTCCGATGCTGCACACTACGGGGTCACTGTGGCTTCTGTGCTTGGGATCACCGCGATCAGCACGGAGCCGTTGATTCCAGTCCCAGCTGGTGAGCCGCCCTCCGCAATGACAGCAGCTATGCATGAAGAAACCAGCATTACGACTGGTTAAGTCGGCTCCTTGCCGTCTCAGGCTTCCGCTGCGAAACCAGACGAGGACAGGCATTTAACAAAGTTACCTTTACCTTTATCCACGGATGCTGCCTACCAGCCCCGTATGCATATCATGTCCGCTGTCCATGCAGCCGTTCAGACAGAGGCAGCTGCTGTAGCGTCGGAAGTTTCGGAGCCGGAAGGGAGCACAGTAGAAGAAAGAGGACCACACGGATCCAAAGCGGAAGCAATCAGGTTGGCACACCTTGTTCTTTCGCTGTCCAAGTAAAAACGGTTGGACACCGCAAAACAAAATGACCAACACCGCATCATGGCTCGAACTCAGTCGCACGACCGCTTCGAGCTTGAGCAGCTTGACGAGCGAAAAGCACAGTCAAACTGGCGACATCGCCTTGTATCCCCGAAGGTCTGCTTCAGGCAGGAGGCGTCCGCAGCCGAGGAGATCCGCCGCTCCAGCCAAGGTGTTTCTTCGCATCCATCGTCTCCTGGAGGAGTCGACTACTCGGAAGGCGTCATGCAGGTACAGATAGAGGAGTTAGAGATGCTGCGGCAAGATTACAATTTCGAATCGATTAGCAATCTTTCAAGCAGTGAAGGTGTGCCTTCTTTTAGGCCGGCCTTGAGGGAGAAAAGATAGCGGGAAGGAAGAGAAATGCCCGGTCTCAAGAAGCGAGTATTCGCACGCACCCATGCAAGGCTACCCATTAGGGCTACTCCCTCAACCAAAAAGAACAGTACAGCTCCAGCAAGCCAAGAGCATCCAGGTCCTGACCGTCAGCCAGAATGTGGTCGACTGTCCATGGCGTCCGCAAAGATCCTTGCCGTAAATCCCAATGACTCTTCTTTAACAGACGCCGTAGCCAGTGATGCACAGGAAGTTAACGAAGGAATACCCGCAGAAGCACTGAAGGACGAATCCAGAAGCTCCGTGTGTTTGTCTGACAGCACAGCGATGTTTGACATTTCGTATAGGACAAGTGAACCTCATAAACCCACTGCGAAAGTGGACAGTCATCACGACACTGGCAATCGGAAAGAAAGCAGAAAAACTTCTAAAATACATTGCAAGGAGCGATACGCTCCTGCAAGCAACTTAGATAGCTAGGAAGACGAGGTCGGCTTAGAGCAAATCGATGCCTCTATAGCAGTCTTGCCAGCTTCTCTGAACGATAATCAGCCAGAGTCATGCAAGGTCTTCTCGCCAGACGTAGTCATCCACAGAACAAATGATAAGGACAGTGAATGCGAAAAACTGATCCAACCGCAGCAACAGAGTGCAGGTTTCGCGACGAGACGTACGAACGATGACGAAAGAGCGCGCGATGCATTCACTATTGAGCAGGACATCGCCGAAGCAGCTCCTCCGGAGTCTGCCTGTGTTCACTGTGCTCATAACAGCACGGCGATTTGTGAAGCGCTGACGCAACCAAAGCAGTATGAAAGCAGTCCTGAAAATCCTGCTTCGGGTTTCAGTGCTTCTAAGACACCTCGGTTATATGCAGATATCGATCCTCTACTGTTCGTTTCGCCGTACAAAGGAGGTCAGCGACCTATTGGGTGCATTTGTGACGGCATTGAATATCTTCCGCAACGTCCATTTCCATATGGTTTGCCTAACTCAAACCTCCAGTATATGCGGAGCGCAAGAGCGAACCAGGTGCAGTCCATCTCCGTCGTAGAAGGACAAAGCCGAATAGTCTCTGGACACCAGCTCCCTGATGCGGCGACCGATAGAAGCAAGCCCATTAACGAAATCATCTGGGACAGTTGTTCAGGAGCAGGCAAGCCGTACGTAAGGAACATTAACTTTGAAGCCTTAACTAGGAGGAAGCCTGCTACGCCTAAGAAGATCGGCAACAACGATGGAAAGGCTGACGCGGAGTCAGCTATGACCAGCGAACATGGAAAAAGCAAGGCGACGTGTAGCGGCCTTCCTGACTATGGTGCTAACAACACTGCTAAATGTCGAGCATCTGAAACGTTTAGCTCCAGGGCAGGAGGAAGTAATTATAGCACTTCGCAGGCCTCTAAGCGTCTACCACGTCAAGTTACAGTGATTGTAAAGTTCACCGTGCTCCCGGTGCCGTCTAATTGCACGCAGAAAAGCAGCAAGGAATGCATCGAATTGAAATCAAAGTCGACAGAGGACCACTCACTCAATTCAAAGCCTCAAGGCCGCAACGGCCGTTATTCCCCGTGTGAATAGAATCATCAGGACCACGACTATGATCGTGGAGTCAAATGCGACCGCTACTGCCGGCCTGCTAGGATCCTCGATGCCCGTTCTTCAAGACCAGAAGAGCCGGAGACGGTTCCTGGAAACAGCGCTACGCTGGCACGTCTGGAAGAGCTTCTTCGTGAGAACCGCCTTCTCAAGGAAGAGAAGGAGCAGCACGAACAGCGGCTACGTCTTGAACGGCTACTGGACGAACGCGAAATGCTTATCTCTGAGCTCAAATGTGACACCAACAAGGAAGGACGAGAGATTCATGACGCTATCTTACGGCACACGGAAGCTATGGAAACGTTCGCATTTCTAAGCCTGGAGCCGGCTTCTCAATACGGAGCAGTGAAGGAACACCACGCAACTGAGGCCACTGCCTCGACCACTCAGGACGTAAGGGTGTATGTTTATGGACGGCCGAAGGCTGCAGGAATATTAGGTTTTTTCTGTTTTTTCACGAGCCCTCAAGGCTGTACACAGCCCTGGAGGGAGGCACAGTTAATTTTAAAGAATGCAAGGATGAGGGCAGCTGATTGATTGGGCAAGTTGGGTGTTCATTATGAAGTCTGCACCTCTCGGAAACACGGACAATACGAAGGAGACACCATATGCGCTATACTGATTGGACACGTTGGCTGTTGATTATGATAGCGCACGTGGTGTTTCCTACCTGTTGTGCGTGTTTCAAAGAGCTGCAGACTTCAGAATGCAGTGTGTACCCCGCTCCCCCTCTTGAATTAGGGAAGAACTTCAACGCGAGACTGCTTTGTCACTTTCACCCTTTTGGACCGTGAAATAGTGAATGGTCCTGGGATATTTCGTTCCATTGTTTAATGTTCTCTATTTTTTATAAACACACTGTCTGTTCCGTATTATCCTGATATTTCGGTTTAAAATTTTATGGTGTTTTTTAAAGTAAACTGCGAGCGTTTACGTTTGTACTCTTTGCGAATGTCACTCTCGTTTTGTTTTTCTTCTCTCTGTTATGCAGTGGAAAGCAGCGTCTACAGCGAAGGAGGAGTCGACCTCTCCGCTCAAAGGAACAACTAGTTCAAGTTCTTCGTCTCGCTAAAGCGCGCACAAAAATCAAGCCAGTCGCCACAGCTCCAGGCACGACGTTGAGCAAAATCTTCCCTAACACAGTAATCTATAGGGGGACACCATATAGTTTGATTGAGGAGATTGACTATCCCTAGATACACTTGGGGAAACTCAGCGCCTGAATCGTGAGGACAAGTAGAACTTGCTCAGTGTATGGGAAATTTAAAGTGTAGAACACTCCCCAGTAGCACAAACGGGGCTCGGAATTGCGGGCCCTCGTGGGCCCCACACGGGCAGCCCATGGGGGCCCGATGCATCGCGGGGACCCACAGGCCACAGGGGAAGCCCAGTGGGCTTGCTACATATGACCAGCAGGGGACCCCTATGGTCTGCATGCATAAAAACGATACAGGGGGCTTTCCTCGGTCCTTTGTGGGACCCATAGGGGCAGTAATAGGCATCTCAGAGGGGACCTCCAGGGGGCTTAGGCGGCAGTGCAGCGGGGACCCACACGGGCTAGCCCAACTCCGGCCCACATGGGCAAGCCCAAGTCCGGCCAACGTGGGCTAGCCCAAGTCCGGCCAACGTGGGCTAGCCCAAGTCCGGCCCACGTGGGCTAGCCCAAGTTCGCCCCACAGGCAAACACACATAGACCAAGAAAGAGACAGGACACACACCAGCGCTGAATTCAGCGCTGGTGTGTGTGTCCCCTCTCTTGGTCTTGGTGTGTTCGCGCTGTCGAACCATCATTATGAATATACACTAATTAGCCCAATCTGGACTTCATCCACAGGCAAAACAGTCCACTTTTGCTTCTCAACTGGTTTTCCTTGGGTGATGGCTCCCCCGCCCAATTTCTTCTCCTTGTCAGAGACACCTCGGTGCGCGCTATCTTTTTCCCATTGAACAAGAAACGCGAGCTGTGATGCATTCCGGGAAAGGTCTAGTATTTGACTGTCGCAGGTATTAAGGGACAGCGTAAGGAGCTCATTCAGGTGAAATCCCGGCTCCGTCCGTCGGAAAAAACCCCCCAATTCCTGTAAATAGAAAAAGAAAATAGCCCCACTGCACCAGGTGGGCAAGTAACGCGTATGCCACGAAGGGTTTTGTTTGTTCTTTATTCCCGTAGGCCACGAAGGGTAATTGCTTCAGGCGTGTTTGAGCGACACCCATTGAACGCGTGGTCGGGTGTATAGCTTAGTAACCTGTGTTTGGGATGTGTTCTGGTCTGACAGTAGTGAGAAAAAAAACATATTGGTGTGGTGTATGCGGGCTTAACGTCCCAAAGCGACTCAGGCTATGAGGGACGATGTAGTGAAGGGCTTCGGAAATTTCGACCACCCGGGGTTCTTTAACGTGCAAAGACATCGCACAGTACACGGGCCTCTAGAATTTCGCCTTCATCGAAATTCAGCCGCCGAGGCCGGGATCGAACCCGCGTCTTTCGGGTCAGCAGCCGAGAGCCGTAACCATTGAGCCACCGCCGAGCCAGAGAAATATTAATATGCAAATTACGCGTCAGAAATTGGACGGAATGAAAAGGGGTGTTATGGTCCTTCAGTGTACAGGAACAAATGGTGTGTATGTGTAGAAGTGGCGTATTATGCCGTGCTCTGTAAGCTAGATAAGGATTGATCATAGGTAATCAATAATTGGGATTTTAGTCGACGATCGTTATCGGTAAAGTGATTGTGGATTGGTAATCGCTAAGAAATAAGAAAAAGAAAAAAAAAAACAAAAGAAGCTACCGAGAATCTCACGCAGCGGAAGGTGTACGTCACATTAATTAAAGAGAGATAATGCCAGCAAAAGAAGGCAGGACGAAAGAGAAGGCATGGACAGGCGATGCCTGGCCCTGATGATTGGCAATGCTCAGTATCGTGAATGCACGCCTTTCGTATTTGAATCAATATTGTGTTTCAAATGTGTTTCGTAACATTGATGGTGTGTAAACAGGTTGCTCGGACGATTCCAATGCTTGCTTGGTCATCCTCCTTTATTTACGGCACATTCCGCAGCATCGATTCGATGCGTGATGTTTGTTCAGGGCCTTGAGCCGCTCCCCCTCAGGACGCTCGTCGCTGATTGCGCTCGCACGTAGGCACCATATGCCTGTGTAAAGAAAGAATATGTTGAGGATTTGCGGGGTCGCAGCGGAGCACCAGAGAGAGACGACCAGCGTGGCAGGCTTCTAGTTCAGAACTGCCCGTGCCGGGCCTGCGCCATGAGCACGCGCTGTCCGTCTTTATTTTCTTCTAGCGCGCGCTGTAACGCCGATCGCAGCGCTGGCGCTTTATAGCGTCGCCGGGCGCTATAGGGCCCCCCGCCTAGACGGAACGGCGAAATTTGCGCGCCGACGGGGCAGAGATGGAGCAGCTGGAGATTGAGAGTCCGGTAAGTTCATGTAAGGTGCCGGGAAGAGCCGTCGGGTGGAGTGCGCGGGCTCAGGTGGACGAGCCTGGCTGCTTCGCAACGAGCGAATGATGCTGGGTGCCGAGTTGACAAAGGACATGGGGGCAGGAAAGGCCATGGTCGGGCCGTCACCGACTGTAGTGCTGCCCGCGCACACAAGTGTCGTCGGTGTTGGAACGTTGGAGCTGGTGTCGGTGGGAATGTGGCGCGCCGAGTACGTCGTCACAAGCACAAGAGCGGGCGAATCGGCTCTGTGGACTGACAGAAGCTGTGCTGCGACAGCAGCAGCTGTAACAATATTTGGCACATGTGTGACCGTCGACACAACGGTCTGAGCCGTGACGGTGGCGAAGGAAGTTGCAGGGCGCAATGTCAGGCGCTTGCGTGAAGGAGGATCGACAGTCCGGAGCGGTTGGCCAGGGATGATGCGCGTGTGAGCATGGTCGGCTGTAAGTGGCTGCAAAAAGGTTGTTGCAGTGACAGGCCGTGCAGCTGAGACGGCTACATCAGATGGCTGGTTGGCAGCAAAAGACACCGTTTTTGGATGGACAACTGCCGCACTACTCGGTGTGGGTAGCTCGACGATTCGGTGCCGAAGGTGGCTCAAGTCAGGCACCAAAGCAGACGCTTGCTGCGGCGGTGT
This sequence comes from Amblyomma mixtum, assembly GCF_055824585.1. NCBI lineage: Eukaryota > Metazoa > Arthropoda > Arachnida > Ixodida > Ixodidae > Amblyomma > Amblyomma mixtum. The sequence continues at coordinate 39,317,591 of NC_143015.1, read as the reverse complement.
CGAGCTGCCGGGGTCAGAAGCCGAGAAGCGGTTGACCGTACTGAGGGCTTGGGGTGGGGCCTCTTGGGCAGGCGGTGTGGTCACCAGGGTAGTGGGGCTGGTATGTGGCATATGCTGCGGTGGCGGCTTCAACCTCACAGCAGAGGCCTGCAGAGCTCTTGGCGGTAGTGACGAGGTAGATGGAGATGCCGGAAGCCTCGGCACGGCTGCTGCCGCAGAGTCGTCCTTGGCTGCAGGAGGCTCTGGCGACAACGCCACTGAAGCGCAAGGAGCAAAGCCAGAAACGCGGGTCGGATAGTAGTGGGAGCAGGACGCGAGGCGGAGCTCGTGCGGATCCCACCTGGTGTGGCGTCGAGAGAGACAGCCGGGCTGGAGACGCTGGACTAGAGTGGAGGCGATGCAGCGAGGGGCTGCTGAGGCGGGCCGGATTCTGATGAAGGCTGCGTGGGCGCGAGCGAGGCCGGTGCAGGGCCACAGGCTGGCGGCGGTGAAAACGGGTCCGCTGCGTCGTAGAGCGGCGGCGGAACGTAGTAGGCGCCGAAGTCCGCCAAGACGGCCGCACGCAGCTCATCGTATGGCCGGCAGCCGAAGGCAGAGTAGGTGAGTCGACGCAGGAGGTCGGGTGGGAGGATGTCGCAAAGGACTGCGTGTTTAAACGGCTGGATGGTGATGCCGTTCATGTACATCGCAGTCTCCAGTTTGGCGAACCACCCGCCGACGCCTGCAGGCCGGAACGCCGGGAGCGGCGGGTCGAAACTTGGGTCCTGCCAGTACGCCATGCTAGGACGCCGCTGGGATAAAAGGCACGGTTCGCCGGGTCACCACTGTTGAGAATTTGCGGAGTCGCAGCGGAGCACCAGAGAGAGACGACCAGCGCGGCAGGCTTCTAGTTCCGAACTGCCCGTGCCGGGCCTGCGCCATGAGCACGCGCTGTCCGTCTTTATTTTCTTCTAGCGCGGGCTGTAACGCCGATCGCAGCGCCGGCGCTTTATAGCGTCGCCGGGCGCTATAAATACACACCACAAAACTAATTTTAGTCTTGTTACCATGAAGGACAAGAAATTTCGGTATGTAACTGATAGAAAATTTTTCGGTATTTTGTCTCTCTACGCTGTGCAATCTACAACTGGCTGGTTCAAAAAAAACACTGAACAACTAGAAAGTTTCTGTTGACGCCGAGCATACAACTGAGACGGCGGCAGTACTCAGACAACAGTGATTTCAAATGTGTACTTACGTCCTAGCAGCACGACGTCGCCGTCATAAAATCCGCCTTCACCGCCGTGGCCTCCACCGCTCAAATGTCAGTAAATGTTACTGTTCGCCACTTACGTCTTTCGGAGCGAAGTTATTCAACACTGAGACAAGGACGACAGGGTTCCACCATAATTGCACTGGACGTGCGCATGGAAGGCGATGTCATCTTCGATCGTGGAATGATCAAGCAACACGAGGAAAGGCACAAAAAACTGTATAACACAAATTCAACGAGGACTAGCGAGTGCAAGCGTGTTTTCGCAGATACCTTCATCCCTTGACACTCAACCCAACCGCAGGAAAGAAAAACCTGTTCCAAAGAAACGCAGGAAAGGCGGGGGTGCACTTCAGCGACCGGACACAGTGAACAAGTAGAATCGGCGCCCGCTCTCCACTTCATGGAGCGTCGCGGGGAGTGTGGTCGGGAGGGCGGCTTTAAATGTTCGGTAGTGGGCTGTAGAGTGAGTGCCTCCGCGCCATTTCGGGGAAGGGGGCTGGGAGGGACAAGACAGACACAGAGGAGCCCTCGGGGAAGGAACAAAGGCAGACAGAAAAACCAGGGTTTAACAGGTTTTTTTTTTTTGAGAGTGGATCCAGGAAAAGCAGGGAAGGCGGTGGTGAGAGGAAAGAAAAAAACTTGAAAAAAAGCGCGCAAAGACAGTTTACTCGTGTGACGTTTCTACAGGAGTTCGTTTTTATTTTGTTCTCTCTAGCACTGTACCTTTTCGCTAGCTAACCTTTTCTTGTTCGTCGATAGAAATGTTCTCGACGATTTCTGATTAGTATCTCTTCCTGATAGGGTGAAGGGTGGGGCAGCTCGCGCTGGCGCTTGGCCAAGTTGCGTTATCAATGTGCGATCACCTGACGCGCAAAGACGCGCAAAGAATGCCTGCACAAAAACCAAGAATTTTGTGTCTTGATCGATGCGTCGCTACAGACTGCTGCTAGCGGACATTAAGAAAGCTGCTGCAATGACCGCGACAGTAACAAACCTTTTGCAGCCTCTGGCGCAGTCGCCGGAGGCTCGCTGTGTTCATCAACGAGTCATGAATTCCATGCGCCACATGTTGCATGGAGACGACGAAAGCGCTTGTAGTGCTGGCGTAATTGAAGTGCATTGACACAAGCAAGAAACCTTATCCTGGCAGCTTTCTCCGCGGCGACCGTAGCACACCAGAAAAAAATACAACGCGACAAACGCAAAAGAAGCACCAACAAATCTCAGAAGCGGGTTCCTTTGTTATTACGACGTTCAAAGAGCAGCTCTTCGTCGGAGTGAAACGTGCAAGGTCTTGCTATTTGGGCGCGCTTAACCCTTTTACCTCTTATGTAGGATATGCAGGCAGACTAAATGCGAGAATGTCAACTCTTCCCGTGTACAACTAGTGTACGTTGGACTGTCGATAGGTTTTGCCCGGCAACTCGCTAAAGGCGCATGATGTTTCTGCACTGTGAAGCCCAGAGTAATCTGCGCAGGATTTACGAAGGCTGCTGACGGATATACTGTACTAGCCGTTTGCACGCACACACTGTATGTTTTGCTACTGCGCAGCTCACGCTCAGGCCTTTTCTACCAGATATGTACGATACAGGCCAGGAAGATGTTGGAATCGCAATTGTGCCCATGCCTAGCCAATATATTTTCTATGCAGGACCAATTTAGGCTACAGGCGGGAATACTGGAGTTAGCCCACACACAGCCCAATTGGCTCAGTTAGGGCGCTGCACGGGCAACCCCTGTTGGGTGTGCCCGCACTTCACCGTCATGTAGCCCATCTTTTATGCACACGAACTGCACGCAGCCCATGCTTACCCCTTTCATACCCGATTTAGAATACAGGCGGTGAAGACGTCGGAATGGCAAATGTGCCCATGCCCAGCCCACGCGGGACCTTCGCCGGTGTTGCTAAGAAAGCCCAAATTGCATGCCTGAAACGCTTCGCCACTGTGAAGTCCATAGTTTAGCCCCTGTATTTCCTACGCGGGACCCATGTAAGCTGAAGGCGGGAATACTAGCTCTTTGCCCACACAAAAACACTGCGGCTCCCTCACGGCGGTGTACGGGCAGCCCCTTTGGGGTTTTCCGCGTTTCACCATAATAGAGCCCGCATCCTAGCCCGCGTGTATCTGCGGTGGGACCTAGGTGGGCTGCCCAGTCTGTTTAAGCCCATGCCTAGCCGACGTGGGTCCCATTCGGGCACGAAGTGGGCAGCCCCAGCGTTTAGTGCCAGCACTGCACCCACGGGGGACCCATGTGGGTTTATTGCGGGCAGCCACCAGCCCTCATTGCCCATGTCGGACCCGCATGGGCCCGCCACCTTGTGCTACTGGGGCTATGACGCAGTTTTTGAAGTGTAGGTGTGATCGGGCGTAGCATGAGGTGAATCATCCAGTGTTTTTTTATTAACTATAAATAGTGATTGTAGCGTGTATGAGCGTTGCTAGTCTATGTCATGAGCGCAAACTGTATTCAACTGTTTGTTGTATTAGCGCTGGCATTAGTTCACATGAAATGTGACGGAACTGTGTTTGCGTTAGCATAGGCAAACTAAAATTTTACAATACTTTGCACAGTTCTGTTAAGTGTCTCAATCAATCTTGCCTGAAGTGCTCGTTTTCAGCCATGCCAAATACAAATCACGGATCGATACGCATTGATTGGTTAAAGAAAGTTGGGGAACTATTCAGCCTGTCTATTTTGTTCTGTTGATGAAGGCTAGCGACAATTTATCTCTAAGCATTGGTTAGATCAAAGAACTTAGCGCATGCTATAGAACTGGAAGACAGCGCTGTGGATAGTGATTACAGATCTTAACCGTCTTTGCCAACTTGTCAATAATAGAAAGGTGCACTGAATGATCAAAGCTTTGTAGCATACAGAATAAAATCATTCGTGGTGCGCTACCGAACTACACATACTTATACTTTTTGTCTTTCTTTGCTTGCATCCTGCTATTTGTCTAAATAATCGAGGAGATTGTTCTCTAAAGCCAAATTTTGCCGAGAAACTTCGCAAGGCTTCTTTTTACAGTCTTTAATATTTGTCATAGCTGGCAAGCGGCGTTACCATTGTGCATCCAGTACTAAAAAGTTATCGCTCTTCCAATCGCCATACGCTAACAGGTGATTCTGGAGCAAGCGTCAACACGTGTAACAGCTTCTATAATATCCACGACTGCTTATAGGGTTATTAGAGCGCTGCCCGAAAACTTTCCAGCTGCATTTGGGCAAAGTGCAGCTGACAGCAGTCGAAATCTGGTCCGAACCGCTGTGGAGTCCATGTATCGCTATTTGGGACAGTCGCGTTGTTATTGTCGCTAATTTTTGTTTTCAGGGAATCTGTGCACAGCAATAAATAATACAATTGCGACGAGCATCTCACTGACACCTGCGACAAGTGTACAGAGGAAACAATGTTTCCTTTCTCTCACACGTCCTGAATTCTTGCGCACAAATCTTAATTGTGAAGCAACTGTCAAATATTGTAAGATGCGCTTATGTAAATATTATGTAATGTAATGGTCCCATCCTCGGATGCGTAGCAAAATCATTCTTTTAAATTTAGTCCTTCCTTCGGGTCATGTAGTTTTACTACATGCACCACTGCGTTTTACCAGCGGAAGACTGCTCACAAAATTTCTTTTCTTAGATCGCCAAGCTTTCTCGGCAAACTAGTAAGGCGGGCGAGCTGAGGAAGTTTAGCGCGCAGTTTCCAGTTCCCGCGGTGAGAAAACTGCAACGCATTGCCGGGGCGTGCGCGGGCGCATCAGCGAGGCGAAAGCGGAGGAACACCCATCTACCAAGTGTGCTATCTACACTTCGATCAGGCGCAGGCGAAGGAGGAGTCAAATAAAGCCCCTCGATAATTTGAATTATCGAGGGGCTTTAGAGTCAAAGCGAGCTGCGCACCCTCTATCGTCCGCCGGCGTAAACATACCGAGAGCATTATCTAGCTCCCGATGAGTATCGCCTCGCGGCGCTGGCGGCAGTCCAAGCCACGCTTTCCGTCATTCGTGGCCGCCTGTGCACGTCGTCGCAATCACCCATTCGCTTTGTAGTTGAACGGGAAGACCTCACCGTTGATTGAGACCGCACTATCGTTTATTACATGGCGTAGCTTTCAGCTGCGTTGTCCACACATGGCGAAGGATGGTAGGCCTTGTATTTTTCCGCAGATCATTACAGAACGCGCTGCGATTTCAAGTGTGATTCGCTTTGCATTGTAGCGGGCAGTCCTCTGCACCCGGCACCATATAGATATATTACTTCCCCTCAAAAATCTCGTTCATAGGCGTTGTCTGCACTACCGGCTCTGCAAACAAAAGGGAGATCGCTAAGGCAGAGGACATGAGCCAAAACGGGCCCTGCGCGCTTGGCCTATCAAGGTGTTCACTAATGAAAAACAGCGAGCACGTTTAAAACATCTTGTTGGTGTAGTTGGTGGAGCACAGCTGGAGCACAGGACGGGTGCTGACTCCAGCTGTGCTTCATGAAGGCGACATGTTGCATATACACGGTGTTTTTTAACAAAACCCTGAGCGTTCTTCAGAACTGTAATTGCGTAAATGATATTAGGGCTTATCTAAAGTTACAGTACCATTTTTTTGCTCTGCCTACTTGAATAATTAGTCGGGATAAATTGATTAACTTTTTAAATACAGCTTGAAACGTTCTGGCGTCGATAGGAAAGTTGTGGAGCTCCACAAATCTTGTCGAACCCAGGCACTTCCAACCAAACAGACTCAGCGTGGTCGTTTTTATTTGAAAAAAAAAACGAAAGCACGCGTAATTTAAAAAGTAACACGTGACAGCGCACTCCATGCGCCCTAATGCGCTGCAGTTACAGCGTCCCCATTCGTGTTTTGTGAAAAACGTCGTTCGCTTCGCTCCTTTCGTGCTGCCCACGACAGAGCTTGGCGTTATGCTTGGTTCCAAGATAAGCGCCAGTGTGTTCGGGCGGCAGTTGAAAGAAAGCGCGGCTCCCGTTTCTGTGGCGATAATTGTGCTCTTCCGCTACATCGGCGAGCGGCTGCTGATGAAGCGCTTTTTCGGAGCACCGTCACCAGCCGCTGTCGGTAATGTCAGAGCCAAGCAAAAGTTGAAGCCCTTTCTCGTAAGCGAAGAGAAGGCACTGCGCGGGCGATGTTTTATTGCGAAAGCAATACTACTTGCACTTTCACGCCGTTGCGTGCCGCGGCCGGTGACCGCCATCGTGCCGCGGCCGGTGGCCACCATCGCGCCGCGGCGACCACCATTGACCTTCATTTGACCTTGATTGCATTACATTGGATTAGATTGGATTGGATTGAATTGGACTGGACAACATTGGATTGGATTGGATTAGATTAGATTAGATTACATTGGATTGGATTGGAGTGGATTGGAGCGGATTGCATTGGATTGGATTGGAATGTATTGGATGGGATGGGATGTGATGGGATGGTATTGGATTGGATTGCATTGGATTGGATGGGATGGTATTGGATTGGATTGCATTGGATTGAATTGTATAACCGATGCATCACCACAAGTCTAACCACAAGCACCACCACCAGCTACACTACCAGCTGTACCATGGCGTACGTACGGATATTGCGAAAGAGTGGATTGGATTGAATTGGATTCGATTGGAATGGATTGGATTGGAATGAATTGCATTGAATTGGATTGGATTGGATGGGATTGGATTGCATTGGATTGAATTGGATTGTATAACCGATGCATCACCACAAGTCTAACCAGAAGCACCACCACCAGCTACACTACCAGCTGCACCATGGCGTACGTACGAATATTGCTTTCGCAATTACCGTGTTTAACCAAGCTAAGCCACAGATTTTTTCACAAAGCACGTATGAGGGTGCTGTAATTGCGGTGCATTCGGACGCACGAAGCGCGCTGTCGCGTTGTATTTTTATAAACTCCGCGTGCTTTTGTTTTCCTGAATAAAAACGACCACGCTAAGTCTATCTGGTTGGAAGTGCCTGGGTTGGACAATATTTGTGGAACTCCACAACTCTCCTATTGACGCCTGAACGTTTCAAGCTATGCTTAAAAAGTTAATTAATTTATCTCGACTAATTATTCAAGCAGGTCGAGCAAAAAATGGCACTGTAACTTTAGATAAACCCTAACAACATCCACCCAATTTGAGTTCTGAAGAACGCTTAGGTATTTTTAAAATCATGGTCCAAGTTAGCTGGAACCCCTTGTATATAGGCCGAAGAAGGCGAACGCGTGCGAATTTCCGATATGGCAAAAAATAAAACACCAGAAAACATCCCACAGACGAAAACTACTCATTATCGCGCATTTTGTAGCAGTCTATGTGCACTTGCCTGCAGGGAGATAGAAGTGGTGCTGAAGCACGTGTCGCCTGTCTTTGATAAAAAACGTTTCTGCGAGTTCCCCAAGTCGTTCTCTTGCATCGATAAAAATGAAAAAAAAACTGAAAAACTGCAATGTGTTATAGCAATGATGTATATAGAAATTCAAAATACCAAACGTAATTATTTCAGCAACTTGTTTCGTTTACTCATCCAGTGGACTTCCCAAAAAGCCTGCCGAAATTGCATTGCTCAGAGCCAAAAAATAAAAAAAAAATTACCTACGATCCCGCCTCCCCACCTCCCCTTCCCGTTAAGCCATGCAGTGGGACTGTCAGCTCCTCTAGAAGTCCTAAGCTTCAGATGGATGAAGACTAGATTTCCTCACATATTCGACCAATTACGTGAGGCAATGATGCAAGGCGAGTCAGTTACATGATGTTGAAGTTAGTTAGCCCTGCAGACTGTATAATTATAGCCGATAGACAATAGCATGGCGTCGCGCCCTATTTCTGTTTTTGCATTGGTGCCACATTGAAACCAAAGGGAAGAAAGGGGCTTGAGCAGAGCGTGTCATGCGATGGTAGGATAACAGCTGAAGTGTGCGCCCGTGGTGTCTTCTTTCTTAATCCCGGTATCATCTGTGTAGAAATCAGAAGCAAGAAAGAAAGCCGTCATCGGGATCGTCGTCTCTACCGGCAGGTAGTGCGAAAAACGACCGAAGCTTCTGCGCAGTTGGGACTTTGACGCCACCAGGATCATCAAAGCGCCTAAAAGGAACCGCCCGGCATTGCCACTCCTCATTTGGCAGCAGTGGCAGCGCAGCGTACTGCACGCTCTGAGCCTTCATTCCGTCTGTTTTGCAGATTGGTTTGTCAACCCTCTTTCTTTTAGCACGCTGCGCGTGCGTTTTTTTTCGTTCGCTGTCACTGCTGCCCTTGAGTGTTTCAATATACATTGTGCAAAGTTACTTTGCTGTGTATTTCGTTCAAAATGAGCAAACAAATTAACCATCTGAGGTAAGAACTGCGGCAGGAGATAAAGGCAGCCCGTGAAACAGTTGAACGGGATTTACGTGCCGATATGAGGGAACTGCGTGCGGAAGCACGTGAAAATGAAAAAAGTATGACTCACATGAATGAGGTTTTTGAAGAGCTTAAGAAAGATTGCTGTGACGTCAAGGCAGAGAATGCTGCACTAAGAGAAGAAAACAATGCACTGCGTGCTGAGCTTGATGCCCTTAAGAAACGCCTAGCCGGCACGGAATTCCGTCTGACACAGACAGAGCAATACTCGAGAAACAAAAGCGTTGAAATTAAAGGCTTAGATGAAAAACCCGACGAGGACGTCACCAGCACTGTTTGTGATATTGGTGCGCTCGCTGGTGTGACCATTGCCCCTGAGGACATTGAGGCTTGTCATCGCGTCCCGTCCAAGAATAAGCCCAGCTGCATTGTTGTTCAGTTCAGTCAGCGCCAAAAGAGGGATTCCTTACTGGGAAAAAGCTAGAAAGCTGCTCCTTAAGAATTCCGACCTTGGCAATACTTCAGAATCCCCTGTGTTTGTTAATGAACACCTGTGCCCTACTCTCAAGCTTCTTTTGGGAATGGCTGCTGCCAAAAAGCGTTATTCTGGTTGGAAGTATGTCTGGTGCCGCAACGGAAAAATTTTCGCTAGAAAGTCAGATTGCTCTGACGCATTGGTCATCAAGCAGGAAAGCAATCTTGAAAAGATGCAGTGAAAGTGTCCCTGTATCAGCTTGGACTTGCAGAAAGGGGAAAAAAGAAAAAACAAACAAACAATGGAGCAGAACATGGAAACTAACGTTCTTTGGAGCGGCGCTGTTACGTCTAAAAACGTTTCCTGTCAGGACGTTGAACGCGTGATGGTACCACTAATTCACAAAAAATGTAACGGCATACGGTGGAAGTTTTCAGACTTCCTCACAACAGATTGCAACGAAGCTAACGTAGCACCAACGATTACGCTTCGAGCGGAAACCAGAAACCCGCCTTCATCGCCCTTTTGTAACATGTACACTAGGTTTGCAGTTGATTTCGACAGTGCACGTCTCTTTTGTGCCCGCGGGCGTTGGAAGTCCCCTTTTTTATACGCAGACTTTCAAAAGTTAAAGCACTGCCGATAGTGCTTGCACAAAGCATTTCCAATGAGTCGTCATATGTTAACGCAGGTTTCTGGGTACATTTGATATCGAACAATCTGAATGCCAGCCTAATGCACCGCCTCCAGTATGAATGGTGCGCAACAGCGCGAAGTTGTCTTTCCTTATATTTCAAGCGCTGGTCGTTTGATAACGTGTGGCCGAGATATAAATCTGCCCTAATTCTCTCACGATGGCTTCATGTATGAGCGGCTTAGTTGAGGCGACGGAGCTGGACGGCTGTGCATTGGGTGATTTTCGACAGCGTTTGAACTGCATTGATTTTAATCTGCGATCTGGCAGGAATAAGGATGGCGCTCTTGAGGTATTCTTTAGCCAAGCCAATATTATATTTAATGTAGTGATGTTTTCAGAAACCTGGTTTGACTGTGAAGAGGACGTGATTAACCTATCTGGCTACAAATCTTACTTTGTTAATCGTGTAGGTAAACGTGGTGGCGGTGTATCGATGCTAATTTCTAACGAAATTGAGTGCGAAGTTCTTGATGAGTTCTGTTGTGCTTCTACTGACTTCGAAGTGCTTGTGCTAAAATCGCGCAAATACTTATTGTGTAGTGGTTATCGTCCACCATGCGGTGACGCCTCTTCATTTTTCACTTTCATGGATTCCTTGATAGAGTTTGTCAATGCTCAAAACCTCTACATTATATTGGGTGGAGATTTCAATATTAATTTTCTGGCTGAGAATAGCCCAAAGATGAAATTTGAATCCCTTTTGAATATTCACTCATGCCAAAATGTGACAACGTCACCCACACGGCTAGCAGCTAGCTCCCAAACACTTGTTGATCTTTTTATAGTTAACTTCGAAACCTGTAGTATTAAATCTGGTATCATTAATTGCTCTTTGAGTGATCGTCTTCAGGATTTCTCTCAGTATATCACGGTTTTAAAATCAGTGCGAAATCTGAGCTGCCTTCGCTCTGCTGGCAAATCAATCCGCGCACGTTGTCTAGCTTTCGTGAATGCATTGCAGAAGTAAACTAGAATGACGTCCTCTCTGAATATAACCCGGACGTAGTTTATGACAAGTTCTTCAACAAATTGTTATCTTTGTATAATTCCTGCTTTCCGAAAAAAAGTTTTCATAGGTCAAAGAATATCGGGAAACCGTCGGTAACGTCAGAACTGCTAAACCGGATTAAAAAGCGTGACCGGCTTTTTCAGAAATTTATCAAAAGCAAGTGCCCGGCCGCGCTCGAAGCCTTTAAGAGGTATAGAAATCAAGTCACCAAAGAACTTCGTACTGCTAAGAATCGTTACCACTATAATCTTTTAACTTCCTCGAATCAACAATCAGGTCAGGTTTGGCGTAGATTGCACCAAATTTTCGGCAAATCTCCGGAGACGATCACAAAGCTAGATAATAATGGCGTAGAAATATCAGGGGAGAGATTAGCAAATACTTTCAATGACTACTTCCTTTCTCTGGTCTCAGTGTTGTCCGGCGGAGACTACTCAACTTTAATGAAACCTTCTTGCCGACAAGCTGTGTTTTTGGAGCCGGTCTCGGAAACTGAAATAGCTACGTTTACGAGCCTAAAACACACCACTTCCACTGACATAATGGGCCTTCAAGTGAAGCCTGTAAAACATGTAATTGACTAAGTTGCCCATACATTGTGCATATATTCAACATCTGCTTTTCATCAGGGGTGTTCCCCCGGAGTATGCAGTGTGCCAAGGTAACCGTAATATATAAAAAGGGCGACCGAAAGAACCTTTCTAATTACCGTCCCATTTCAATACTCCCAGTTTTTTCGAAAGGACTTGAGAAAGTTATTCTCAAATGACTAACTTCTTTCACCGATCACTGTAACATCTTAGCTCCTGCGCAATATGGCTTCAGAAAAAATAGGTCAAACGAATTAGCGCTACTTGCGCAAAAAGAAATTATCCTGGAAAGTTTTGAAAACAAAAACATGGTCCTTGGTGTCTTCCTTGACTTTACAAAAGCCTTTGACTATATTAGTCACCGTATACTGGTTGAAAACTTCGAGTGTTATGGTATTCGCGGTGTAGCCCTTAAGTTAATTTCATCCTACCTTGAACACCGATCACAGTGTCGTGATAACAGGGCATTCTTCCACCGCAAAACCGGTTAAACTAGGCCTTCCGCAAGGAAGCATTCTAGGTCCTTTTCTATTTGTTTTATGTATAAATGACCTAGTGAACACTGATCCAACGGCCAAGTGCATAATTTATGCACACGATACAAGTTTATTCTTTTCCGGCTCTTCCGGTGCAGATTTGTCCCGTAGTGCTAATCGTGCACTTCGTATAGTTAGCACCTGGACAGCAAAAAATGAGTTGAAGTTAAATATTGGAAAAAACCAAGGCTTTTGTGTTTCATACAAAAAATAAACTTTATGTACTGCCGCCAGTTCTAATTGAGGGTATAGAGATAGAGGTTGTGCAGAGTTTCAAGTCGCTCGGTGTTATTTTTTCTGCAAATTTGTCCTGGGATCAGCACACAAATGACCTCATCAAAAAACTTTCAAAAACTGTTGGTCTCATGCGGCGTCATTGTTTTACTTTTCCAAGAGCAGTTAATATTCTGCTTTACAACTCTTTATTCTCATCCACGCTGCTCAACTACGGCGCACTTGTGTGGGGAACCACAAGCAAAAATAATATTAATGATCTTCAGTTGCTACAGAAACGTGCCGTCCGCATAATTTGTAAAGCACCCTATTTAAGCCATACGAAGGACATGTACAGGCAGCTGAACATTGTTAGCGTAGAATCTATGTACACCTATAGACTGATTAAACAATATAAATTAGAAGAAGCTAAAAATATAAATGCATTAAAATTGCTGGCCGGACTGGAAAAACACACTCCTACCTACCCAACGCGCAAGCCCGAACAATGGAATGTGAGTAAATGCCGTACGGGTTATGGAAATCAAATGTTGAAATTCCAACTGCCGACAATGTTAAATGATTTCTCGAAGGACGAGAACACAGATATACAATCTACTTCATTGAAAAACCTACGAAATTTGTATGGAATTAGACTGTTAACATGCTTTTCTTATTTATTTGGAACCATTGTTTTTTTTGCATTTACTTCTGTATCTCTAATTTTTACCAGATATATTTCAACTATCTTATACGGGAGTCTAAGTTCGTGAACGCTTCTATATGTTCTGTAATAATTTCCCTACCTGTATGTCTTATTGATGTATGCACAACTTGGACTGGCGTATGTTTCACTGTCACTTATTAGTCTGCTTTACGCACTTATATATATATTTTTTATCACTGCAGCAGTAGCTCCAAATTGCGTTCCCAAAATCCAAATGCTGTGTTTTCGTTTCTTTTCTTTTTTTTCTCTCTTTCTTTTTTTACCACGCGCTGCCTCTGTTTGCCATGTATTGGTGTGCAGGCCTAGTCAAGCCTTTATCAGGCTTTTTGTCTGTGCTCCAAACATCCTTGAGATGTTGAATAAAGATTGTATTGTATTGTACCATTGGTCCTTAAGGGTAACGTAGTGCATTCCAAGAGAAGGCAAGCGTAGCAGGTCGCCGCAGAAAGTTAGGTGGCATAAGAATTTTGCGGGGATAGTGCGGCCGCAGCTGGCAAAGGGCAGGATCAATTGAAGAGAGAGGCCTTTGCCCTGCAGTGGACGTAGTCTGGCTGGTGATGATGCTGCCACGTTGCATCCCATAAATGATAAATAAATTATGACTTTAGCTGTACAGATTCGTTTGTACTTTGCGAATACCTGCTAGTACGTAAAAATGTTTTCTCCAGTTTGGAGGTTTCAGCACGACGCGCACGCAATGATGTCCATGCTGATTTATAAAAGAACAGCCAGACAATTCTTGATGTCCAAACGGGTGCAGTAGCCCATTGTCCGGGTTGTTGCCCAGAAGCACGCACAAAGCTCTAGTAACGCTTTCATAGCAGTTCGTAGGTTGAGTAGTTTTCCTTGCGAAATATCTACAGTATCATAATTCTTGAAAGGTACGAGGCTCTAGACGGATGAGTGAGCTACAAAGGCTCAATTATAGATACGAACAGGTTCCTTATTGAAAAGAGAGCATATCCCCGCCACGTGATGCTTGCTGGACGGTATTCTTAACGAACATTTTTGACGCTTTGGTCCCTACTTGTTGCCACAGTACACTACGTCGTATCCACCAGTCTAGGGCAGATACGACCCCCAACAGGGGGTCTTTAAGGAAATAAAAATGAAATGAAATGAAACAATGCTCAGCGTTTTGCAGGCCTCGAAGGCATCTACTGCGCGAACTAGCCTCACCTACACGCCACCGTATTTGGGAGAGCTCGTGGCACGTCTTAATGACCTGGTTATTCTGATCAAATTTTTGAAGGCCTCGTACTATGACCTAGATTGCGATTTTTTTCCCTTTTTTTCGACAATGGCCGAAAACTGCTTTATTCAGCAAAAAAAAAAGATGCAATGTCCCTTATATGTATCAGAAAAAAGCTCATCCTCGCCCCTTTGCACTCGAGCCAGAACTTGAATATGCGTGAGCTATTAGGACGCCAGGCTGAAAGCTTACAATAAGTAGGTTGATTCATCTGGACAGAACCAGATGCGAAGACACTCACAGAGGAGTCCACCGCTGCTCTCTGCCAGTTTACCAGTGTATGAGCCATGGACATCAGTGCTCCGGCCGATCGATTCAGAAGACGCCATATCCGTGGGATAGTCGAAGCTCCTGAACGTTTTGTTCCGGATAACACTTTTCGAAAAAAAACAAATTTTTCATAACCATATACTTCTACGGTGCTCCAGTAGAAAAGTTCTCAAGACACCAGAATCTGCTCATCTTTTTGATGCGTACCTGCCACTGAATAACTTCCTGCGCCTGTTCGGAACATTGGGATATAACGAATTAGCAGCTCGTGTTTTGGACACCATGTTCCTACATTTTTTGCGTAGTGACCTTCAGCTTACAAAAGGCGGCTATTGTTCTCCAAAAGGGATGTGCTTTTTGAGTAAGCATGGCAATATCCAGCAAAAAACGTTTATCGACTCGTGAATTTCTTTCCCCTTGCTAGTGGTCACTTCGTCTCCGTAGAAGCTCTACATTGACTATTGCTTTGGGCAAGCACGAAGCTTTTGAGAGGCGAGGCACCTTTTTCTCATAGTGGCGTTTGCTTTCTTCGGATATCTGGACTGTATAATCAGAGTCCATCGTCCGTGGAGACTGCTTATTTTTATCGTCTCGTCTTCTGGCACATTCTTCCGGGGGTCACCGTCTTAGCTACATTAAGACGGTGACCACCGTCATTCAAAGCCTCTCGAGTGTTTAAAATGGCACCGAAACTGTACAACCGAAACTCCTGCGAAGAGTTCAGTGCAGTTCTGCGCGGCAAGCGATTGGATGGGGGAGCCTGGGGGAACTACAAGATATCGGGGGAAACGCCGCCCTACGTAGAGGTCATCTTGAAAGCGTTAGGATAGTCGGGGGTGGACTACGGTTTAAAACATGAGACCAGTGACAACTGGTTTCTCTTGGGCGCCGAAGGCACTCACGTGTTGTCCTTGTGGGCCGAGTAGTAGCTTCGTAGGGGCGCACAAGCCAATAATGGAAAGAACAGCTGCACAATATCAAGATCTGACAGTGGAACTGCAGGTGGTACAGGAAAAAGTAGAGCTCTCTTGCGACATACCTTCAGAACACTCCATCACTCCGGGACGTCTTCGCACTCCAGGAAACAGGTATAGGGCTCTGCCTGGCTATAAACTTGCAGCGACCTCACCTTGCACGGCCATTTTAGTCCGTAACACCCTTACCCTTGCCGATCTTACATCCACCGCGACCACGGCCGCCGAACACAAGCTTACGGAATTACTTCTCCCAAACGCAGCGACGCAATCCAGTTTATTGCTAGTGAAAGTATACCGTCCACCCAAAGACAAGAGCAGACATATACCACATCTCGTCACGCGAGCCTCATATACGCGCCGCGTGATTGTAGTGGATTTCAACGCGGGAAGCAGAGGTTTATGGTTTATTGAGGTTTAACGTCCCGAAGCGACTCAGGCTATGAGGGACGCAGAAGTGATGGGCTGTGGAAATTTCCACCACCTGGGGTTCTCTAACGTGCACTAACATTGCATAGCACGCGGGCCTTCAGGATTACGCCTCCATCAAAATTCGACCGCCGCGGCCGGGATCGACCCGCGTCTTTCGTGACAGCAGCCGAATAACCTTGCCCGTGTGCCACCACGGCGGCCCGGGACACACAGAGCTTGGCTATACCCGTTAAACACCCCTAAAGGAAACATGATCTACAACACGTTCCCACAGCACGCAGTATCTCTTGTGACGGCCCCCGCCGTGCACACCCGAAACGGCACAGGTATGACACGAGACACCGCACCAGATCTGATGGCCGTCAGCCAGGTTGTGATCATGGCATTGCACGAAGTATTGCCGGACGCGCTAGTTAGTCACCATCACATCAACCAGACGGGCTCACACACGATACAAAAATATTGTCGCTCAAACTACAGGCCATAAGTGAATAGAACACGTACTGGGAGGCGATGGCGGCTACGGGATCGGTCCCGACGACGACAGACGCATCGGCGGAACACCTCCTTAAGGAGATACACGAGCCGAAGACACACATGCAAAACACTTCGGATGCGCCGCTGGTAGATCGGCACATTTTCCACACGTGGAAGGCGAGGCGTGCCGTGATCCGCGCCGCTATAAACGCCAGGGTTTAAACCACAAACTTCACCGGTTCATCTCTGCAATTAAACTAAAAGCGGCTGACAGAGCCCAACAGGTCAAGCATATGCAACTGATTGCGTTGAGCGTTGGGGAGCAAGCGCAGCTGCAACCATCTCAGGACATTGCTAGACCTCACCGCCAGTAAGACGCGCTCCCAAGCAAACACACATCGTCTCATTCACATCGAGAGGCTTGAAGGTAGACACACCTCATCCCACCTAAAGCAACGATACCTACCGGCTCCCATTTTCTAGAGGCGAGCAAACCGTCCCCGAAAACCCCGGCTCCGAACGCGGACATAGACGCGGAGATTACGCCCGCACAAGTCCGACAGGCTCTTTCTCCCATATAGGGAAGCATGGCACCGAGGGCCGATCGGATTACATTGAAGATGCTTCCAAGCCTGGATGATATGTCCCTCGCAGAGCTTACCGGCCTGTTCAGTGAAAACTGAGAGGAGGTGCGCTTCCCGCTGCTTGGATACACGCGAACATCAATCTGATCCCAAAGCCGGGAAAATCACTGAAACTCTTGAACATCACGTCCATCTCGCTTATGAGCTACGTTACATTGGCCTGGTCCCATTGTTCGAAAGCGTCGTGATCCCCGGCCTGAAAAAGCCACTGGAACCTGCGCGGTTCATTGCCCCGACCCTATATGGCTTTCGACCGAACCTTTCGGGGCAGGACATCCTGCTACCGCTGAAAGAAACTTCGCCAAATGCGCAAACTCACGGGCAAGACCCGAGCCACATTGGCATTAAATGTGCATAAGGCCTTCGACAACGCCAGGCACGAGCACATCTTGCGCACACTGGCCGCCACCGGATATGGCACGCTAATATGCAAATACGTGAAGGCTTGTATTGCACACCACCCGCCACAATTCGGCGTCGCAGTGGTGTCCAACCCAACGTTCTCTCTTCCGAACCAAGGCACTCCACATCATCGTAATCAGCATGACTACGCCCAGCATGTCTCTCCAATTAACCCTGTCCCTTGCCACTTGCGGCCACCGTATCCCCGCAAACTTCTTAATCTCAGCCGCTCATCATTAACGTTCTGATTGCATTGGCAACTGTATAGATTTGTGTAAAGCTCTTCGGCTATTTCAACTATCTTACCCATATTGCTAATGACATTGCCCTCTTTGACTCTTAACGCATACATCTGGTTTTTACATATGCCTAACTCGATTCCCTGCGTGTGAAATTCTTACCGCTAACTTATTAATCGGCCTCCGCTTCAGTGGCCCTTTGTCCAGACTTGTATCGTTTTGTTTTTATACTCAGCGTATTTCTATTACAGCTCCAAAAATTAAATACCAACTATCCCCACTTGCCTCATTGTTCACTACATTCCTCCGTTCCCTCTTCTAATGTAAGCTAATACGATACCTTACCATTCTGTGGTCGCTACAACGGACCTTACCGAGAACCTGCACATACTCTACGATGCCAGGGTGAGCTCATAGTATGAAGTCTATTTCATTTCGAGGCACTCCACTGGGAGCTGTAATTTATCCTTGGTTTTTTAAAGTTTCAACGGCGACATTCGCGCGGATGCTGGCCGAATTTCCCGACCTTCGTCACGAACTGTACACGGACGACATCGCCCTCTGTATCACAATAGGGTTGATCGGCACTGCACAGGACACCCTTCAAATCGCAGGGGAAATGGACATGGCCTGGTCACCTCCGATATTAGAACTACTTGTGATCAGGGTGCAACCACATGATCCTGCCATAGAAGTCGCCGATAGCGGCCAACCCGTTCCCATGGTTCAGCTCCACCACATGCTCGGATTAGACTTGTAAGAAAACGCGGTTGCCGTATATACCATACACCTCCTGGAAAAGCAGATAGCATAAAAAGACAACCTCATCAGCGTGCGGCAAACCGCAATTGTAGACTTGGGGAGCGGGACACGCTGCTCATGGTGGACGCATTTGTTGTCGGCCGCCTCGCATACCTCCTTCCCTACCACCACCTCACACTCAACTAGTCAGAAGAGGCCAATATGATACTACGGAAGCCAGTAAGGACCGCCTTGTGCATGCCCTGGTTCGCCTGTACTGGAAATGTTCTCCAGCTCACAATCCACAAGGACATTTAGAGGCCCATCGGTCGAACCATCACAAGAGTTGCGTGCCCCACCCGATGGCCCCAGACTCCTACGAGAGCTCGGATAACACATCCAATAGAGACGCGTGTGGCTGCAATGAGACCCATTCCTACTCTTATAGTTGAACAACTTAGACTCCAGCCCCTGGCACGCAACATGAATCCGTACCTACACCCGGGCAATAGACGAGTCGCTGCTCAGCACCTCACTCGCCAATTAGGGAATCAGCAGGGGGACAAGTCCAAACGCACTCACTAACCGTAACCCCAAATGCAACAGGACCACAATACACCCGACTGTCAAGTGTGTGACTGCATAGCCACGCTTGTCCACACATGCTGGAACTGCCTCAGAGCCAACACGTCGCGCACACTCTCGTTACATGCCCACGTGGGAGGCCTGAGTTGCCCACCTCGGCAAAACAGCCTCTTATTTGGCGCAACTACCTGCAGCACCTGCTCACCACCTTGGGGGAGGAACCTTCACTCCCGCTCCCACAAGAACACGGATCTGGACTTAAGGGTCATAAAAATAAATATTTTTTCTCTCTCTCTATCGATGGTAAGATTGCCGCCGTTGCTTCGGCCTCTTCAGACTGACGACACACGCTACCGTTTCGGCCCAGGGCACTCTGGACACAGGGTAAACAGAATGCGTCGTCCCAGCCCTACATGTTGACCATGCTGCCCTACACACCGAAAATCTGCACCGATTCACGAACCGTATGCAGACGCTTTTTCCGTGGCAATATCCCACGGAAGCCCGCACGGGTGCTTGAACACTCAATCGCTCCGCAACACTCCATGACTGTCACGTCTGGACCTGGCCACGGGGGTATGTTCGGTAATGGGAGCGTTCATGGGCACGCACGAGAAATCTCATTCTGAGCGCGGATAGAACCCTCTCTCGAACCCCGTGGCAGAGGCGGCTTACTAGAGAGCTTTACTTACTTACTTGAGAGCTTTAGAGCAGGGTCCCTAAGGCTTGGGAGCCTCAAAGAAATTTCAGGCTCCAACAATACGGACGCGCGTGCGTCATGGACTTTTAATATAGGCATTTTCTCTGTGCAGTGTTGCTAGGCTTCGCTTCGTTGACTGCTGCACCATTGCAACCTAGAAGTTCCCCGCAGGGGGGCGTCTGCAGCATATAGACGTTGGTGAGTGGCGACACCACAGGGTATCCCGAGCATCCGCAGGGACATCCCCGCAGGGGGATGATGGTGAGCAATGCGTCCCCAAGGACCCGAGTATCCGCGCTTAGCCGTGCGTGGCATCGCCGTGTCCGGGGAAAAGGGAATCCTGGTGGTTGAGCCGATGCCGAGAGTTTGGACCCTTAAGGCCCCTCGGCGGAGGCAACACACCACTTTGGCCCCAGCTTCCTGTAGGCGGCACCTCCGGCCTGACCCGACCGGAGGAAATCGGCAGTCGCCTTTTCCTGTTCTTCTTTCTATCCTTCACTGACCTATCTCCTTTCTTACAACTTTCCTGTATCCTCCTCCTTTCTTGGTTTTTTCCTTTTTTTCTGGCGGTGAGGGTTAACCTTGTGCGGCCAACTAACCTGAGTTGCGTCATATTTGGTTGTAGTTAAGGTGTACAGCTGGCGTAGGCAGGACTTGCTTTCAAGTTCCTGTCGCGTCCCCTTGTTGGACTCCATGGTGGCTGGCTGGCACCATGACCGAAGAAACGAAATTTTTTATGGCTACCCCCCTTTCCAAACCTGATCGCTCTCTCAAAGAGGGCGGAACGAGGCAACAGACTTTTTCGCGAAAAAGAAACCGTCATTCACAAAGTTTCACGTAATACACAGCAACTGTCAAGAAAAACAAGCACGAATCATATCCCCATTTCTTGTCACCAAATGCTTAACAGACACCTTAGGACCTGGCTACAAGGTATCAAAAATGGCCAGCGGCGACCTACTCCTTGAACTACGCGAGAGCATCCAGTGCTCAAAACTCTCAAACATCGATTCCATAGGGGACATCTCTGTCTCCGTAACTCCCCACCGATCCCTCAACACAGTCAAAGGCGTGATCTCAGAGGCTGACTTTATCCACCCAACAGAAACTGAAACGCTTCAAGGACTATCCGAACAAAATGTAATTGATGTCCACAGGATCAAAATCCGCAAGGATAACAAGGAAATAGACACGAAACACATGGTCGTCACATTTAACACCAGCAGCTTGCCCGAAACAATCGATGTCGGATACTTGAAAGTCAACGTCAGGCACTACATACCCAATCCCCGCCGCTGTTTCAACTGTCAGAGGTTTGGCCATGGCTCACAGAGCTGCCGCGGCCGCAAAACCTGCGCGAAATGCGCTTCAAAGGACCACCAGACTGAGGAATGCGACGCAGCACTACGCTGCGCAAACTGCGAAGGAGACCGCGCTGCGTACTCCAGGGCGTGTCCGTCCTGGAAAAAGGAGAAAGAAATCATCACCATAAAGACCAAAGAAAACATTTCATTTAAAGAAGACAGAAGACGTTTGGCACTTACAAATACATTCTCCTTCACAGCGAAACCAAACTTCGCTGATGTGGTGCGCAGGGGCGTAGCACCACACAGCACTCCGGCACCTGCCGCGGCCACTTCCACCGTGCCTGTGGCAGGGCCATCCACGCCCCAGGCAGAGACAGCGAAAGCTGCTCTGCCAACTCCAAGCCAGGGAGTGCCGGCCCACGGGTTAGCATCCCGTAGGACTTCCCCCCGTCGGGGGAGGCCTCACACCCACACACCCGCGGCATCTCCGCGGTCGTCCAACAACTCTTGCGAGGTGATGGACCAAACTCTGAGCCCGCCTGCTTTACGGCGGCGGAACAGCTCTCTTGAGCGGAAAAAAGGCAGGGCCACCATAATGGCCCCAGAAAATAAGTAAACTCTCAATAGATCCTATCCCAAACATAAATATGGCTTTTCTAGTTCAGTGGAACTGTAGAGGAATGTTGAGGAACTACAATGACATAAAAGATATTCTAGGGTCAATCTCGCCCGCAGCTTTGTCTTCAGGAAACCAATCTTGGTCCTCAACATGCAAATATACTGAAACATTACAAAACCTTTAGACGCGATCGTGAGCAGGCAAATAGACTCTTTGGAGGCGTCGCGATTATCGTACAAAGTGGCATTCCTGCTCGAGAAATCAAACTCAAAACAAAACTTGAAGCCGTTCCGGTCAGTGTCGTCAGCCATAAAACAATTTCTATCTGTTCTGTATATATTCCTCCACATTTTACATTAACAGTCCACGCTTTACAAGAACTTATCAACGAACTTCCAGAACCGTATCTAGTAGTTGGGGACTTCAACGCTCACTCCCCTTTTTGGGGAAGCGAACGGTGTGACCCTAGGGCTCAAATAATCGAAGATTTTATCTTCACAAACAGTGTATGTCTTTTAAATACAGGAAAAGCCACCTACTGCTCCCCTACCTCGGAGAAAATGACCTTTTTAGATTTGTCATTTAGCTCACCTTCTGTTTTTAATGATTTTAAATGGGATGTCATTGACAACCCATATGGCAGTGAGCACCTCCCTATACTAATCACTTTAACTTCCTCACCAGAAATAATCCCAACAAAACCGCGGCGCTGGAAGCTTCACTTTGCCGACTGTTCACTTTTTAGAGCAAAGGCAACTTTAGAAAATATAGTTTTAAAAATCTCTCCATCGACCAGATAAATGAAAAGTTCACTAATTGTATCATAACTGCCGCACTCACAACTATTCCTCAGTCGTCAGGAGTGGAGCGACAAAATCATAAAATATGGTGAACAAAAGACTGCAAGGAAGCAAAAAGCTACAAAACAGAGCTTGGGGTAAATTTCGCAGGTATCCGACACATGAGAATCTCATAAATTAAAAAAAAAAGCAAGAGCTAAAGCTTGGTACGTCCGTCGTAGTGCCGAGAAAAATCATGGCAGACTTACCCCTCTTCTATAAACAGTCACATCACATCTAAAAAATGTGGGAACATGTGCGAAAATGAAATGGCAACTTTTCACCATTCACATTTCCTGTATTGACAACACCTGGCACACAAACAAGCATAGGGGAACAGGCAGACATATTGGGGAACATTTCGCTGCAGTTTCAAGTTCACCACACTATACGCAGTCTTTTTTAAAATACAAAAACACAGCCGAAAAACAGACTTCCAACTAGTGGAGGTGCACAACAAAAATATAACAGTGTGATTACCCTCCAAGAAATAAATACAGTACTGTCTGCTGGTAAAAAAACCGCTCCAGGACCCGACCAAATCCACTACGAAATGCTGGCCCATCTCTCTCAACCTGCCATAGAAGCACTTTTAAGTTCTTTAACACAGTTTGGATCTCGGGAAAAATACCTGAGGCCTGGAAAAAAGCTATTATTGTACCGCTTCTTAAACCTAGTAAACCCCCAAATTCTGCTAGCAGTTATAGACCCATAGCCCTGACCAGTTGCCTCGCCAAATCCTTAGAAAGTGTCCTAAATATAAGACTAACATTTGTTCTTCAATCCTGTGAACTTCTTGATATCCACCAGTCTGGTTTTAAAAAGGGATGCTCAACTACAGATCACCTAGTCCGTCTCGAAAATACAGTCAGACAAGCTTTTATACACAAACAACACTGTCTTGCAGTCTTTTTTGATTTAGAAAAAGCATATGATACTACCTGAGGGTTCGGGATTCTTCAGGACTTAGCTGAATTTTGCATCCATGGCAGAATGCTTAACTCCATTAAAGACTTTTTATCTAACCGCTCATTTAATGTCCGTCTAGGCTTTATTCAGGAAAATGAAGTGCCTCAAGGGTGTATTTTAAGCACAACTCGTTTTATTGTAAAACTGAATTCTCTTAAAATAATACCAAGGTCCGTTATGTATTCACTTTATGTAGACGACCTCCAGATAGCTTACACATCCTCCAGGATATCAACATGTGAAAGGCAAATACAGCTAACAATAAATAAAGTGACAACATGGGCAGACAAAAATGGTTTCCGATTTTCCCCACAGAAAACAGTGGCAGTTCCGTTTTCACTCAAACGAGGCTTACAGGCAGACCCCACCCTACACCTTAACGAAACAGATTTAAGCCGCCGCGGTGGCTCAGTGGCTATGGTGCTCGGCTGCTGGCCCGAAAGACGCGGGTTCGATCCCGGCCGCGGCGGCTGAATTTCTTTGGGGGAGAAATTTGAGGCCCGTGTACTGTGCGATGTCAGTGCACGTTAAAGAACCCCAGGTGGTCGAAATTTCCAGAGCCCTCCACTACGACGTCTCTCATAGCCTTAGTCGCTTTGGGACGTTAAACCCCATAAACCAACCAAACCAACCAACCGAAACAGATTTACCTGTAGAAAATGAACATAAATTTCTAGGCATAACATTTGACAGAAAACTCTTTCCTGCCTCATATTAACACGTTAAAAAAGAAAACTTCCCGATCACTGAACATACTCAAAGTCCTTTCACATAAACACTGGGGTTCTGACAGGGCAGGCCTTCTAAAAATTTATCGCTCTGTGGTACGATCTTCATTAGACTATGGTAGTATACTATATGCTTCAGCAAGGCCATCGTACCTGAAACGACTGGACCCAGTGCACAATTTAAACTTACGTCTTGCAAATGGCGCTTACAGGACGTCACCCATAAATAGGCTTTACGTTGAAACAAATGAACCATCTCTTACAGATAGAAGAAGCATACTTACATGTTCATACGTTCTAAAAATCCGTTCCCTACCAAAACATATCTGTTACCCTATTGTTACAAATTGCCCATTGAGAACTGTTTAATAGCAAACCACTAGCTATCAGACCACTCCTCCTGCGTTTTGAAGAGATGTGCCAAAACCTCGGCCTACTAGATGCATTACCCGACATTGCTCGAAGACAAGGTCCACTGCCTCCATGGTACAATTTTCCTACAATCTGTGATTTCACCCTTACGCTGTTTCATAAAAAACAAACTCCGCGACAACATATACTACAATAATTTCTTGCACTCGAGCAAAAATACAGTAAGTTCACAGATTTTTATACAGATGGCTCGAAAACAGATGTTTATGTAGGAAGTGCAGTCGTGCGAGGTAATTCGGAGAAAACAGTAAGACTTCCACATCCATCTTCACTGCAGAATGTTATTGCAGCCTGGGTGGCCATAGACAAAATATTAAAGGAGCACCTCACAAGCAGTATAAATAACAGATTCCTTAAGGGTGCTTACAGCTCCCCACGCTAGAAACGCTATCAACCCCAATTCTTGGTGACATTATACACAGCATAGTAACAGCCGCAGCTAAAGGACAAAACATAAAACTCTGCTGGGTCCCGAGTCATATCGGAATAAAAGGGAACGAGAAAGCAGACTTGTGCGCTGCTCAAGCTCGTAGGATGGAAACGAAAAACGTAAACATACCTTTTAACGATTGCACAACATTAGTAGAACGGAAATTAAGGAAGAAATGGCAGTCGGCTTGGAACAGTGAAGTCAATAATAAACTACACTTAGTAAAGCCGGTTTTAGGGGAATGGAGGTCGTGTGACCACCAGGGATTCTCTGCCGTCTCCGAATAGGCCACACTCACCTTACACATAACTTCCTGCTAACAAAACAAAACAAACCTGTTTGCGAAAAATGCGGAGATGAACTTACCGTTAACCACATTTTATTCTCTTGTGCGAAACTGGAAAAACTAAGAAAAAATACCTCACTGAATTTTATAATCAATGCATTCCTTTTCACCCAGCAATGCTTTTACACGATAAGGCCAATGTTAACATACCTTCTCTTTTTAGCTTTTTAAAAGAAGCAGGCGTGCTTGAAAAACTGTAAACGTCTATCCGCTAGTTCACTTTATTATATGATACACCTCAGCTACTTTCTCATTTATGAGAAGGCTGAGGTTTTTATTTAACTGGTTGGGAGCCTAGGGATCCTTGCCCAGGCAAGGATAGGCGCTGAGACTACCTGGCCTTCTTAAGGCTTTTAACATTAGCCATGTCTAAGTTTCGTTTCTTCCGTTATTACTAGGTAGTACAGTTTTATTAGGCCATCTACACCAGCGATGATTTTTCACATTTTTGAAAATTCTACAGAAAACTCATTCTATACCTTGAGCATGGCGCATGATGGCCTTAGCTGCCTATGTGCCATAAAACCCAACACAACGCAACACAGCCTAGAAGTGCAGTAATTACAAATAAAAATAAACAAATGAAGTTGTTTTTGTTTCATAGATACGGTTACTTTTCTGGTGCACAAAATTCTCATAAAATAACCGAAACAAACGGTGCAAACATCGGCCGCGTTGGGAGTTTTTTTGCCGTATGCCACGTGTAGCGCCATATCGGGCGTACGACGCATTGGCAAAGATCTCAAATGTAATTTTGTTCATTTTTGACATCCGCACAAATGAAAAAAATTCCGACAATTACGTTACCTCCTCAGGCAAAATTTCAGCGCAGCTCGTCAGCTGTTTCAGCTCTTCGATAGATTGAGGCAAAGAATTCGATCACGACATGTGT
Source organism: Amblyomma mixtum (assembly GCF_055824585.1). NCBI lineage: Eukaryota > Metazoa > Arthropoda > Arachnida > Ixodida > Ixodidae > Amblyomma > Amblyomma mixtum. The sequence continues at coordinate 39,291,458 of NC_143015.1, read as the reverse complement.
ACAACTACAGATGATTGGTTATTTTTCACACATTTTCCTTCTTCAAGAAACACTCCACTAACAGTTCTTGACTGTCATAAAGGAAGTTTTGTGGTCGGAGAAAGAGATGGATATATGCTCGACTTGCCGCACCAATGCCTGGTTCTTAAAGACAAGGTCTACGCAAGTATTTCGCGAGGTTGTCACGAAGGGTTTCCACCGGTTGTCCCGCTCATTGGTTGAGAAAAAACTGGCAGAGAATAAACTATTTATATAGGCAGGCGGTGCGCAGTGGCAAACGGCTGCGGCTGTGCGTTTCGGCTTGGGCGGTGCAGATATCGAGATCCGGCGCTCCGTTTGCCGCCACACAGGGGTGGAATTGGAGGAGGAGCGAAGAGAGCAATTAAGGTATGGGGAGGTCGCGGGAAGCAGCGCGTGGGCGCATAGGAACGTTGCGCGGTGAAGAGAGAGCAGCGACTGACTGATGCCACTGACGCTGCTAGCGAGTCAAGTGAATATGGCTGTGCTTTTCGGCTTCGGAGGCACGCACCGTGATCCGCTGATGCCGAGCCGGCGCTTCGGCAAGCGGAGAACACCGCGCGTTATCTCGCGGTCGCCGCCACGGAGGAAGAAGGCGAAGGGGAGGGGGGGGGGGGGGGGGGGCAGGTTCTGCTTGGACCCCATTAAAAGCGCGCCCAGCTAGCGCAGTGAGCTGGTACGGCTGCGGGGCTGGTAACGCGAGACAACGGCTACGCCGCGAAACGCAGGAACGGGTGCCAAGGAGCTGCGCTATAAAATTACTCCATAAATAATGAAACGGCGCATTAACGGAGTGCTAAATCTGTGTGACCCTTTCTGCAGGAAATTAGTGAACATGCCGCGGTTACTCAGCGGATAGGCTCTCGGCTACAGAGTCTGATCACCGGTGTTCGAACCCGACCGCGGCAGCAGCGTTTCGATGAAGACGAAATGCAGAAAGCGCCTGTGAGCTGTGTGAAGTCAGTGCACGTTAAAGATCCCCAAGTGGTCGAAATTACTCCGTAGACCTCAACTAAGGCACCTCCTTGATTCCCTCCCTTAACCGTCCCTTTACAGTGCGGTTCGGGTGTACACTGAGATATGTGAGATGTTTACTGCGTCATTTTCTTTCCTCAAAACCAAACCAAACCCCAAACGCTTCGAGCCACCTGTTCTAAATCTACCGGCTGCCACGAGAGTGGGCGCCCTACTCCACCGCCACACCACTCCCTCTACACACGTGAGAGCGCAGTCTGGAGGCAGCGCCGGACACTCTTACGTCTCCCCGCTAACAGTGAGCCGCATGCGCCCAGCCTGATACCCACCTCACAGCTGGTGGTGGTGGATAATATTTATTTAGGCTATTTACAGGAGAGAATGGGGACCGGTCTTAAGGGCCAGCCCCTTACAAAGAGCGACGAAGGCGCTTTGGCTCTCTAACGTAGAGAAGCCAAGCAGGGAAGCCTCCCAGCTCTCTCAGGCAGGTGACGGGTAAGGGGGGAAAGCAGGGTTCAAGGGGCATGCCCACACCTGTGGTGCACGTTCGAGAACGCGTATCCACATGGCGGGCACTTCCCATTAGAAGTTTGGTTTATTGGTTTGGTTTATTGGGGTTTAACGTCCCAAAGGATGGACGCCGTAGTGAAGGGCTCCGGAAATATCGACCACCTGGGGATCTTTAACGTGCACTGACATCACACAGCACACGGGCGTCTAGAACTTCGCCTCCATCGAAATTCAGCTGCCAGGGCCAGGATCCAACTCGCGTCTTTCGATTCAGCAGCCAAGCGCCGTAACCACTGAGCCACCGCGGCGGGGCACTCCCCATTAAAAGCCGGATTATAATATTGGAGCTCTGCCGGGCACAGTACAGTGTTGGTATATAAGTGACGGAGCCAACGCTTCTCTCTTTTGGTTAGCCCTTTCGCAGGGCGGTGTGAAAGCAGCTATGCTTTGTTTGATACAACTGAATAACTCTTCCACCTTTCAGGCCCCAGCGGCCGACCTCTAACATTATCCGTGGGCGTGCCCGAAACCAGCGGCCGTGGGCCGCGTCCTGAACCCATCTCGCTCTTCCTGGTAGTCGCTCTGCTTGCTGCAGCCCTGATGAACAAGCGCAGACTGCTCAATAAGGCGAGGCATCAGGTGGAAGCCAGAGGGCTCCTGGACATTTAGGAGCCCTCCCACGGTGCATGTGCAGTCTTTTATTTTTTTTTGTTTAGATTAGTGAAGTTGAGCTTGCCCCCTGTCCTTCCATGCGGTTTGTCTCCTCCTCCTCCTTGCGGTTCAGCATCGTCGATACCACGACCACGATGACAATCACGATCAGCGCTGCTATGCAGGAAAGTGGAACCCAGAATAAGGGCGACGCAATGAAAGGCGACTCCTCACTGGATTCGTTTGGTGAATCCATAGCTTGCGTTGTCGTGACCTTGTTGTCCGGGGCCCTTGTGGTCGTGCTTTGCGTCTTTGTGCTTTGCGTCGTAGGGCTTTGCGTCGTCGTGGCCTTTGTCGCTGGGGCTTTCGCGGTCGTAGCCACTGTTGGTTTAACAGCCGAAGGGGTGTAAAACACGGAAACAATGTTCGAGGTTTCGGACTTCAGCCCATCACTGTTAGCTACTCTTGCTGCCAGGTAAGCGTCACAGGTCCAGGCGCCATCTTGCCCAAGCGAGGAGAAGGAGCGCGGAAGTGAAAAAGTGAAGGCATGCCGGCCACCAGATGGTAGCGGGTCGAGGTTGCCTTCGACGACGTCGGCTTCCTTGATCTCAGCCTCGTTATCGAAGTGGTCGTCTAGGTCTTCGTATTGTTGTCCGACTCGAATATCCACGGAGGAAGCTGCGGAAAGCAACGTCTTTGAAGCTGAAACCGGACATCATCAGGTGTGACGTCGTCATATGTGCCACCATAGAGGGAAAAAAAAACTAAGGAGGGAGCATGTCGTCCTGCGGCCAGCGTTCGCAAGCCGAGTGTTTATGAGGCCATTTTCTCCCTCAGTTTCTCGCTTTCCGAGACATTACTTTGTTTTCATTTTGGTTTGTCTTAGTGCGCGCGTAAGCGTGACCCGCGGCGCGGGCGTCTACAGCAAGGAGGTTCATCTACAGTCAGTTTGCCGCGCTAATCCGCGCATGCGCTTGCGCAGCGGGGCTAAATTTTACCGCACCCTTTCACGTGGTGTGATCACGCGGGGACAAACTCTTTTTTTCCCTATCTTTACTTGTTAAGGCTAGGCTTCCTGGTTGTCGCCGGACGCTCACTCCTCAGTTTTTTTTTCCTCCAAGTGTGCCACAGACTGAGATATGCGCTTTGCTTTCGTTTCCCTCGCCATGTTTTCACAGACGTCATGTGGCCGTTCTGGCTGTTTATATTTCACGACGTAACTTTAAAAGGACTCATTCTTCGTCAAGATGCCGAGAGCGTCTCGCTCCCTTCTGACATCAATTAGTCGTGACGGGTTAAACTTGAACTAACATTTTCAAAATAGTTAGTCTAACGTCCATTACATACTTATGACGATGAAATACTGCGCTTGATAACGTGCCGAAAACCGAAATATTAGCATTGTCGCCTTTCTCAAGTGATCAAGTCAAGCGTAGCACTGTCGCATGTTGAAACAACTCCATCTCAGACGCACGAAATGGTCCTCAATTCCGCAGCCGTTTAAGCTGGTACTTTTTCTAATTATACGTCCGTTCTGATGAACCGCAAATATTTACGAAGTTATTTTCTCTCCGCTGTGCTAGCGGTTTCCCGCACCATGTCTCTCATAGTCTAAAGTTGCGTTCCAATTCAAGTCGCTGACTTTGCAACATGTATATACAAAAAAAAATTAAATTCCCGGGCACCTTTCTTTTAAACCTGGATATTCGTTGTGCCTTTTACGAAAGATAGCATTCGTATAAAAACGGCCTGCGAAATTGAGTAGAAGTAATGAAACGTTCGAGGTCACTGCGCGGACCGCATTGGAATAATGCGAAAGCACTGACGCCTCCTCGGCACCGCGTCACCGCGTCACGCAGCAATTGATCACCGCGTCACGCAGCAAACGATCACGACAGGCGCGCGCCAACAGCGAGAGAACGACCGCTGGTGGTGGTGGCAGCGGATACTGGTCCCGACGTATGTTGGCCTGTTAGTGGCATCACTCTTAGGGACCAGGGGAAACGGGATGGGAAGGAGGGGGAATAGGAGGGGGAAGAGAACGACCGGCGTAGGAGCGGCCTGCCGAAGCGGAAGGGGCCCTATAATCATTTCAAGTTGCTTTTTTGTTGTGCCGTCGCTCTACGCCTCTCACGTCACAGTGACAGCAAGAAGCTACGGTGGGCGCTCTCCTCTGCAGCCCCGGTGACGTCACAGCGAAACTTACTATGACGAGATGACTTAACGCCATGGGTTGCCATAGTAACCGCACCAATAATTCACCACCACCACACATTAATTGCCATAATTGCAAGACGGCAATGAAGCCACAACTTTTTCACCCATAATTCCCCTTAATTTATTTATTTATTTTATTTATAAATACTGCGGTCTTGAACTACAAGACCATCGCAGGTGGGTACATGATTTGTGTAACACCCAAGGACAAAGAAAAGGAAATACAGCAGACAAGGCGTCACAGCAACGAAATTAGTACATCACACTGTACTGTATCAAATTCACAACCTCAGAATATATATACTGCAGTCATAGAGCCAAGCATATAATTAAGTAAATATAAACAAATTACTCATCAACCGAACATTCAACATTTCACTCTAATTCATTCTTAATTCCCCTTAGTCCGTTAGTTGTTTCATTTCTCTCCGTAATTCATAAATTAACTCATTAAGGCCGCGATTTTCCCACACTTACATTGCGTACCCATTTCGGGATTTCAATTTGGCGCTAGGTGTTGGCTCCGCAAGCAGGTCCGGTCACCTGTTCCCACACTTCTGGTGTTTTCAAATTTGGCGCACACTCTGCTCTAGCTCTGCCCACATTTTGGGCATTTTTGGCTCTAATGCGCGGAATATATATAACCAGCCCCTATATATAGCGTTCATTGATTACGAGAAAGCATTCGACTCAGTAGAAACCTCAGAAGTCATGCAGGCATTGCGGAATCAGGGTGTAGAAGAGTGTTAAGTGAAAGTATTGGAAGATATTTATAACGACTGTGCATCTGCCGTAGCTCTCCATAAAGTCAGCAATAAAACAACAATAAGGAAAGGTGTCAGAAAGGGAGACAAGATCTCGACTATGCTATTCACTGCCAGTTTACGGGAGGTATTCCGGGGCCTGAAATGGGAAGAGATGGTGATAAGAGTTAATGTAGAATACGTAAGTAATTTGCGATTCGCTGATGACAAAGCCTTGCTAAGTCACTCAGGACATGAACTGCAAAGCATGATCAATGAATATGACAGGCAGAGCCGAACAACGGGGCTAAAATTTAGCATGCACAAAACCAAAGTAATATTCAACAGTCTAGCAAGAGAACAGCAGTTCGCATTTGGTGGCGCGGATCCGAATTGGTGTCAATTTAGGGCAGGTAGTGACAGCTGATCCTGATCATGAGAGGGAAATAACTAGAAGAATAAGAATGGGGTGGAGCGCATATGGCAGGTTCTCTGAGATCATGAATGGCAGTTTAGCAATATCCCTCAAGAGAAAAGTATACAACAGCTGTATCTTACCGATACTCATCTATGGGGCAGAAACATGGAATCTAACAAAGACGGTTCAGCTTAAGCTAAGGACAACGCAGCGAGCTATGGAAAGAAAAATAATAGGTGTAACATTATGAGATCGGAAGCGGGCAGAGTGGGTGATAGAACAAACGCGTGATATTGATATCCTAGTAGAAATCAAGAGGAAGAAGTGGGCTTGGGCAGGGCATGCAATGCGAAGGCAAGATAACCGCTGGTCCTTAAGGGTAACGGAGTGGATTCCAAGAGAATGCAAGCGTAGCAGGGGGCGGCAGAAAGTTAGATGAGCGGATGAGACTAAGAAATTTGCGGGAATACTGTGGCTGCAACTGGCGAAGGACAGGGTTAATTGGAGAGACACGGGAGAGGCCTTTGCCCTGCAGTGGGCGCAGTCAGACTGATGGTGATGATGATGATTAACTACTCAGCCGATTTTGAAAATTCTTTCTTTGCGCAGCATCCTCACATCATCCTATTTCGATTACAACCACTCCTTTGACTATCTCTTTAGAGTTCCCCGCAACTACTGCCGACACGTTTTGATGACACGCTTTAGTGACACTACCCAGCGAATATAGCCTATAGTCGGATACAACTTAAGAAGCCAGCCGCTTTTCCCCGTCAAAGGATCTCATTACATCCAATGACATCGGCCGGTTCTCATTGTCCTGCTAGTGTGACAATCCAGGGTGTGGCAGATGAAAGGGGATAGTCCCCTCCCTCCGTAGTCGGGGATAGACCCCTCTCTCCATTGTGGCACGGCTCCCTGCATTGTCACCCTAGCAGGGTCACGAGAAATGGCCGACGCCATTGGCTGGGAGGGGGTCCCTTTTGACGGGGAAAAGCCACTGACTTCTTAAGTGGCATCCGACTATAGTAATGCTTTCGCATTAATAAACCTCTACAGTAATAGTTGCAGCTGTCGGGGCCAGTTGGTATCTTCGTTATGCTGCCGAAAACGTAAGGTGCAGTACATCACAATTCTGTTCTGGCATCCCGTCCCTCGAGTCATTTCGCAACTTTGGTGTGCCTACTGGATAACACAACGTGAACTTGTACTCTTTGGCGAACTACTCGCGAATATTTTTATTCACTGTGATATCCGATTTAAAGTGAGTACGGGGATATGAGACGGTTACCTGACGAGCCCGAAAGACATCCTCCCATTCTATTAGCTTCTTTAAATGTTCCTAAAGTTCTCCACAGAACTACGGGATTATAGTACCGTGGAGATTTCGGATACAAATATTGCGAACAAGGCGGTGTATATTTTCGCCTCAGTGAAGTAAAATGGCGCATTTTATTTATTTAAAAGGTTACAATAGTATTTAGAGAACGTGTTTTGCGGTGGATATCAAACTTTAAAATAATGGAGGACGTATGAGAACAAGGCCGATTTTCATTTCATTGCTGATCTTTTTCCTTTTTCCCCTTTGTTCTCCTCCCCAAGTGTAAGGTAGCCAACTGGGCATCGCCTGATTAACCTCCCTGACTTTCCGTCCTTTTATCTCTTTGTCTCATGAATGTATGCGGCAACATAGCGCGAACAGTGTCGAAACAATCAATAAAAATCTTTAAAATGCTTCCCTCCCTCCCTGATCTGCTCTCATGCCTTCGATGAGACTGACTCATGATAGTAAATTATGTGCCTGTGAGCTCCACAGTACACGTCTCTTCTTAAAGTGCTTACCCTTTCCAAACGTCAGGTGAGCTCCTGGCCACGTCCAAGTTACCCTCACCAGGAGAGTGTTGCTCTTTCCCGGCCACACGTCTTCCACGGCCAGGTCACTGATGGGTTCTGGAGGCACTTGCGCTTCCACAATATCTGTCGTGACATCGAAGGAACCCCCGGACACCACCCTCTGGAAATCGTCCACTGGTTCACCGGGTGGGCCGGTGGTGTCGTCGGTTTTGGTGTCGTTGACAAGATCGAGCCACTCCAACGGCCACTCGCTCCGGAAGTCGCTTTCGTTGTATTCATCTGCGTGGACCACAGCCGGCAAAGGTTCATAAGGAGAACGGGGACAAGAATTCAGGCCACCAGTGCAGTTTGGAAGCTCAGAAAAAATATATATACTGACGGTTACGATAGTCCTAACTGCTAAATCAGAGTTTCAGCTCTGTAGGTGTTTTGGTTTCCGATATATTGAGGTAAAGAATTTGATGTCTATTTTCCACACACACACTACCTTCATGTACCACTCCTCTGCCTTTGAATGTAATGAAGGTGACTTTCCGATCAGATCAGTATATGAAGATATGTTCAACCTGCTCCAACAATGACAGATTCATAAGCAGACGGTTTACATGTCAGTGCACGTTAAACTACCCCACCTGGTCTAAATTTCTGGAGCCCTCCACTACGCCGTCCCTCATAGCCTGAGTCGCTTTCAGACGTTAAACCCCCATGAACCATAAACTAGGAACACAATGCTGTGAGTGGTGGCTGACGCGGACAGTCTTTCGCGCGCAGCACATTTCCCAGCACCGCCGGTCAACGGAGAGGAGTGCGGTTCCAGGGCCTCGTGGCAGCGCGTGGGTCCGCACGCCGCTAAAGACACTCCTCTACGCACCGCCGAAGAGACCCCCCAACATCTCCCTCAACCACCCTATCTCCACACGTGTAGTAGCCATGGACGACGGATGCGCAGGAGGGGTGCGCAGCACTTTGGCGCTATCTGTCAGCGAGCGACGGCAGTTTCCTTCGCTCGGCATGGCTGGTCTCAGAGTGTCTTACTATCACCTAGAGGGAAAGCTGGCTGCTGCGCTTCAGCCACCACGGACGCTCAAAGCATCATGGGCCGGTGAGCTACTTTGTGCGGGACAGTCATATTTATTCGGAAACACGGAGTGGCACTACTAAGTGTTTTTAAAACGCAGTTTTCCGTGTGAGAGAAGAGCGAGAAGAGCCGTCAAATGGCGCGCCCCGCGAACAGACGACTTTTGCACGAACGTAGTCCACAAACTCCATAGTAGCGAAAACGCAACCGCACAGGACGTCAATAATAGGTTTCTCTGATTCGAAATGCCATTTAGAAACATCTTAAAGTGGTTGAGCAAAAACATTTTTTACGCATATTTGTTTTTTTAAATGCTCTTGTTAAGCGCACTTGTTAAGCGCACGCAACCGCGCTTAGTGTGAGCTACATTGAGGCCTGCGACTGGTTTCTTGCAAAAGCGATCAACATCAGCGCTTTCAGCGACAAGCTGAAAGAAACCAATAGCTTCGCCGCGGTGGCTCAGTGGTTATGGTGGTCACCTGCTCACCCGAATGATTCGGGTTCGATCCCGGCCGTGGCGATTCAATTTCGATGGAGGCGAAATTCTAGAGGCCCGTGTACTGTGATGGCAGTGCACACTAATGAACCCCAGTTGGTCGATATTTCCGGAGCCCTTCGCTACGGCATCCCTCACAGGCTGAGTCACTTTGGGACGTTACAAACCCCAAAACCAAAGCCAAACCAATGAAAGCACGAGTTATTGGGCAGAAAAGGGCGAACGTCTGTACTTGTGTGAAAACCTTGCAGAAGAACAAAATTTTTACTTCTGAAAACTAAAGAGTGAGCTTGCAAAAAAAAAAAAAATAGCGGTGCTCTAGCTCTGTTTAAACAGAGTGAGAAACGGTAGCGTCACGTTGGATTAGCCTTATAAAGTCTTGCTATGCCGTTCGTTTAGAGTTTCTTCGGTATTTTCCTCACTAAACCAGCGCTTCTCAATATTTAACCAAAGCTAAAGCGAAGTTAATTTTTCATGCTCGCCTGAACGCGTGATCCTACGGCCTAGCATGTGCTCACCATGTGTGCACTTCGTGCCTGGCGCGCCGCTGCTACTTCCCTTATGTATTCGGTATAGGAGGCCATGTTGTGACGGCCTCGCACGTGTACACGGACTTATTCCTAGGCACGCCGCTGCTCCTACCGTGATGTATTCGGTTGAAGATGGCGTGACGTCACGCCCTATCAAGTAAACGTCGCGTTTAGGCTGTTCTGCGAGCCCATGGTCGATCATGGGATCTAATTTTGGTTGACCCTGACGTCCTCGGCTCGACATTGACTTGACCTTGAAATCACCATGACAGCCTCGCCTTGACCTTCACTTGACCTTGGCATGTCCAGTTGCGTGGCCATTGGTATGATCAGTGACCATCCACCCGTTCTACAACCTTATAAACTGAAGGATTCACCTTGGCTGAGCCTTGAAGGTCATGGCTCAAGGCTTATGAACGTGGGTGGCGCTGATGAACACTCTCAAGGTTAGGTTACTTGTAAACATAAATACCCCCGAAAGCAGAAGGTTTGACAGCCGTCGCCGTAGCTCAGAGGTAGAGCACTGTACCGTATGGAGCATGTTATAGAGCTTATGGAGCATGTTATATCTAAATATCTTATGTCATTTCTGGAAAAAAATAACATCCTGTCTCCCTTTCAACATGGTTTTAGAAGAGGTTTATCTACGGTTACTCAGCTCGTCACTACAGTTCATGAATTCGCTTCATCGATTGACAATGCTGGACAGGTTGACGTCATTTTTTTAGATTTCAGCAAGGCGTTTGATCGCGTCATGCACAATAAGCTCATCTTTAAACTTCAGCATCTTGGACTTCCAACAGCATTTGTCGAATGGATTAAAACCTATCTTTCCAACAGAAAACAGTTCGTCGATGTTAAAAAATCTCATTCAGGTATTTTACCCGTTACCTCTGGTGTACCTCAAGGCAGCGTACTTGGGCCTCTTTTATTCCTTATTTATATCAATGATTTGTTTATCTCCGTAAATACGTCCGAAGTCAGTATTAGACTATTCGCAGATGACTGCATTCTGTTTAAGAAAATTAGCAGCACTACCGACCAAGAATGCCTGCAGTCAAATCTTAAAAATGTCCTAGAGTGGTGCACCCTTTGGTTCATGAAAATAAACAGCGACAAATCGGTTCTTCTTCAGGTTACTAACAAGAAAGCGCCATACAGTTTTAATTACGCAATAAACAATCTTCCACTGCTACAGGTGAGCGAATACAAATATCTTGGAGTCACCTTTGCAAACCGCCTCTCATGGTCCAGCCACATTAATAACATTTGCTCGTCTGCTTCAAGAAACCTTGGCCTTCTAAGACACAAATTAAAACACGCTCCCTCTGAACTTAAACAACTTGCCTTCAACACACTAATTCGTCCGAAACTTGAGTATGCTTCTGTCGTATGGGATCCGCACTTAAAAAAGGATATAAATAAACTTGAAATGATCCAAAGAAAAGCCGTCCGTTTAATTTTTAACTCTTACCATAGCTCTATCTCGCCATCCATTCTGATGTCTACGAAGAACATATCCACTCTAGAAAGAAGGAGAGCACTTGCAAGGCTTAAAGTTCTGTACTCATTTTACTCTAGTCAATTTAATATTGATGCTGCTCCCTATATATCCCCCCGTTCTACACGACAGACACGCAATAGCCACAACCATAACCATACCCCGTACTTTGCACGCACAAATATGTTCAAAAACTCATTTTTTCCCCGAACAATCAGAACGTGGAACTCACTGCCAGCAAATGTCTTTTCGGCTCAGGATACCGCTGCTTTTGAAAAGAGTATCCTATTGTATGTGTAACCTTAACAATATCATTTCCCTCTGTTTGGTTTTCTTTTTTTTTTGTTGCCGGAACGCTGGATTTGCGAAGTGTTTGATATTATTTCTGCTTTTTTAATGTTTCCCCCCTGCTTCGTCTCTATGACTGCAGTATGTGTAAAATAAAAAATAAATAATTCGGACGTCGTGGGTTCGGATCCCACCGGCGGAATGTGGTTGTTTTTTCTTCTGCTTTTCTAATCAATTAGCTTTAAGCGATGACATATTCAGTAATATTCTAAATTGATCTACACCACAAAATAAATAAATTAATTTTAAAAAATCCCCTGTGCCCCTTCGTTTCTGTGGCTGTTGGCTTCTGTCATATTTACAACGAGCCCCTCATTCCCCTTCCTTGTTTGCTTATCAGCAACGCAAGGCAGTCTCATCCCGAGAAATCTAGAAGTGAAGCTACCGCTTTAAAAATATCAGGTTTATTTGGTGCTTCAGTGGCAAGGTTTTCGCGGAAGGGAAGGTGAGACTGCCCAAATCATTCGATATTAAAGTGACATCGGGGACCTTTAATGCTAAGCATGTATCGTTTGTGAGGATACATGCTTACCATGATACATGAGAAGGTGATTTGCGGTAGATGGTAATCTCCAACTTCATGTAGGATGTGTTTCTGGAAACGCAAGTTAATGGTGCGTCCATGATTGCTATGGAAGCTGTGCAAGATCGGGTATTCACCTTGTTGGTATTGCATAACGGTGGTGGCACACAACCGCTACCCGCATTCGAATACGAGTCCACATATTGTCTTGACATCTATTTTTTATCTTTATTTTTGTTTGGAACAGACCACTGCGAGGCGGTTACACCGACCTTCGAGCCCTCGGGGACAGTACATTCTCTATGCATTCGATTCCAACCGGAATATCCGTTCGCCACTGTCGCCAGTAGCGCGCACCACTCGGCCTGCTTGGCGTTGCATACAGTCCGCTCAACAGTTGGTGTAATCGGCTATCGGTGGAGCGTTCCAGGATTGAGAACACATGTCAGGAGACTAAACCCAGCGCATTAGCGCAGTGTGAGATATCGGGACCTTTTTATTGTAACTAAAATGACCGGAGTAATTATTTTGGCCAACCCGATTTTCACATGAGACCAAATGAACTGAAACTTTCTGAGCTGAAAGCTTTCTTTATTCAAGGTCAAACTAAAGCTTTTCCTTCTTAATTTGTAATTTTTTTGTTATTGATCCTATGTATCGCGGCATCTGTGAGTGTTTTACTGTACTTTATCCTGCATTACATTGTTTGTATTTAAATATTTCAGTAAATAATATTACACTATGTACCTATATTTATTCTGTGCGTCACTAATTAATGTGTTGTGTATTTTATATTATGTTGCATATTGAAATTCATTTTCATGGGAGGTCCCGCCCGCGGTCTTGTACCATGGGACCTCTCGCTGTATACTATTGCAACTTTGATTGTATTCAATAAACTTTCAACTTCAACTTCAACTCTCATGCACAAGCCGGGGCATATCGCCATGCGACGGATGCTTCAGATTCGTTGTAAAGTAGGCAGGAATTTAACGAAATAATCTTTGTAGGAGTGCGGTGTTTTACGCCCCAGTGGGACACACGGTTTATATGGGCGAAGCCGTAGAGGATCGCAACCGAATATTTTATACCACGTGGGAGTTTCTGAGGGGCCCTCGCACCGCAGAGTATTCAGGTTTTTTGGAATTCTACCTACATCCAAATGCTGCCCCGCGGCCGAGTCCCGATTTGGCCATGTTGGGATAAGTAGCCCAACGCAAAAACCTCGTAGCCTCCGCGTTGAGTCCAATCACATAGAGAAATCAAACTAAAATTACTTGTTAGCAAAGTTGTCCCTTTAAAAGCAAAGAATGAAAATCTCAACAATGGCATTAGTTATACGCCCACCAGGCAGTTGGAAATGGCTGTAGCAGCCGTATTACTCCGCCTAGCTTTTACATATGCATTAGTGCGTCTTAGTGGCACACGCGCTCCCCACAGCCGCGCACTCGACCGAACACACCTACTACAGCTGTGAAATTGGACAGGCGACATATATGAGAGACAGGCTGCACGAATCAAGCGCTATCATTAAACTGATTCCTATTTATTGAATTCATTTAGAAGGTAAACGAAGCGGAACAAGCTTCGACACCGGTCGCCGCTGGAGATCCCCGTTATTCTCCAGGCTGTTAAGAACGGCTTGAGTAGGAAGCAGCCAGCACCCATGTTTCTCCTTTATGGTTCCGAGAAGCCCCTGTCCACTCGACGACGTTTGCCTCAAGGCGTGCCGGATTGACCGTGAGGCGAGGGCAACGCACTTTGTTGCGTCTCCCAAAAGAACCCAAAAGAACAACTGAAAACAAAAGCGCCGAATTCCCCGGGGTCGGCTCAAGTGCGGGGAGACGTCAAGCCGGTGGACGTTGCCTCGTTTCGGTGGCTGTTCTGCGTACCGAGCACCGCGGGGAACTTCCGCGACCTACGTGAACGTCCCGAAGAACAAAGGACGACTTCCGGAAGCCTTTTCCCGACCTCGCATCGCCCCCCTTTCGCGACGGATTTCTCCTGACGGACAGTTTTCGGCAGCCCGGGGAACCCGTCCTCGGGTCCGAGAGCGTCGCATTCCGCTGACTTCTTTACCTCGAAGGGATTCTCCTCTCCCAGGCTCAGCACCTGAAGGGGCGAGTTCACAAGTGCGTGGCTGCGGTGTTTTTGCGCTCGAGTGAATGTTTCTGCTCACTCCCACCCTGACGACGGCGTGATCAACCTAGGGAAGTTAGGGATGAAGCACGCTATAAAACTCGATGTCGTATGCAGTCGAGGACCAAATTTCTGATCCGGACCCTTGTAAAAATGTAAATAAATACAGTCTCCTTTTCCCACCTTCGAACTTCTTTGCTGAGCGGCGCTCCTGTCCTGGTGGTGGGAACGGGCGTCGTCTGGACCGTCGTTCTGCCTAGACGCAACCCCAAAACCTGGCCCACAACAAGGCCTATTGATGAAGACATTGCCTTGATAACGAGACCAACTTATTCCATATCTATTCAATTCAGATCGTTCTCGCCATTTGTGATTAGCTCAAGCTACGACACTCTACTGCTATTAAAATCACCACCCTTTCGTCGAGCCTTGGGAATAAAGCTTCGATATATACGAAAGAAAAGCGACGTTACATTACGCCACCTTTGGGGTTTTAATTTACACCACACCTCTGCATTCGAGAGTCAGCAAAGTCGGCATTCGCTCAGAGTTGCATTGTGCTCGAATAACGGTGCATCTCCTGTTCCTTGGGGGCAGCCCGCGTGATTACACCTAGGACTGGAGTTGACTCATTACTACGAGTGGAGGCTATGCGAGTGTCTGAGCGGGCAAATGTGCCGGGTACATGGAAACTCACCCGAATCAGGATCAACGACTCTTATTACGGTCAAGGCATCCCAGTCCTCCGACGGGTACGGCACGCGAGTCGTATTCTGGTTTGAGACCTCCGCCGTGACGGTGTATCGTCCTTTGCCTATGAACTGGCAGAAGTAGCCGCTGTAGGTGCCATCATATTGGTGAGTGTCGGGTACTGGGAAAAAGTAAGGAAAGACACATGATGACCGAAAGCGAGAGAGTGGAAGGAAGAAGAATGAAATGAAAGCGACAGTCGGGAAGAAAAAGAGAGAGAGAAAGAGCAAATAGATGAGAAAGAGAACGAGGAAGAAGGAAAGAAAGAGAGGAAGGCAGGAAGACGGGAACACAGGAAACACCAACGTAACAGACGTCACAGCGCATTTCTGATGGATCACGATATTCAGCGTCTGGTTACGAGAAATGACCCGCATCACGGGCCTCCGGCTTTCCGGAATCAATTATTAGATATTTACCGAAAACCATTCCCGTATAAAAAAAAGAAATTCGAGAGTCTCGCATTCTCTCTTTATCACGCTTTTTGATCTTTCCTTTGCATGATATCCCCTTCAGGGTAGGTTCAGGTGTTTGGTAATCCCTTCGACTTTCTTGTGTGACACAAACAAGGGAGCCAAAAACACGCAGGACATGGTCCGAGCACATACCTTGTTTTATGAGGAAAGTCCAGCTTTTTAGCGAATGTTATTGTTACACTGTGGAAGAGGGTCGAATGTTTCTTACCATACCTAGCAATAGCTCTTACTTATTCCGTCGTCATGAAGGCGAATCTTTATCGGGTGCGGATCGTTGTTCGGGCGTTTTACTGTGGCGACGACCACGGCGTCTATAACCGGCTTCTCTCCCTTGGTGACCTTGACATAGACGACCGCATCGTTGAACCTGTCCACCTGTTGTTTGCCCATCTCGCAGTGGACTCGTAACTGCTCGTCGTCGTTGTTCCTTGGTTCCGTCTCGACCTCGACATTGACTTTCACTGGGGCCGGGGTGGGACTCGTCACGTGCAGTGTCCAGGTTCCAACCTTGTAGGCGCAAAAAAAGTGTGAGTAAGCCTTTGTGATGCTGGTTGCTTTGTCATGCTTTGCAATGCTGGGAAGATTTTTTTCTTAGAGCGGACCTTTCATCCGGTGACCTTTTTTCCGCGGAGTTTATGTGCAAGTGTAGCATATTAAGGGCACATCTCGACAGAGTTGAAGAAGAAAACTCCACATTATCGTCACGTGTGAACACCCTTCAAAGAAATCTAGGCGTAGAAATGGGAGAAATAATGGCGGACACCATGATCGGAAACTGCTATGGCGGAAATTCCCGCGCGAGTCACGTGGATGGCGCCTGCACTTGCGTGGGCAGTGAACGCAGAGTAGGTCAAGCAGGCTTGGACAGGGACAGGAATTCACAGGTGGCAGCTAGGAAGTCTGGAGGCCATGGAGAGGAAGGGAACAAGGTAAATCCCAAAAAGGAGGCCGGAGTGAGAGCCAACAGATAGACGGAAAGAAAGTGACTCAATGACAGCAGGAGGCAGAAAACTGAAATTAGTAGGGAGGGAGAGAGAGCACCCAGGTGCATACGGCTGGTGGCTCAAACATGAGGACCTGTGCAGGATGTACAAATATGTTTCACCTCAGACTTGACACAATTTAGCTTAAAGAGCGATTTCTTAACTGTAGCATTATTGCCAACGGTATAGTAGATTAGTATACAGCAAAGACCTATTATTACAAAGAACTACTATTGTTAGGCTGATCAATTTTAACAGACGCGTAGCCCACCCCAAGTAATATCCATACGAGTTTGTAGAATTTCGAAGAAGCGGTTACCCTTGGCGTTGTGTCTCAACAATTTTTGGCTGCATCGGGTCAAAAAAGATGCGGTTTTGAGAAGCTTGCAGGCAACGCGACCTCTGCAGTTGACGTAACTGGTGGAAAGTGCCGAAATTTGGTGTGCCGCAGAACAGAGGGTAGGTGCGTTTTCTAATTTGTTAAAGGTAATATGGATATTACTTACGGTGGGGTACACTGATTTATAAAGTAAGGAGCCTAACAGTATTATTTAAAGGTTAACTACTGAATATTAGTTACCTAGCTATCTCACTAGGACGTTTGAGATGTATTAAGATCCACTACACGGCTGACAAAGGTATGCCGAAAAAAGCGCTCTCCTAACTCAAAACGACTATTTATAAACCTTGCGTAAAGTCTTAGGTGAAACACCCTGTATATACCTTACAACCATCATGTGTGTGTGTGTGTGTGTGTGTGTGTGTGTGTGTGTGTGTGTGTGTGTGTGTGTGTGTGTGTGTGTGTGTGTGTGTGTGTGTGTGTGTGTGTGTGTGTGTGTGTGTGTGTGTGTGTGTGTGTGTGCGCGCGCGTGTGTGTGCGTGCGTGTGTGTGCGTGCGTGCGTGCGCGTGCGTGCGTGCGTGCGTGCGTGTGCGCGTGTGCGTGTGTGCGTGTGTGCGTGTGCGTGCCCGTGCGTGCGCGTGCGTGCGTGCGTGTTAAACGGCCTGAACATTAAGAGCCCCCTTAACCAGTAACCGAATTAGACTCCTATAATTAAAAATTCCCCAGCGCACTGATTTAAGTAGTTTACTTACCTTTCTAGATGATTCAATTTCTAAATTTAATTGCTCATTAATGCCACTTCACTTTCATTCTTAAACTAAAATGCCATGTATCTGAAACCGTCTTAACGAATGACAACGAGCAGAATACCCAACACTGTGATTCAGAATTTAAAAAAAATACGCTCCTTTTCAAAACACACAGAACACCAGACGACTACCACATTTTCCAACAGAAACCACGTCCAAACTCTTAGACCACCTTGGGATAAACCTTCTATATATTAAGCATAGCTTCAAACCTTTCACAATACTAGTAAGACCCGTATAGACATTATGTGACGCAAAAAAGCTTAGAGAGACACAATTAGCGGCGAAAAGATAACATTCATAGCACCCATCGTTAGACCAGCTAAACGGGGGGGGGGGGGGGGGGGATTATGCCGCAATAGCAAACATTCTCAGCTACCATTTTCCCTCCATCTTGTTGAAATTCTTCCTCATCCGCCCGCCAAAGTCCGGCCTTCTCATCATGCTTATTACATCTCCTAATTTACATCAGCTCAGCCATCCTAGCAAAAAAAATCATTATTTACGTTCATTGTACACACCATAGTTTTACACCATAGTCACACCATAGTATTTGGATTAGTCGGTAGAGCACCGTACGCGACATGCGGAGGAAATGGGGTGCGAATCCCACCGGGAACATGTGGTTGTCTTTCTTCTAGATCCCACTATTTATTTGGTATCTAAAAATATCGGTTTTGATCCCAAAAATAAAGCAATACATAACAAGAAAAAGAAATGGCCATAGCTTAACTCAGTTATGCCTGGATGTGCGTAGCGAGAGGTACGGTTAATCTTATCGTTTAACTTGGTTATCCCCAAGGTTGCATCTGTATCGTTTAGCTTAGAACGTCTCAATGTTTAGGTTTTGTTGTTACCTAACGTTAAGTTATAGTTACATTAAATACTAGACGTTTGTAAAATGTAACGCATTTTTTTTTTTCAAAGTATTGATCTCGTTGTTTTCAAATTGCCACAAAAACGGTCCGATGGTCGGTGAAGTAGCAAGCAGCCGTATCAATAGCTCCGACAGAGTACTTCGAGGTCAAGGTTTGTCTCTGGTAAACCAGGTCGATCGTGGCTCCTCAAAGGGTAGTCTGCATGTTGGGTGGTGGTGGTGAAAACTTTTATTTCATGAAATAGAGTTTGGGAGCCACAGAGTGGCCCCGCGGCATGGTCGGCATCCCTAGTCCGGTACACCGCATGACAAGGCCCCGTCTCTCGCCCGTTCCACCAGAGCCCTTTGGGACACAAGCGATGAGCAGTTGAGAATAGCAGTCTCCCATGCCTCTCAGGAAGATATCACAGGTCTTCCCACATTGCGGGCAACGCTCATCCGTGTTCGGATCGTAATGTTTTATGATTGCAGGAGAGAGTAGAGTACCTTTCTGCATACGCCTTAAAGTTCGCTCCCCCATCTTACGCAGCCCCTTTGCAGGGGCCGGGAAACGGCGGTGGTTGTCGCTATAATGCGTTATTATTTCCCTGAACCGCAGCAGCGGCTCGTTAGTCTCCGAGCCAGAAGAGCTGGGACGAGGAGCCCGGTGAGTAAGCGCACGGGCAGCCGCGTCAGCGGCCTCATTACCTCGAAGCCATGGTGGTTATGAGCCCAAATGATTCTTTTCGGTGTTGGATCAGTGGCAGTTCGTCTTAAAATACAAGCGGCTAAGGGAGAGATGGCTCATCTGCCATGTGATGATTACATGTTTTCCGGGAGACCGCGATGATGATTCTCGAATTGGCGTGAGCGGCAGCAAGTGCGATCGCTACTTCCTCGGCTCGCATTGTACTCAAGGCTCGAAAGGAGAGTCCATCAACGTGCATTTCCTGGTGAACGACAGCGGGCGTGTAAAATCCCGTGGGCGATGGCCCTGTTACGTCTACATAGTAAACACCGGTTGGTGGTGGTGGTGAAAACATTTATTAAGACGGGACAGAAGGTATGCGTGGATGAGTCCGTGAGGGACTGATCCTTACAAGCACTGGGAGGAGGTCCCTTGTATGGAACCCCAGTAGCGGTGGCCGCCGCCCGGGCGCGACCGACTAAGGCTTGTTGGGCCTCTAAGTCGTGGCAGCCGAGCAAGGTCGCCTCCCAGTCCTCCCGGGCTGTGTTGGGGATGAGGGGAATAGCCGGGTTGGAGGGGCAGGCCAAAGACCATGTGATAGCTGTCAGAAGACACCGTTCTACAGTGCGGGCAGCTGCCGTTAAAGACAGGTCAAACTGTTTTAGTGCTGCCGGGCACAGCAATGTATTGGATTACCAGCCGCAAGGCATCCTTACTTCGTAACCTCCCGCATTTGTTGGAAACCCGGCGGACCATGCGGCCCACCTCGTCCCCCACCTTACGGCTAGGGTAAAGGCAATGACTGTCTTGAAAGTAGGTTGTAACATCTTTGCAGGTATAGATCGGATTAGGATCGGGTTCCTGATCGTGAGGGGAGAAAACAGCCCGGTGGGAGAGCGGGCGGGCGGCGGCGTCTGCTGCCTCGTTTCCTGCCAACCCCTGATGAACAGGGGCCCATACAAGGTAACGGTGAGCGGGGTCTGTATCCCGTATGCAATTTTGGTAGATTCGATAGAACAGGAAGGGAATATAGCCTTGTTCGACGTTCCGACAAGCCCCTCGCGAGTCGGTGATTATGTATCTTGAATCGGATTGTCAGGCCGCGAGAGCAATCGCGACCTCTTCGGCTTGCGTTGCACTGCGGCCTCTGAAGGTGAGGCCGTTAACTGTGTTGCTGTTGTGAGCTACCGCCACCGTGCACCATCCGCTTTGGTGAAGACTGGAGGCATCATCGTAGATTACACCTGTTTTGTTGCCATAATGTCGGGCTGGGGCTTTTGCTCTTGCCAGGCGCCGACCATTATGGTCTTCGTGTGACATGTTGGCTGGAAGAGGCCGCACGTGGAGAGCACGTCTCCACAGTTCTGGGATGCGAAACCTGTTCCATGGGGGGGGGGATGTGTTGGATATAGAGTCGAGCAAGAAGGCGGCGACCCGACTCTGTTAGGGATAAGCACGTGTACTCGTTTGTAATGTGAGCCTCCCGGAGCTCCCGGAAAGTATTCACCACCCTACGATCCAGAAGCAGGCTGTTTGAAGTAGTGACGGGGAGGTCAAGGCCACGCATAAAAATTTTCCGAGGGATGACCTCAAGCGCATCATCCTCTTGTTTTCGTAGGTGGAGATAAGGAGTCGAATAGAAAATTTGACTGGTTACGAAGGCGTTTGCCAGCCGCAAAGCATCCTTACTTTATAACCCCCCGCGTTTGTTGGAAACCAGGCGGACCACGCAGCCCACCTGGTCCCCCATCTTACGGAGTTTGGCCAGTGGAGTGTCTGGCCGTCCGTGTTTGTCGATGTAGAGTCTCAGTACCCGTATCTCGTCAGTTTCGCGTATGGTACCACTCTCAAGACAAAGAGAGTTTTTGATTGTGCACTTCTGTGAGGGGGCGGAGGTGCACAAATTACGAGTTTTGAGGGGAGGAGTTGAAGACCGCAGCGGCGGGCGTAGCGGACTACTATCGTCGCCGCTGTTTGCAGGCTGGTTTCAACGTCCGCGGTGCTGCCCTGCGTGGCGGCGTGTGCCTTTAGGAGTTGAAGGAGACAGCGTGTTGTAGCGTTGGCAGAGAGTCCATGGAACGCCACCACTCGTTCAGTGCGATGCGTTGCCCTTTGAACGCAACGCTTTTTGAGGAAAGGAAATGCCGCTGTATTTCTCTGTCATCTCGGTGGACACCTGAACGTACTGTCACGGCCGCTAGATACAAAGCGCAAACCTCGCACTGCGCTTTGCATCAAACGGCCGTGGCACTGTACAGGAAGGGACGAAGTGGAGTGAAAGAAGAAAGAGAAAGAGGGGCCGTAATGAAGAAAATTAAAATTGTACTTGAGGAAAGGAAATTGCGCAGTAAATGTCTCACATATTTCGGTGGACATACGTCAAAATTCGCGCGCAGTGACATCACGACCATTTCGACCAATCTGAAACGCGGACAAATTTGCTAACACGTCTTGGTCACGACAGTGTGAGCTATTAAATGCTTTCGCCTTAAAAGTGGTGCGGAAAACACTTTCGCCTCTACACACTCTATACTGTCAAAGTGCCCCTGAATTTTGTTGCGAAAGCAACATTCCGACAGCCAAAGCGAGAGCTACCGTAGCTACGCTGACCTTGTTTCAATTGGCCTAAATGGTCGTGACGTCATAGTGCGCGATTTTCAAACGGCGCCAATTGTACTTCGGCTACTAACCATGCAACGAATTAATGGTTTTGTGGGGTTTAACGTCCCAAAGCGACTAAGGCTATGAGAGACGCCGTAGTGAAGGGCTCCGGAAATTTCGACCACCTGGGGTTCTTTAACGTGCACTGACATCGCACAGTACACGGGCCTCTAGAATTTGTCCTCCAAAGAAATTCTAGCCGCCGCGGCCGGGATCGAACCCGCGTCTTTTGGGTCAGCAGCCGAGCACCATAGCCACTGAGCCAAGTGGTGCTCCGAGTAAGTTGGACTGAGTTTAGTTAATTGCCTAGTTAACCAATAAGCCTAATTAACCTCTCCAGTCAGTACACGTAAATTAATAAAACCGAGAAGGAAATTGGTCGAGTTGGGGAAACGAAGCAGGGTCTCCGGAGTGCCTGTCGAGCACGCTAACTACTCCGCCATGACAGCTCGATGGTTTGGAATGAACAAAGGCGAGTCTAGCGAATACGGTACCTTCGTTCACTTCCATCTTCCTCCTAATTGTTTAATGCGAGATTCCGTTCTCCACCCAGATATGCGAGACAGATGCATTTCCTTTCCTCAAAAACCAATTTACCGACGAGCAAGGCGTAGAGCCGAACGGGCGATGATGGTGGTTGTGAAAACTTTTATTTGGTAGAATAGTTTGGGAGCCACAGAGTGGCCCAGCTACATGGTCGGCGTGCCTAGTCCGGGACACCGCATAACGAGGCCCCGTCTCGCGCCCGTTTCACCAGAGCCCTTTGGGACTCGAGAGAGGAGCAGTGGAGGAGGGCAGTCTCCCACGCCTCTCGGGAAAGGGTAGGAGAAGGGGGGAGGTGCCAATTTTGAGTACATGTCCACACCACGTGGAAGATATCACAGCTCTCCCCCCCCCCCCCCCCCCCCAGTGCAGGCATCGCCGCGCCGTGTTAGGATCGTAATGTTTGATGATTGCAGGGCAGAGTAGAGTACCTGTCTGCATACGCCTTAAAGTTCGCTCCCCCATCTTACTCAGCCCCTTTGCAGGGGCCGGGAAACAGCGGTGGCTATCGCTATAATGCGTTAATATTTCCCTGAACCGCAGCAGCGGCTCGTTAGTCTCCGAGCCAGAAGAGCTGGGACGAGGAGCCCGGTGAGTAAGCGCACGGGCAGCCGCGTCAGCGGCCTCATTACCTCGAAGCCATGGTGGTCATGAGCCCAAATGATTCTTTTCGGTGTTGGATCAGTGGCAGTTCGTCTTAAAATACAAGCGGCTAAGGGAGAGGGGGGCTCCCCTGCCATGTGATGATTACATGTTTTCCGGGAGACCGTGATGATGATTCTCGAATTGGCGTGAGCGGCAGCAAGTGCGATCGCTAATTCCTCGGCTCGCATTGTACTCAAGGCTCGAAAGGAGAGTCCATCAACGTGCATTTCCTGGTGAACGACAGCGGGCGTGTAAAATCCCGTGGGCGCTGGCCCTGCTACGTTGTCTCTCAAGAGCCCGAGTCTGCGCTTGTCGTCTGTTTTCGTGCATGTCGGTGTCCATGTTACGGGGGAGCGGGGAGACCAAGAGCGTATTTCGCCACAGTGCTGGGATACGCTCCGCCTCCTCTGGAGTGCAGTCGTGTTGGATGTGTAAGCGGTTTAGCAGGCGGCGCCCAGGGGCCGTCTGCATGAGCCGCGTGTATTGATTCACGAGGTGGGCCTCCCGCAGCTCCTGTTAGGAATTTAGCACCCCCATTGACATGAGTTTGACATTAGAGGTAGCCATTGGGAGATCCAGGGCTCGCTTAGTTGCCTTGCGGATCATGGCGTCTATTCGCGCCTCGTCTTGCTTAGTAGTGCGGCGATATGGCACGGCGTAGAGGATCCGGCTAGTCACGAAGGCATAGACGAGCCGAAGCGCGTCCCTGCCCCGCAGACCGCCCCGCTTGTTGGAAACGCGGCGGATCATGCGCCCTACCTGTTCGCCTACTCTCTTGAGTTTCACAGTGGTGGAGTCCGGTCTGAGTCTGTGGTGAATGAAAAGGCCCAGAATACGGAGTTCCTCCACCTCTCTAATAGGACCTCCTGACAGAGAGATGTGAACTGCTGTCCTATCCTTTGTGTTCGCTCTGACATGCAGCTCTTATTTCGCTGGAGCACATTATAGCCCACAGTGAATAGCATACGCATCGACTATGGAAGCGGCCTGCTGAAGGCGGTCCTCCATGTACCTAAGGCTCCCCTCAGTGGTCCAAAATGTAGCGTCATCTGCATATAACGCGTGTTGAATGCCTTCCAGCCGGGCCAGTTGGCTTGGGAGGCGCATCATTGCTATGTTGAACAGGAGCGGTGATAACACCGCTCCCTGAGCGGTGCCCCGCGTTCCTCGAAGAAAGGCCTGGCGATTAGTCAAGAAATCTCTTACATACGCGTAGGCCCTAGCACCACAATCGGTAGAGCTCACGTTGGCCTGGATGCTTCCGTGTTTAACATTGTTGAAAGCCCCTTTCAGATCAAGGTTGAGGATGGCTTTTTCATTGTGTTGCATATTTGTGGGTCGTATTACATCCCTGTGCTGCTGGAGAAAGACGTCCTCTGCAGGCATGTGGGGGCGAAACCCGAACATGGTGAAAGCAAAGAGGCCCCTACTCTCCAGGTATGGAGAGAGGCGATCCCGCACCATCGTCTCCGTAAGCTTGCCCGCACATGAGGTCAGTGTTATGGGCCTCAGGTTGTCCGCATTCACGGCCCTACCTGTTTTGAGGATAAACGTCACAAGTGACGTTTTCCACTCGGGAGGGAGTGGACGCCCGCCCCAGATCTGGTTGATGTATTCTAATAAATCTTTAAATGGAACTTTAATCGAGTCCGGCGTCCTGTTAAAGTCTCCTGCCACGACACGCAGTTCCTCGGCAATTCGACGCTTGGGGATACAGGGTGCCACTATTTCAATGGTTTGCCGGATAGAGTTGCTTGGTGACACCTACACCGCTTCAACGGCCAGACCACTTTCTACCAGCCGGACGGCACACGATTCACCGTTGGAAACTGCTACGGTAGGCAACGGATTGGCGGCGATTCCTTCTTTAAGGTAGATGCAGACTCCGGCGTTCTTTATCTGAATCCGCTCGCCTGGCCGCGTCGTACTTACGACGCTTCTCGAGGCGTGCGGCTCGTTCATCCTCTGTCTCCTCGGCTCGCTGCTTCCTCCTGGTTTCGTACCGACGAGGAAGCTTTGCTTCTTTCAGTCTCTCCGAGTCGCCATATCGGCCGACAAATCCTACCAAGCCGCCCATTCTATATATACGATGCAACGCTGGCTCCTCCTCTGCTGTTGCCACGCGGTTTCACCGGCTCCTCCTCTGACGCCCGCCGCGCCGTCTGGCGCACGGCGCTGCCAACTGCGGCGGTTGCTAAGGGGCGGCTCAGCTCGCGATGTGACCACAGTATAGCGATGTGGCACCGATGTGGCACGTATAAGCAGCACTGATGGGCATCTTGCTCCAATTTAGGGAGTCTTCTACGAAATGTCAAACTGGTCAAGAGCGTACAGATTTAAGCGGCCACTTACCATTGCCGGACTCGGTATGGCGATGCCTACTTCTTCTTTGTTCGCCGTTTCATGGCAACCTTGGCACGGCTTCCCGCTGGGGTCAATGAGGCTGGCGTGGATTCGCATGTTGCCAGGGCTTCTTCGCTTCACGTACACCACCGTAGAGGTTCCGACGGCGGCGTCCACTTGGAACTTCCTCTCAAGCGAACTCGTGAACTCTTCGTCGGCATCCACTAGCTATTGGGGGAAGAGACCATCGCGAAGAATTAACTGAAAGCAGTCAGTCTCGGAAGTGGAAGTAGGCGTCACTCATAAATGAAGAAAAAAGCAGGAAGCAAAAGAATGTGTAGCGATACTTAGCGAGTATTCTGTACAGGTGGAACGAGAAAACCATCTGTTAGAAGCAGACGGCAAATTAGTTCGCGGCGCCCATCTATAGAACGAAGAACTTTCAAACGCTCGGCTTCATCTGTATCAGCAGCCTAGATCTCTCTTACTTTGTAACCGGCCAATTTGTTAAAGGTCTTAGGCTTGCATATCTGCAACAGACATATATTAAACAACATGGAACAGGCGTCTCGTAAAGAGTGAGGGCTGTACAGGCCTTTACCAGGAAACTCGATTTCGCAAGCGTTTATAAATATAGACTTTTGATTTATTTTGTTTTATTGGGGTTTAACGCCCCAAAGCTACTGAGGCTATGAGAGACGCCGTAGTAAAGGGCTCCGGAAATTTCGACCACCTAGGGTTCTTTAACGTGCACTGACATCGCACAGCACACGGGCCTCTAGAATTTCGCCTTCAAGAAATTCAGCCGCCGCGGCCGGGATCGAACCCGCGTCTTTCGGGTCAGCAGCCGAGCGCCGTAACCACTGAGCCCCCGCGGCGGGACAAATATAGAATTTGTGTGAACGGTAAATTTGATGTGGGAGAACAAAAAAAAAGAATTCGTCTTTACATAAAGTCGTTTACCATATTTTTTGGTCCATTAACATGAAAAGACAAAACTAATGAAGCTAAATAAGATGCTGAAGTACGATCGTAATACTTTACGATGAAAGCTGAATAAGATGATACACACATAAGAGAAGTTTATTTGGACTCTCCATCAAAAAGGGACATCCGTCCCTCTACAAAAGCAAAGATACATTGAGGCAACTGATGTCGCCCTATCCACACACACTTACAGGGAACGTAAGTGTCCAAAAACAAAAAGTGTTCAAGAAAGTTCTAGTGGGTCCAAACGCGGGGCAAGGACGCCGGGTTGAAAACCGCGCACAAAAACCCGCTCACAAGAACCCGCGCACAAACAACGCGCACGAACAACGCGCACCACACACGCGCGCTTCCGAGCGAAAAAATTCGAGGCACTTTTACCGTCTAAAGGGCGTAGGAGCGAAAACGTTTTCCGCACCACTTTTACTGCCTCTGTGGTACTGGTGACGTCACCACTGCATGAAGTCACACATAATTACTGACTACTTACTAAGTAATCACAAATTACTGAATAATTGCTAATGTTGATTACTGACTAAGTACTAATTAACTGCTAATCAATGACGCGTAAGCTTTGCTGTTGGGGATGGAACGCGACAGAGTGCTGTAGCGCTGCCAGGGAGTCCACCGAACGCCACCACCCGTTCGGCGCGATGATTTGCCCTTTGAACGCAACGCTTTTTGAGGAAAGGAAATGGCGCAGTAATTCTTTGTCATCTCGGTGGACACCTGAACAGCACCGTACAGGAAGGGAGGAAGTGGGAGTGAAAGAAGAAAGAGAAAGAAGAGTGAAAGGAAGAAAAGAAAAACTTTTTGAGGAAAGGAAATTACGCAGTAACTGTCTCACATACCTCGGTGGACACCTGTAAAAAGCGTGACACCTCTGCTGACAAGCTTCTGCTGTCAGTCTTCTATCAACAATAATGAGGCATTAAAGGCTTTCTTCTTAAAACAGGAAATATTCGAGTTGTCATGCACCCCTCGTCAGTCTAGTTCCTAGCGCCAAAAGTACTAAGAAACTTCAAGAGAGAACGACAGGCAGTAAGTCTCTATGCAGAAAAGTCATATCTGCGGACATATATTTTAAAAATAAAGAAATAAACGGAAGCCGTCCCGAATAGCGAATGGACAGATTTCGTACACGAACACATGGCTAGTAGCGGGATTTTCATACACGCGTGTCTCAAAGCACACGCTTGGCCGAGTTGCTCTGACATTAGCTAAACATCACTGAATATGCACGGTCTATAGAGAGGGCGCTGAATCACAGGCGCCGAATTCCCGCTGGTTATTTCGGCACCCTGTCTGTATGCTTCTGTCGACACCGTCCCTGAATTATTGCAGTAACGATAGCTCACGACGTTCCCGTACGGAGAAACGGTGGGTTACCTTTAGCCAGGATAGCATAACAATTTTATTACTTTGGGCTCCTCTTCAGAACCAGAACTAAAGCCACGCCACCGTTTAGCCGTCAGAGCGTCAGCCTACGACCGTTCTGGCTACAGCTCTACGGCCCTTGGGGGCGTACAGCTGCTTTGCTACAGTAACTAGATGACCCTAGCTATAGTATAGAGAGCGCTGCCACTGCTACCGCACGACGTCAGTGCCAGTGCCCATGCATCGATAGCGCAGGGAGACCGCGCATGCGTTTCTGGAGACTGACAGTACGGGGCAGGGGTGGCGCCCTCTGCGCTTCGTTGCTCACTGTCAGAATATGCTCAAGACATTAGCAAACGTCGGCCAGCATGCGGAATTCCGCTGCCGGTGTCAGCAGCCAAACTGTGACTATGACGTCAGAAGTCGAGCTGATGTTAAGTGACGCGTACAAGAGCTCCTCCATATAACCGCCATCCTGCCGCAGCAGCCGGATTGAAAGCGAGTGAACGGACAGCTATTGGGCAGTTTTTTCTCACGCACAAATAGGCTTTGCGCGTGTATCATCCTCACAGGGCGCCATGTATCTCTTCACACACAAGGAAATGACCGCCAAAATTCAGTGGTCACCTTCATGCTTTTTGAAATGTCCAGCGCCAGCGCAACGGGCACGGTGAGGTTGTTGTCCGGTTGTGCTTCATCGAACGTCACCTCGATTCGCTTGGATATGTCCGGCCTTGGGAGGCTGGAATAAGAAAAGAATTCGCATTGATTCTCTCCTTCCTCAGCGTGCTGAGTAGCGCGTTTAAAAATTTGGGACGATTGCAAAGAATTTTAAGAGCCGCAACTATCCGGCAGGCATCTTTAAGAAATAGTTTGTCATGTCCATGGAACTCTGATCCTGGTTGGCACTTTTGCATTGCAGCCTTTTTTTAATTTCCTCTGATATCATTGAAAAGTCTAAAGGTACAAGAGAGAGAGAGAAAACTTTATTTACAAAAGAATTCGGGGAACGCCCCAGGGTCCCCGCACGACCCCACTGCACTCAAGTGTTTATGTTCCTGAGGTCCATAACACTGGCAGCACGGCCGGTGGCGATGGTCTGCACGGCCGGGTCCTCCGAGTGCAGCAGGGTCTCCCAGTCCTCCCAGGTCTTGAGGTTCTCTAGGTCCCGCGGGGGAGGGTCCGCCGGGCAGAGGGAAAGGATGTGGAGGGAAGAAGCGAAGGGTTCTGGGCATAGGGCGCAAGCAGGAGTGGGGAAGGAGGGATGATAGTGGGTTAGGGTAAGGGGCGAGGGGAGAGTATGTGTTTGTAATCTGCGCCAGAGTGTTGCGTGTCTGTTATCTAGGGAGGGGTGGGGCGGGGGGTAGAGCTGGCGAGAGGCTCTGTATGCCTGGGTCAGCTCACTGAATGAGTGCATGCGATCCTTCGTGAATCCCCGATCCGAGGCCACCTGAGCCCGGTTTAAAGAACCTCGGGCTAAAAGGTTGGCAGCCTCGTTTCCGGGATTCCCGGAGTGCGCAGGCACCCATATCAGCTCCACTTGGCGGGGCGGGGGTGCATCGGGCGAGTCCAGTATGCCAAAAGCAGGGACATGAACTCGGCCTCGAGCGAAATTTAGAATCGCGGTTTTAGAGTCAGTTAAAATATACCGGGCTTCCGTGCGGGTTATAGCAAGTGCAATGGCGGCTTCCTCTGCAGCCTCTGGGGACGTATCTGGAGGGAGAGGTAGTGTGAGGAGGGTGGATGAAGAGGAGTCCACCGCAGCTGCTGTCGCTTCATCACCCGTGCAGGCAGCGTCCACCCATACGGCGTCCGGCTGGGGGCCGTACGCTCGATGGAGTGCCTTTGCACGGGCTCTGCGGCGCTGCTCATGGTGGGACGGGTGCATATTCCTCGGGAGCGGCCTGATGAGAAGCTCTCGGTGAAGGGATCGTGGGATGGCGAGAAGGGTTGGGTCGTTGGCCGGTATTTTGATTCCCAGGGAGTCCAGGATATACCGACCTGTGGAAGTTTTTGTGAGCCTGATGTATTGGGCCTGTCGGTGGGCCTCCACCAGTTCCCCGATCGTGTTGTGGAGGCCCAGGCCTAGTAATCTGTCTGTGGGTGTGTTGAGGGGAAGATGAAGTGCTACCTTGAATGCCTTGCGAATCAAAGCATCCAAAGCGTTTATGTCATGTTTGGATAGTTGTAAATATGGGGTAGTATACAGTACACGGCTGAGGACAAAGGCATGAATGAGGCGACATAGGTCGCGCTCCTTCATGCCTCTATGATGTCCCGAAACCCTGCGGATGAGGTGCGATATCGCGCCTGCAACCTGCTTGAGTTTCTTGAGGGTAGTGGTGTTATTGCCATCGTTCTGGATGTGCAAGCCCAATACACGGAGGGTGCCAACCTCAGGTACCGGGTAACCATTCAATTCAATGGCAATGGGGGAGCGGGGACAGCGGTGGTTCTTAGGCCGGATGAGGAGCAGTTCGGACTTCTCTGGGGAGCAAGACAGTCCGATGGTCCGTGCGTAATTTTGGGTGAGGGTGGCTGCTTCCTGTAAGGTGTTCTCTATGTCGCCGTCACTGCCGTGGGTGGTCCACAGGGTGATATCGTCGGCATAAAGAGTGTGCTTGAGGTGGGGAATAGTTGCCAATTTCCGGGCGAGGGGTATGAGGGTTATGTTAAAGAGAAAGGGGGAAGGACGGACCCTTGAGGGGTGCCGATACTCTAGTGTGTAGGAGGTGGAAGACAGAGGGTCTAAGTGTATGTCAGCCGTGCGGTCAGTCAGGAATGCTTGAATGTAGGTATACGTGCGCACACCCACATTCAATGGGGATAGAGCAGTCATGATCGCCTGATGTTCAATGCGATCAAAAGCTTTGGAGAGATCCAAAGCTAAGACTGCCTTGGTGTGACCTGGAAGGTACAAGCAATATGTTGGAAAACAGGCCGCGCTAAATAACGAAACTTGTTTTCACATCCGTGCCGAATACATAAAATACCTAAACGTTCCCACGCGCCTCTCGATTGCGTAGTCGGGATACAATAGTTGACTGCTTGATCATTAAGTTGTGTGTTTTTATGTGGTGCGTTTTTATTTATTTTTTTGCTATCTCTCTGAGATTTCGCGTTGTATCCGGACTCGTTATGACGCTGAGAACGTCGCGCGCACCGCACATACGCACATGTGGCCGGTCAGATACTCAGCTTGCAAGAGCTCGCTCGACGAGCGAGAGTCCATTGGGCAGCGCTGCTATACCGAAGTTGAATAAAACGTCGAGGCACAAGAGATGTGCTCTCGGTGGCCACCATGAACCACAGAAGAGGAGCACCTTTGCAAAAAAAATCTGTCTCCCGTAACCGAGAGTAGAGTAAGCATGAAATGTTTACGGGCCTAATGTCATCTCGGCGGGCACCCGAACCGCACCGTACAGGAAGGGAGGAACGCCACCACCCGTTCAGCGCGATGCCTTGCCATTTGAACGCAAGGTTTTTGAGGAAAGGAAATGGCGCAGTAATTCTCTGCCATCTCGGTGGACACCCGAACCGCACCGTAATGGAAGGGAGGAACGCCACCACCCGTTCGGCGCGATGCCTTGCCCTTTGAACGCAGCGCTTCTCCCCCGGGCCCCTGTCCGCCTGCGCGGCTTTACTTCGATGCGGAAGCCCCTAAGAGATCACGTATGACAACGAAGTGTATCGTGGCATTTATGTGCTTTTTGCACGCGTTATTAGAAATCGGAAATTGTAATTCCGTGCATTATCAAACGCACAGCGATTGATATCTTGATAAACATTGAGAAGGCACTGTCAGCAGTTATTTTTCGTGACTCCTTTAGAGACCAACCGGCGCTTGCATGCCGGTCGCGTAGGAGGGCTTACAGAGTCTCGTTAAATCTCGTGAAGTCTCGTACGGTGCCCGGATGTTTTCGTTTCAGAGCCCGGATGAGTGTGTTGAGGATTTTGCGGGGTCGCAGTGGAGCACCAGAGAGAGACGACCAGCGTGGCAGGCTTCTAGTTCCGGACTGCGTGTGCCGGGCGTGCGCTCCGAGCACGCGCTGTTCATCTTTATTTTCCTCTAGCGCGGGAACGCCGATCTCAGCGCCAGCGCCTTATAGCGTCGCCGGGCGCTACAGGGCCCCCCGCCTAGACGGAACGTCGGAATGTGCGCTCGGTAAAAGAGAGGAGAGTAGAAGTGTCCAGTAAGTTCATGTCAGGGGCCGGGAAGAGCTGTCGGGGGGAGTGCGCGGGCTCAGGTGGACGAGCCTGGCTGCTGCGCAATGGGCGAATGATGCAGGGTGTCGAGCTGACAATGGACATCGGGGCAGGGTAGGCCATGATTGGGCCGTCACCGTTTGCAGTGCTGCCCGCGGACACAAGTGTCATCAGTGTCGGAACGTTGCAGCTGATGCCGATGGGAATTCGACGCGCCGAGTACACGATCACAAGCACAGGAGCGGACGAAACGGCTCCATGGACGGACAGCAGCTGTGGTGTGACCGTCGACACAACGGTGACAGCTGGGACGATGCGGGAGGAAGTTGCTGGGCTCAATTCCAGGTGCTTGGGCAAAGCGGGAGTGACAGTCCGGAGCGACTGGCCAGTGCAGATGCGCGTGTGGGCATGGTTGGCTGCAGGTGGCTGCCAGGAGGTTGTGGCAGTGACAGGCCGTGGAGGTGAGACTGCTACATCAGACGGCTGGCTGACAGCAACAGACACAGCTGGTGGAAGGACAACTGCCGCGCTACTCGGTGCGGGTAGCTCTACCATTCGTTGTTGAAGGTGGCTCAAGTCAGGCACCAAAGCAGACGCTTGCTGCGGCGGTGTCGAGCTGCCAGGGTCAGAATCCGAGAAGCGGTTGACCGTACTGAGGGCTTGGGGTGGGGCCTCTTGGGCAGGCGGTGTGGCCGCCTGGGTAGTGGGGCTGGTATCTGACAGATGCTGCGGTGCCAGCAATCTCACTTCGCCCTTAGCACGATCGCTCAGGTCAGTGACTGACGGCTTTGGCGGAATGAGCGATGAGGTGGCAGGTGAGCTTTCGGCTGGCAGCGATGCTACGCCGTAGGATAGAGAAGTTGGCGGAATGGGGCACTCGTCGAGGAAGAGCTCGACGGACGGCAGCACTTTTGGAGATGAGAGAAGTTGCTCACCGGGCTGTGCCGAAGACGCCGTATCGTCCTTATTGGAGGCGGTATGGCCGCAGGCGCTGAACATGGTGGCGCGAAGCGCATCTGTCGCTGAGTGCGCTGACGTGGCAAACGGCGGTGGGCCAGGCACCTCACCGAGCTGCTGAGGGAATGACTGCGGACTTGGGGCCGTGGAGTCATCGCACAGTACTGCTAGCGTAACCGGGGCAGCAGCATGTGCTGCCGGAAGCGATGCGGTAGCGTCTGGTGCGGTCGGTGCTAAAGAAGCCGGGCCGGGGACGCTGGACTGGAGTGGCGGCGAGGCGGCGAGGGGCTGCTGAGGCGGACCGGGTTCTGATGAAGGCTGCGTGGACGCGAGCGAGGCCGGTGCAGGGCCAGAGGCTGGCGGCGGCGAAAACGGGTCCGCTGCGTCGTAGAGCGGCGGCGGAACGTAGTAGGCGCCGAAGTACGCCAAGACGGCCGCACGCAGCTCATCGTATGGCCGGCCGCCGAAAGCAGAGTAGGTGAGCCGACGCAGGAGGTCGGGCGGGAGGATGTCGCAAAGGACTTCGTGTTTGAACGGCTGGATGGTGATGCCGTTCAGGTACATCGCAGCCTCCAGTTGGGCGAACCACCCGCCGACGCCTGCAGGCCGGAACGCCGGGAGCGGCGGGTCGAAACTTGGGTGCTGCCAGTACGCCATGCTGGAACGCCGCTGGGTAGAAGGCACGGTTCGCCGGGTCACCACTGTTGAGGGTTTTTGCGGGGTCGCAGCGGAGCACCAGAGAGAGACGACCAGCGTGTCAGGCTTCTAGTTCCGGTCTGCGTGTGCCGGGCGTGCGCTCCGAGCACGCGCTGTTCATCTTTATTTTCCTCTAGCGCGGGAACGCCGATCTCAGCGCCAGCGCCTTATAGCGTCGCCGGGCGCTACAAGTGGATTTCAATGCCCGGATGAATGGGTTTCAATGCCCGGATGAGTGGATTTCAGTGCCCGGATGATGGCTCTCGGTCTCGGCGTGACGTCACCACACTGCCGACAACGGGGGCTAAAAGCATTTCATGCTTAAAAAATGCAGGGGACACTTTGTTGACCTAAAGTGCGTTGAGGCGAAAGCCTTAAGCGTGGTGCCGCTAGTTGTGTCACTCATGTGTGGTTAAGATGTTTAGCTTCGCCTCTTATTACAATCTGGGCCATCGAGGGGAGCCTTAGAGACATGGAGGACCGCCTTCAGCAGGCCGCTTCCATAGTTGATGCGTAAGCTGTTGGCTGTGGGCTCCAATGTGCTCCAGCAAAATCAGAGCATCTGCATGTCAGAGCGAACCCAAAGGATAGGGCAGCAATACACATCTCCCCCTCAAGGTCCTCTTAGAGAGATGAAGGAGCTCCGGATTCTGGGCCTGTTCATTCCCCAATGATTTTAACTTGAAAGTAGCACTTCATCTTCCCCTCAACACACCCACAGACAGATTACTGGGCCTGGGCCTCCACAACACGATCGGGGAACTGGTGGAGGCCACTGACAGGCCCAATACATCAGGCTCACACAAACCTCCACAGGTCGGTATATCCTGGACTCCCTGGGAATCAGAATACCGGCCAACGACCCAACCCTCCTCGCCATCCCTAGAACCCTTCACAGGGAGCTCCTCATCAGGACGCTCCCGAGGAATATGCACCCGTCCCACCATGAGCAGCGCCGCAGAGCCCGTGCGAAGGCAATCCATCGAGCGTACGGCTCTGAGCAGGACGCCGTATCGTTGGACGCTGCCTGCACGGGTGATGAAGCGACAGCACTTGAGGAGGACTCCTCTTTATCCACCCTTCTCACACTACCTATCACTCCAGACACCTCTCAAGAGGCTGCATAGGAAGCCGCCATTGCACTTGCTATCACCCGCACGGAAGCCCGGTACACTTTAAGTGACTATACAACTGCGATTCTAAATTTTGCTTGAGGCCGACTCCATGTCCCTGCTTTTGGCATACTGACACGCCCGATGCACCCAAACCCCGCCAAGTGGAGCTGATATGGGTGCCTGCGCACTCCGGGAATCCCGGAAACGAAGCCGCCAACCTTTTAGCCCGAGGTTCTTTAAACCGGGCTCAGGTGGCCTCGGATCGGGGATTGACGAAAGAGCGCATGCACTCATTCAACGAGCTGACACAGGCCTACAGAGCCTCACGCCAGCTCTACCCCCCGCCCCACCCCTCCCTAGATAACAAACACGCAACACTCTGGCGCAGACTACATACACACTCTCTCCCCACACCCCTTACCCTAGCCCACTATCATCCCCCCTTCCCCAATCCGGCATGCGCCCTACGCCCAGAACCGTTCGCCTCTTCCCTCCACATCCTTTTACTCTGCCCGGCGGACCCTCCTCCGCGAGACCTAGAGAACCTCAAGACCTGGAAAGACTGGGAACCCCTGCTGTGCTAGGGAGGACCCGGCCGTGCAGACCATCGCCAACGGCCGGACTGCCAGTGTTATGGACCTTAGGAACATAAACACTTGAGTGCAGTGGGGCTGTGCGGAGACCCTGGGGCGTGCCCCGAATTCCTTTTACAATAAATTTTTTTTCTCTCTCTCCACTATTGCGAAACTATGGCGAACAGGTAGGGCGCATCCAACAAGCGTTTCCAACAAGCGGGGCGGTCTGCGGGTCAAGGACGCGCTTCGGCTCGTCTATGCCTTCGTGACTTGCCGGATCCTCTACGCCGTGCCGCACCTTCGCACTGCTAAGAAAGACGACGCGCGAATAGACACGATCATCCGCAAGGATGATCGCATTTGAGCCTTGTTCACTTGATATGGGTACCCGGCCACAGCAGCGTGACTGTCAATGAGATCGCGGATAACCTTACAAAGGCTTCCCTAGGCGGCCCTGTGTTGCCCATCATCCCGGCTACAGCGTATATCACAGCATCTAGGTTCCGGCGTCGAGCGTTATTAAGCGTGCAAGACACAACACTTTTAACATCGGTGGAATATCAGCATCTGAAATATTCATGGAGCAGGAAAATTTGTCCATCTCGGCAGCTAGAAGTATCTCTGACGAGGTTGCGCTGCCGCATCCCCCCTCTAAATTTCTATCTGCACAGATCTGGTTTGGCGCTATCTCCCCTCTGTGCATTTTGCCGTGAGCCTGAATCTATCGATCATTTTTGGCTACATTGTCGTCGTTTCACCTCTTTGATAGAAGACTGCTGGAGTTGCCCTTACAGCAACTTGGCCTCAGTTTGAGCAGCCCACACTTGCTATCATTTGGTTCCACCACACTTGGGTTCAGCCACAGGTCTGTTTGTGACGCTGTTCAAAATTTCTTGCTGGAATCTCATCGACTACCTTGCTAAAGCTTTCAGTATTTTCTTTTTATGCTTCATTTTTTTTTCTTCGAATTATTCTCTTTTCTCTCTTTCTCTCTCTCTCCAATCCAATCTCCTTTATATATATATATATATATATATATATATATATATATATATATATATATATATATATATATATATATATATACTACGATGAAAAAACTTACTCCACTGCTGATAACATAAGGAAAGAGTTGAAGTACACTTCTTAGAGAAACATTTATTTACCGACGGTTTCGGACTGTGGACCGTCCTTCATCAGGGTAAGGTTGTTTGTGAACAAAGACGATGCACTTGCTCACGGCACCGCACACAGATGGAGAGGGAAAGACGCTCTCCTTTGAGGAAACAAAACAAAACACAAAAAAAGCAAGACAGTGGCGGACAAGGGTGTTCCTGCCGATTAAGGGGAAAATGAGGGCTGCAAAGCGAGCAGACAAAAAAGAAAAGAACGAATTCAAGAAAGGGGAAAAGAGGGGGTGGGGGGGAGGGAAGGAGGCAAAAGGTTGTAGCGGAAGTGGAGAGGGGTGAGCTGTCTGCGAGGAAAACCGTTGAGAAGAAATATTGTGGGCGGAGGCTTCCTTCGGCGGGAGCGGGACGTTCGAACACGCGGGAAGAAAACATTATCGCGCCCGTTGCCTCACAGTGCCAACCGCCCGACAGAAGTGTAGTTACTGGCTGTTTGAATGTGAGTTACGGCGGCGGCGCGAGCACATCGACGTAGAGTTAACCGGCCAGACGCCGGACGGAAACCTGATCCCGTGGATGGGCCCCGCGGAGACCCAGCGCCAGCCCCCGGCCGCTACTCGTCAGCCGCGCGCCCCCTCGCAAAGACACAGCGCCGCCGACGAGGTCCCCTTTCCAAGGACCGAAATGGGGGGCAGAGCAACGAAAAAACGAGAGAAATAGAGGGCGTACGCAGAGCAGGAAAAAAAACAACAAAAAAAACAAGAAAACAAAAGAAGAAAAAAAGGAGAAAAAAGGAAAGAAAAGGAGGCATGAGAACTTGCAAAAAACTGAAAAAAGGGGAGGGGGGAGGGTAGCTTGCTAAGTACCTCCCTCATCTACCTCACCTTTTTGAAAAACACGAAGTAGCCCAAATTCACTTACGGCCCCTTGTTAGCGCCCTGCGCCTTCGTAAGGCAGGCAAGTAGAAAATTGGGCTATCTAGCTGGACGACCGACGAACGGGATTCACAGTGATCCACAACCATATTAGTGTATAGCAACACTCCTAATCCTCGTTCGCAAACCAATGTAATGTACTGAGTATCATTCTTTTCGTTCTATTTGAAATGGCATTTAAAAAAAGGGGGGGATGGAAGGCCCCTTTGTGGTTTACTGCAGAAGTCGTTTCAGCAGCAATGTTTGGGCATAAGGAAGAAAAGAAAGGTTGGGGTAGGAGACAGGCGGCATGTAGGAGCAAACACTCAAAATGGCATGACCTCAGGCGATTCAGTCGAAGAGGCTGTGAATCTCACTGGGCCTCTGATTTCTTAAGTGCGGAGAGAGCTCCGGGGTTCTCATTTATACCTGCCTGCACCGTATTAAATTTGAAAATAAAGTATGACTCCCGTTGTTCCCGCTCACGGGTATTTTTGAAACCGCTCTGTAGCAGAGCGACTTTAATTTTGTCGAAATCATGATTTTCTTGACGGACGTGTTTCGACAGGGGGAGGAGAGGAAGTGATTTGGCATGCGCGCGGTGATTATTGAATCGAATTCGGAAGGGATTCTCGGTCTGGCCAATGTATTGCATTTGACAGTTGCCGCACTCGAGCATGTACAGTACGTTACTACTGTCACAATTCAAGTTCTCTCGAATGGAGTGTTTGAAATTAGAATGTGTGCTCTGAGCCAACGTCGTTTTCTGCATGTGCTTGCAAACTTGACACCGATTCTTCCCGCAAGGCACGCAACCCGCAGGCTCTTGTTTACTGACAGTAGAGTGAACCACATAATTTTGCAAATTTTTTGGTCGTCGGTAGGTGACCCGAGGAGCCGTTGGGAAAATTTTTCAGAGTCGGTCGCTTTGTTCGATGATGTTAAAATGTTTTCTTAGAATTTTGTTTACATTCGGAAGGTTGTTCGCAAAGGTTAATACTAGATTAGAGCGGTGTTCATTGGGAGCTGCTGACGCGGGATCCCCAAACAGTTCGTTACGATTTCTCTCTTCCGCTTTTCTAATTGCATCGTCGACAATAGAGAGCGGATAGCGCTGATGATTCAAAACCTCCCGCATACGATTAGAATTATCCTTAAAATCTTCTGAGCGTGAGCACACTCGTTTGATACTGATGGTCTGAGAGTATGGAACAGAGGTTTTGCAGTGGCGTGGGTGGCAGCTCTTGTAATGGAGGTACTGTTGTCTATCAGTGGGCTTCCTGTAGACACTGGTGATTAAGATGCCCTGTTCTATTCGAATCAAGACGTCCAAAAAGTTAATTTGATTGGTCGAATAGGTGTGCGTAAAAGAGAGGTTTGGATGTATGTTGTTAAATGATGAGATAAACTGGATGAGGTGGTCCTCAGTGCCGGTCCATACCATGAATATATCGTCTAGGAAGCGTCTGTAGAAAGCCGTTTTTGTTGGATATGACCGGAGAAAGTCCGATTCAATGCTGTTCATGAATATGTTGGCATAGTTTGGCGCCATCTTTGTGCCCATAGCGGTGCCACTCGTTTGTAGGTAGAACGAGTTGTTGAATTCGAAGGAGTTGAGTTTGAGAACCAGATTAGTCAGTTCTGCGAGGGTACTTTTGCTGGGAGAATCCAGGCTTTTGTATTTCTCATACGATGTGATCAGAGCCCGGATGCCGTCATCATGCGGTATATTAGTGTACAGGGATACCACGTCCAGGGTTACCAGAAAAGCTCCTTCTGGAGCAGTAAATTGACTTAATTCTTTTAGAAAATGAGTAGTGTCACGAATGTAAGATGTGTGTTTAGGAGGGATATGCCTGATCAGAGAATCAATGTAGCTGGAGATTGGTTCCGTGAGTGTGCCAATGCCGGAAACGATCGGTCGACCCGGATGATTTTCTTTATGTATTTTTGGGAGCATGTAAAAGCGCCCTGGAGACGCATTTAATGGCGTCAGCGCCTTTCTTACGCGTGGCGGTAATTCACCTTCATCGGTGAGTTGTTTCAAGGTTTTTTCTATAATTTTGCTGTGCTCAGTGGTGGGGTCTGATGAAAGCAAGCGATAGAAATTAAAGTTATTGAGTTGGCGGTATCCCTCCTGGATATACTTTTCTATATCTAAAATTACTATGCCGCCTCCTTTGTCAGCGGGTTTAATAACAACGTCCGTTCGCTTGCTGAGTGATTCCAAGGCGTCACGCTCTTCCCTGGAAAGATTCGGTGGTCCCGGTTTGTGTGCCTCGAAGGCCTGAATGATGTCTCGTTGAATCGCTTTTAGATACATGTCCAGATGTTTATCCCTACCGGATCTCGGTGTCCACTGTTCCTGAGAGGGAGGGAATGAGTTGCAATTTTGGTTCGGCTTATCAGAAAAGTACTCCTGGAGTCTCAGATTTCGAGAAAAATTGTCGAGATCCTTTAGTAATTTGTATTCGTCATATCGGCCAGTATTTGGACAGAATTTCAGTCCACGTGACAATACCGATTTTTCCTCTTTGCTAAGGGGTGCGTTTGAGAGATTAATAATGTTCTCCTGTACATCCGAACCCTCCAATGTTTGATTAAATGGGGTTGCATGATCGCTTGCAGGCATGCGGGTGTATATAGGTTGTATTTTGTCCTCTCTTTGTTGCGATGCCACGGCGCTCTCTCTTCCTTCCTCAAGCTGCATGTTATCTCGCGAGAATTTCTTGCATTTGTTATTCCAGATTTGCTTAGTCTTGCTCGACTGAAAGAACTCAAGCTCTTGAGTCTCCATATCCGAAAGTACCACGTTTTGACGAGCTCGCCTCTCCTCACGGCTCAGTGATGCCAACATCTCTTTGCAATGGTCTGTAGTTATTTTCAGAAGGTTTAGGGATGCGTTAAGCAGAACTTGGCTCCAAGCTAGGCTATTGGTTTTCGAGAGATTGTTCATCGACGGCGTTAAAGACACGGAAAGGCCCTTGGGCACCGTATTTCATTTTAGGTATATTTCAAGGGACTTTATGTGGAGCTCGTGCCTGATCCTTTTGTCTATTATTTTTCTTAAGTTTAAAAAATTTCGAGAGCGTGTAGCAGCAGCTGAGGGGGGAGTGGGTGGCTGAGCGCGATCACACCGTCAATCCTGTCTCACTCGCTGGGCGGAGCCGCAGCGTCGCCTGAGGTCATACCTCGATTTCGGGGTCGAAGGTTTCTCCGCACAGCCGCTCCCGATGTCAGGTGTTCGTCGGCGTCTTTCGGCCGTTTGAGCTTCAGTTGCTCTAGGAGACGCTGATACGCTCAAAGTTGGACTGCAGGTCTCAGGTGCAAAATCCAGCGGCGCCTCCTGTGATCCGCAACAACTGTTTCGGGTGGTGGGCTTTCGCGCAGCAGAGTGTTCCAATTGGTGCCCACTGGCCGGCGGCTTGGAGGTGGATGGGGCGAAATTGAATGGTGGTTCCCTCGCTTCGCTGGCATTCGTTTCTGTCCTGAATTTTGGTGTACTGGTGATATCTATATGGTGATCCGAATTAGGGAGATGATTCTGCTGAGCTGGACTGGAGGATCCACGAACGTACTCAGAGATTTTTGCAACTTCTGAATCCGCTTCTCTATGAGAATTCACTGGCCGAATACTTGGATTGTCCGCTGGAAGCGTTCGCCGGAATACTCGCGTAACCGGCCTCCGAACATCCTCTATTCTTCGTGCCTCTTCGAGGGTAGGGAAGCAGTGGCTTGCCAGTATGTTGGCTGAGTTCTGGTGCTCGGCTACTGCCGCGTAGGTGGGAGGTGCTGTTGTAGTGCATCCTGAGGCGGGAAGGTGGTCAAGCCACGGTGCTATGCTGTTCCGTTGGATTGTCAGTACCAGGCTGTGAATGTTCCACGCAAGCACTGCGACACCGCCATAACTCGGATGCACCCCATCCGCGGCCTGGACCGTAGACGGGTGGAAGGCTTCCAGCGAGTGGTGCAAGTAGAAGACGTTGTCGAGTTTTTCGCTGAGCTGGGCAAGTTGGGAATTGAACCTCCCAGCTCGCCTGTTGAACTGCTGCACCGCTCGCCAATTACCGAACCGTCGCCGGCGGTTTGGGGCACGCGGGAGCACCAAGGTAGTGAATATGGCCTCGATTTGGGGGCGTTGGGTCCGGATAAAGTTGATAACGTCCACATAATTTTGGATGGTGGCGTGAATGTCCTCAGAATAGAGGTCGTTCGTCCCAACATGAATTATCACACAGGTGACACTGTGGGGCACAAAGTCGAGAAGGTTCGCAACGTCCCCGATTCTTGCTCCGGGCTGGATAACGAAGGCCGGGCAATGTTGGCTTGATGGGTCAAAGTAGGTCGAGACGTGCCTTGTTTGGGAGTCCCCTATCACAGCACATGTTGGAAAGTGATGAGGAAACTTCCATACGACGTTTCTTGAAGTGGAGTTTCTTGAATTGAAGTTTCTTGAAGTGACATTTCTTGAAGCAGCCATCGAAGGTGAAATATACTACGATGAAAAAACTTGCTCGACTGCTGATAACATAAGGAAAGAGTTGAAGTACACTTCTTAGAGAAACATTTATTTACCGACGGTTTCGGACGGTGGACCGTCCTTCATCAGGGTAAGGTTGTTTGTGAACAAAGACGATGCACTTGCTCACGGCACCGCACACAGATGGAGAGGGAAAGACGCTCTCCTTTGAGGAAACAAAACAAAACACAAAAAAGCAAGACAGTGGCGGACAAGGGTGTTCCTGCCGATTAAGGGGAAAATGAGGGCTGCAAAGCGAGCAGACAAAAAAAGAAAAGAACGAATTCAAGAAAGGGGAAAAGAGGGGGTTGGGGGAAGGGAAGGAGGCAAAAGGTTGTAGCGGAAGTGGAGAGGGGTGAGCTGTCTGCGAGGAAAACCGTTGAGAAGAAATATTGTGGGCGGAGGCTTCCTTCGGCGGGAGCGGGACGTTCGAACACGCGGGAAGAAAACATTATCGCGCCCGTTGCATCACAGTGCCAACCGCCCGACAGAAGTGTAGTTACTGGCTGTTTGAATGTGAGTTACGGCGGCGGCGCGAGCACATCGACGTAGAGTTAACCGGCCAGACGCCGGACGGAAACCTGATCCCGTGGATGGGCCCCGCGGAGACCCAGCGCCAGCCCCCGGCCGCTACTCGTCAGCCGCGCGCCCCCTCGCAGACACAGCGCCGCCGACGAGGTCCCCTTTCCAAGGACCGAAGTGGGGGGCAGAGCAACGAAAAAACGAGAGAAATAGAGGGCGTACGCAGAGCAGGAAAAAAAAAACAAAAAAAAACAAGAAAACAAAAGAAGAAAAAAAGGAGAAAAAAGGAAAGAAAAGGAGGCATGAGAACTTGCAAAAAACTGAAAAAAGGGGAGGGGGGAGGGTAGCTTGCTAAGTACCTCCCTCATCTACCTCACCTTTTTGAAAAACACGAAGTAGCACAAATTCACTTACGGCCCCTTGTTAGCGCCCTGCGCCTTCGTAAGGCAGGCAAGTAGAAAATTGGGCTATCTAGCTGGACGACCGACGAACGGGATTCACAGTGATCCACAACCATATTAGTGTATAGCAACACTCCTAATCCTCGTTCGCAAACCAATGTAATGTACTGAGTATCATTCTTTTCGTTCTATTTGAAATGGCATTTAAAAAAATGGGGGGGGGATGGAAGGCCCCCTTGTGGTTTACTGCAGAAGTCGTTTCAGCAGCAATGTTTGGGCATAAGGAAGA
This sequence comes from Amblyomma mixtum, assembly GCF_055824585.1. NCBI lineage: Eukaryota > Metazoa > Arthropoda > Arachnida > Ixodida > Ixodidae > Amblyomma > Amblyomma mixtum. Next base: position 39,248,677 of record NC_143015.1, on the reverse strand, counting down.
AAAGAAAGGTTGGGGTAGGAGACAGGCGGCATGTAGGAGCAAACACTCAAAATGGCATGACCTCAGGCGATTCAGTCGAAGAGGCTTTTCATCCTCTCCGTGCCCTTCTTGTGGTAGACTCCCCCGGTGTTCCTCTCCCGTGTGCTTTCCTTTTGCCTTTACTACGTACAGGTGAATACCAACCTATTCCACCCGATTCTTGGCCGATCCCCCAGAGTGGGTATGTGCCATTCTGTCGTATGCTACAACAACAACAACAACAACATCCGCAAGGCAACTCTAAGTGAGCCCTGGATCTCCCGGTGGCTACATCTGATGGCAAACTCAAGGCATTGGGGTTGCTAAACTCCTACCAGGAGCTTCGGCAGGCCCACCTCGTACACCAATACAAACGGCTCATGCAGATGGGCCCCGGGCGCCGCCTTCTTAACCGCTTACACATCCAACACGATTGCACTCCAGAGAAGCCGGAGCGTATCCCAGGAGAGTGAAGCCATATGCTCTGGGTCTGCCCGCTCCCCCGCAACATGGACACCGACATGCGCAAAAACAGACGACAAGCGCGGGCACGGGCTCTTGAGAGAAAACACGGCTCCCGAGGACCGCTTAACCTCTAAATTGCTTAACCTCTCAAAACACATCTCGGAACACCCGCGCCTCTTCCGTCAGACGGGGCCCATTAGGGACGTATCCCATCCTTCAAAATTCATCCGTCTGATTATTGATTCCGACAACGAGGACAGCTGCCCCGCTCCTTCCGCCATCACCCCCTTGATGGCGCATGTATGTGGCTCTGGGGCAGCCAGGCCCTCCTCCCCACCCCTAAAAATTTGAAATCATGACGAGACACCTTAATCAAAGTTGTTCCGCCATCTCCAATTCGGCCATGTCACCTTAAATAATACATTGGAACTCTAGAGGCGTTCCGCCATCTCCAATTCTGCCATGTCAACTTGAATAATACATTGGAACTGTAGAGGCTTTAAAGACCGCCCTAAGCGGGCCAATTTCCGCTTCTACCTTTAGAGTCCCTACCAGCCGCGGTTGCACCCCAGGAGGGAGGACTGGGCGCCACACTTTCAAATTACACGACGTTCCAACAGGATCCCTCGTCTTGTCTTCTTGTTCACAAAGCCTACACAGCCAACCTAGTCGATCTCGACCTCCAGCTCGAGTATTTCTATGTAATGGTGACTGTCCTCCCACTGCGCCGCAGTGACCCGTCGTTGCATATACTCAACGTGTACTGCTCTCCCAAACTCATGCGAGTGACTTTTGCGGAGCTCTTTAGCCGTGCGCTAAGACAGCCGGTCGTGATGCCCTGCTGATTGGGGGCGACTTTAACGCTCCCAATCAGCAGTGCGGGTATCGCAAGGAGGGGTCGCGCGCACGTAAGCTGGTGGAACATGCGTCCACGTTGGGCATCACCCTCCACATGGACCCCGTCCACTCAACAGGGCTAGGAAACTCCATGACACGGGATACGAGTCCGGACTTAACCTTAACTCGCAACATACGACACGCAGACTGTCTCAACACTAAGGAGACCCTCGGTAGCCACCACTGCATCCAGCAAGCCCGTCGCAGTCTCGTCCGCCGTTGGCGACGCCAGAAACACAATAGAAAGCTTAAAGCTCGAATTCCCGAGCTTACCCAGAAAGCGGCAGAGTACGCGGACCAACTCGCCGACTCCAACTGGAGGAATAGATGCAACACGGCCGCGCGACAAATGTCCAGCCGCAACACGTGGCGTCTCTTTCGAGCCCTAATCGACCCTACTGAAAAACGAACCGAAACACAAAAACATTTGCAGCGAGCCATGCGCGCTTTCCATGGCCTCACAACTCAACTGGCACAGAAATTTCGGGACCGGTATTTGTGCACAGCCCAAGACAGCCGTGGATCTGGGTACTCTCACGCAGGCAAAGAGAACACGGAGCTGAATCAACCTTTCCATCGGGGCACTGCGCCAGGAAGGGATAAGGTCACCGGCAAGCTTTTCACGAACCTGCCCGACTTGGCATACCAGTCCCTCCTCACCTACATCTATGCAATTTGGCGCAGTGACACCCCGCCTGCCAATCGACTGGAAAACTGCTCTGGTCACTTTTATTGCTAGAGCAAGCGAACCAGTTGACACAGATAACCCTCGCCCCATCTCTCTCACTTTTTTGTGGGCAAACTAATGGAGACGATGGTGCGGGATCGGTTATCTGCATGTCTTGAAAAGAAACGTGTCTTTGGGAGCACCATGTTCGGATTCCGCCCACATAGATCCGCACAGGATGTATTCCTGAAACTCAATGGGGAAGTCCTTGACCCCCCGAATGCCCCCATAATGACCGGGTAGTACTCGCCTTGGATCTTAAAGGGGCATTTGACAATGTAACATACGAGATCATACTAACCTAAGCCAGACCCACTGTGGCCTCAACGCATTCCAATACTTATGCCAATTTCTAATGAATCGTCAATCCTACATCGAAATCCCAGATAGAGAGCATGGCACTTACCTACTCCGCATGCGGGTAACCCCCAAGGCGCGGCGCTTTCCCCGCTGCTCTTCAATCTGGCTATGATGCACCTACCGGCCCAGCTGGGTGGTGTCGCCGGCGTGCAGCACGCCCTGTACGCCGACGACATCCCCCTATGGGCCACGCAGGGCGGCACCGCGGACGTTGAAACCAGCCTGCAAACAGCGGCGACGATAGTAGTCCGCTACGCCCGCCGCTGCGGTCTTCAATCCTCCCCTCAAAAATCGGAATTTGTGCACCTCCGCCCCTCACAGAAGTGCACAATCAAAAACTCTCTTTGTCTTGAGAGTGGTACCATACGCGAAACTGACGAGATACGGGTACTGAGACTCTACATCGACAAACACGGACAGCCAGACACTCCATTGGCCAAACTCGGTAAGATGGGGGACCAGGTGGGCTGCGTGGTCCGCCGGGTTTCCAACAAACGCGGGGGGTTACAAAGTAAGGATGCTTTGCGGCTGGCAAACGCCTTCGTAACCAGTCAAATTTTCTATTCGACTCCTTATCTCCACCTATGAAAACAAGAGGATGATGCGCTTGAGGTCATCCTTCGCAAAAATTTTAAGCGTGGCCTTGACCTCCCCACTACTACTTCAAACAGCCTGCTTCTGGACCGTAGGCTGGTGAATACTTTCCGGGAGCTCCGGGAGGCGCACCTTACAAACCAGTACACGCGCTTGTCGCTAACGGAGTCGGGTCGCCGCCTTCTTGCTCGACTCCATATCCAACACACACCTCCAATGGAAGACAGGTTTCGCATCCCAGAACTGTGGAGACCTGCCCTCCATATGCGGCCTCTTCCAGCAAACATGTCACTCGAAGACCATAATGGTCGGCGCCTGGCACGAGCGGAAGCGCTAGCCCGACATTATGGCAACAAATGAGGTGTATAGTATACTACGTGGGCGCCTCCGGTCCTCACCACGGGGGATGGTACACGGCGGTGGTAGTTCACAACAGCAACACAGTTAACGGCCTTACCTTCCGAGCCAGCAGTGCAACACAAGCAGAAGAGGTCGCGATTGCTCTCGCGGCCTCACATTCCGATTCAAAATACATAATCACCGACTCGCGAGGGGCTTGTCGGAACGTCGAACAAGGCTATATTCCCTTCCTGTTCTATCGAATCTACCAAAATTGCATACGGGATACGGACCCCGCACACCGTTACCTTGTATGGGCCCCTGTTCATCAGGGGTTGGCAGGAAACGAGGCAGCAGACGCCGCCGCCCGCCCGCTCTCCCACCGGGCTGTTTTCTCCCCACACGATCAGGAACCCGATCCTAATCCGATCTATACCTCCAAAGATGTTACAACCTACTTTCAAGACAGTCATTGCCTTTACCCTAGCCGTAAGGTGGGGGACGAGGTGGGCTGCATGGTCCGCCGGGTTTCCAACAAACGCGGGAGGTTACGAAGTAAGGATGCCTTGCGGCTGGTAATCCAATACATTGCTGTGCCCGGCAGCACTAAAACAGTTTGACCTGTCTTTAACGGCGGCGGCCCGCACTGTAGAGCGGTGTCTTCTGACACCTATCACATGGTCTGGGCCTGCCGCTCCAACCCGGCTATTCCCCCTATCCCCAACACAACCCGGGAGGACTGGGAGGCGACCTTGCTCTGCTGCCACGACTTAGAGGCCCAACAAGCCTTAGTCGGTCGCGCCCGGGAGGCGGCCACCGCTACTGGGGTTGCATACAAGGGACCTCCTTCCAGTGCTTGTAAGGATCAGTCCCTCACGGACTCATCCAAACATACCTCCTGTCCCGTCTTAATAAATGTTTTCACCACCACCAATAACCGGTGTTTACTACGTAGACGTAACAGGGCCATCGCCCACGGGATTTTACACGCCCGCTGTCGTTCACCAGGAAATGCACGTTGATGGACTCTCCTTTCGAGCCTTGAGTACAATGCGAGCCGAGGAAGTAGCAATCGCACTTGCTGCCGCTCAGGCCAATTCGAGTATCATCATCACGGTCTCCCGGAAAACATGTAATCATCACATGGCAGGGGAGCCCCCCTCTCCCTTAGCCGCTTGCATTCTAAGACGAACTGCCACTGATCCAACACCGAAAAGAATCATTTGGGCTCATGACCACCATGGCTTCGAGGTAATGAGGCCGCTGACGCGGCTGTACAGCCTTTGTCAAAAGTTTGGAGCCCAGAGGGTTTTCTTTTGAGCCGCACTGTGTCGTCGTTAATGGATCTCTAGCGTTCCAAATTTCCTGGACATGAGAAGATTTCTGGTACTGCCTCGTGCAATAGGTAGGACTTCCACTAATGCTCCTGGAGTCCCAATATAAAGCTTACACGTGAACCCCCTGGGCTCTAAACTTTTGACAAAGACTGTACGTGCGCTTACTCACCGGGCTCCTCGTCCCAGCTATTCTTTCTCGGAGACTAACCAGCCGCTGCTGCGGTTCAGGGAAATATTAACGCATTATAGCGATAACCACCGCTGTTTCCCGGCCCCTGCAAAGGGGCTGAGTAAGATGGGGGAGCGAACTTTAAGGCGTATGCAGTCAGGTACTCTACTCTGTCCTGCAATCATCAAACATTACGATCCTAACACGGGTCGGCGATGTCTGCACTGGGAGGGAGAGCTGTGATATCTTCCACGTGGTGTGGACATGTACTCAAAAATGGCACCTCCCCCGTTCACCTACCCTTTCCCGAGAGGCGTGGGAGACTGCCCTCCTCAACTGCTCCTCTCTCGAGTGCCAAAGGGCTCTGGTCAAATGGGCGCGAGACGGGGCCTCGTCATGCGGTGTCCCGGACTAGGCACGCCGACCATGTAGCTGGGCCACTCTGTGGCTCCCAAACTATTCTACCAAATAAAAGTTTTCACAACCGCCATCATCGCCCGTTCGGCTCTACGCCTTGCTTGTCGGTAAATTGGTTTTTGAGGAAAGGAAATGCATCTGTTTCGCATATCTGGGTGGAGAACTGAACCTCGCATTAACAGGTTAGGAGGAAGATGGAAGTGAACGAAGGCACCGTATTCACTAGACTCGCCTTTGTTCATTCCAAACCATCGAGCTGCCTACCCCTTCTAGAGAGGCATGGGAGACTGCCCTCCTCAACTGCTCCTCGCTTGAGTCCCAAAGGGCTCTGGTGAAACGGGCTAGAGACGGGGCATTGTCATGCGGTGTCCCGGACTAGGGACGCCGACCATGTAGCGGGGCCACTCTGAGGCTCCCAAACTCTATTTCAGCAATTAAATGTTTTCACCACCACCACCACCATGGCGGAGTAGTTAGCGTGCTCGAAAGGCACTCCGGAGACCCTGGTTCATTTCCCCAACTCGACCAATTCCCTTCTCGGTTTTATTCATTTACGTGGACTGACTGGAGAGGTTAATTAGGCTTATTGGTTAACTAGGCAATTAACTAAACTCAGTCCAACTTACTCGGAGCACCGCTTGGCTCAGTGGCTATGGTGCTCGGCTGCTGACCCAAAAGACGCGGGTTTGATCCCGGCCGCAGCGCCTTGAATTTCTTTGGAGGACAAATTCTAGAGGTCCGTGTACTGTGCGATGTCAGTGCACGTTAAAGAACCCCAGGTGGTCGAAATTTCCGGAGCCCTCCACTACGGCGTCTCTCATAGCCTTAGGCGCTTTGGGACGTTAAACCCCACAAAACCACAAAACCATTAATTCGTTGCATGGTTACTAGCCGAAGTACAATTGGCCCCGTTTGAAAATCGCGCACTATGACGTCACGACCATTTAGGCCAATTGAAACAAGGTCAGCGTAGCTACGGTAGCCACCTGAGGTCTCGCTTTGGCTGTCGGATTTTTGCTTTCGCAGCAAAATTCAGGGGCACTTTGACAGTATAGAGTGTGTAGAGGCGAGTGTTTTCCGCAACACTTTTAAGGCGAAAGCATTTAATAGCTCACACTGTCGTGACCAAGACGTGTTAGCAAATTTGTCCGCGTTTCAGATTGGTCGAAATGGTCGTGATGTCACTGCGCGCGAATTTTGACGTATGTCCACCGAAATATGTGAGACATTTACTGCGCAATTTCCTTCCCTCAAGTACAATTTTCATTTTCTTCATTACGGCCCCTCTTTCTCTTTCTTCTTTCACTCCACTTCGTCCCTTCCTGTACAGTGCCACGGCCGCTTGATGCAAAGCGCCATGCGAGGTTTGCGCTTTGTATCTAGCGGTCGTGACAGTGCGTTCAGGTGTCCACCGAGATGACAGAGAAATACAGCGCCATTTCCTTTCCTCAAAAACCGTTGCGTTCAAAGGGCAGCGCATCGCACTGAACGAGTGGTGGCGTTCCAAGGACTCCCTGGCAACGCTACAACACGCTGTCTTGTTCCACTCCTAAAGGCACACGCCGAAGATGGCTGCCCAAAAAGTACAACGCGGCTACGACCCGGACGCCATGGCCTGGTCCGAGGTTTCTTCAACTCCAACGCCTGAGAGCCCCGATTCTGCGCCCATCCAGAACCCGAGCCTCTTCAAAATAGTGAACCCGCACCCGCTGTCATTAACTCGACCCCATCATCCACAGACACTTCGAGCACCCCTCCCGCAAAGAAACAACGCACCACAGACTCCACACCCCCTCCCGTGCCCTTAGAAATAGACGCTAAATTAGCAGCACTCGAAGCCAAATTTGACAACAAACTAAAAGAGCTAGATGCACACCTTGAGGCCAGATTCAATCACCCTGCCCCCAACCTCACCGAAAAACTTCAGCAGCGCATGGACGCTATGCTTACCAAGATGATGGAGCTCTTGGAACATAATCTTAACCATCGCTTTACCCAACTTCAAACCCCCTCCACTCCCCCCATCCTTCCTCCGCAAGCACAAACCACCTATCCTGAGCCACACATACCAATTGACACCCGTCTTACTTCCATCCTCAATCCCCCCACCATCCAATATGGCGGGGGGGAACACTAATAATCTACCCATTTTAACTTGGAACTGCCGCGGCTTCCGGGCAAAGCGCGCGCCTCTGGAACTTCTCCTTCCCACCTTCACACCCACGCCCAACATACTACTTCTACAGGAGACTGCACACCGGGCAACCCTCCCGTGCTACACATCTACACACTCGGATACCACTAACACACCCAGGGCGTCCACACTCATCCACCGCAGCCTCACCTACGAAACTCATCACATCACGTCTGAGACGCCCTGCGTGATCACAGAACTTATACATCACACACATTCACTTCCTTCTATATTTATAGCAAACATATACCACCCCCCGTCCCTGCCGATGGCCCCGCTAGCAGCACTTCTGCGAAAGCTACACCATCTAGCAGGGAAACATCCCCTACTCATCGGTGGGGACTTCAACAGTCAGCATACTGACTGGGGATACACAACCCCGACACATCGAGGTCGCAGGCTCTGGCTGCTCTTGCAGAACCTCCAACTCACTGTGCACAACACGTTTCAGACGCCTACGCGGATCGGCAACAGTGTCAGCATGGACACCAGTCCTGACCTGACACTGAGCCGCTGTATCCGCGGCGTTACCTGGAGCAGAACACAACATACACTGGGCAGTGATCATTACATTATACAAATCACTGTTCCGTACAAACCACCCCGTCACGCAAATACAATACACAAACTCATTAACTGGAATGCATTTCGCGCTGCACGCACCGCCCTCCCAGACGCTCCCATCGCAGACATCGACGAATGGGTGCAGTCACTGAAGCATGACGTTCACCACAACACGCGAGACATTGAAACTACAACCGAAACACCTACCCTTGACACACGCCTAGCCCACCTCTGAGAGGCCTATCACAGCATCCTAGAACGCTGGAAAGGCAACAAATACAACCGAACGCTTAAGAAGCGGCTGGCCGCGCTGCAGACACAAATCCAACAGCACTCTGAGGAGCTCTGCCGATCCAACTGGGGATAGATATGTGACGGAATCGCCGGAAACCTGTCCAGCAAACGCGCATGGCAACTCCTCCGACATCTCATTGACCCCACGCGAACCAAATCAGCAACACAGCACCACGTGACACGCCTCACACATGAACACATTGACGATCCCGACACCCTTCTAGACACACTTCAAACCATGTACACATCTCCAGGTGGTGGTGGTGGTGAAAAACTTTAATGAAAGAGAGCTTGAGGGTTAAAAAAAAAATAAATAACCCTGCTGCATGGTCGGTATCCTTAGTCCGGGACACCGCATGACGAGGCCCCGTCTCGCGCCGCTTGACCAGAGCCCTTTGGGACTCCAGTGTGGAGCAGTTGAGGAGGGCAGTCTCCCATGCCTCTCGGGTGGGGGTGGGGGAGGGGGGAAGGTGAGGATTCTGAGTACATGCCCACACCATGTGAAAGATATCGCAGATCTCTCCACAGTGCGGGCAGCGCCCATCTGTGTTCGGATCGAAGTGTTTTGCTATTGCAGGATTCACGAAGGAGCGCATGCACTCATTCAGTGAGCTGACCCAGGCGCACAGAGCCTTACGCCAGCTCTACCCCCCGCCCCACCCCTCCCTAGATAACAAACACGCAACACTCTGGCGCAGACTACAGACACACACTCCCTTCACCCCTTAACCTAGCCCATTATCATCCCTTCTTCCTCACTCCGGCATGCACTCTATGCCCAGAACCATTCGCCTCTTCCCTCCACATCATTTCCCTCTGCCCGGCGGACCCTCCCCCGCGGTACCTAGAGAACCTCAAGACCTGGGAGGACTGGGAGACCCTGCTGCGCTCGGAGGACCCGGCCGTGCAGACCATCGCCACCGGCCGTGCTGCCAGTGTTATGGACCTTCGGAACATAAACACTTGAGTGCAGTGGGGTCGTACGGGGACCCTGGGGCGTGCCCCGAATTCCTGTGTAAATAAAGTTTTCTCTCTCTCTCTCAAACTAGTGAAACGCCGCTCCCGCAAGCGGAACGCCGCCTCCAAGAAAGCGGGCGCCACGTCAGCAGGCCGCTGAACACGGCACAACGCTGCTGCGCGCGCTGCGGCGCTTCACGGAGGGGCCCGGTCTAAGACCGGACCCTCTTGGAAACCAAAGCCACTTCCGCGTCTTCATCCAGAAGACATCGTCATCATCCTGAAGCCCCGGGTGACCGTCGGTCTCAGGGATGTATACCAACATGGCGAGCTGGGAGCAGCGTTCGCGGCCTACCTGGCCGCCAAGGCCGCAGCATCCCTTAGCATGCTCCCCACATAGGAGCAAAACCTGATCGTCGCAGGCACCAGAGACCCGCACGCCGTGGACAAGCTTCTGCGGGATTTTCAACTATCATCACCGAAGGGCCAGCTCTCCATGTACGGCCAGTTGAAACTCACTGGAGACGTGTGCCGCGGCGTCATCGCTGTGGCGAAGCACGAGACCAGTGAGTCCCTCCAAAACAAGGTCCAGTGGCGTGCTGGAGAGCTTACCGATATCCGCAAGCTTGGCAAATCAGACGTCGCGGTGCTCACCTTCGTGGGCAAAGTGGTGCCGCGATACGTTCATTATAACTGCAAGGTGACCCTTGTGCGTGCGTACAAGAAAACCATTCCGGCCTGCCTGCAGTGCGGCACTGCGGGCCACCGAGCAGACACCTGCCCCTGCCCGGATGAAAAGTGTGGCCTGTGTGGCCAAACGGCGCCGACCGTCGACGGAGTCAAGGCGCCGCATGAATGTACTCTGTCCAGTGCAGTTTGTGGGCAAGCCCACGCTACCTACTCCCGCGACTGCACGGGAAAATTCCGGCAGCTCAAGGTGAATGGCCCCAAGGCTAAACGGCCAGGGCTTCCAAAAAACCAGCGACCTGGCAAGCATCCAAGTCATTCCAAATCAGGTGCAGGTGGCGGATTGCCGCGTGGTGCTCACGGCACCGACCAAAAGACATTGCCACCTTCTTCACCGTCGGTGAAGCCAGCGCCCGGGAAGAAGACGGCGCCTCCACCGCCCAGCGGCGGAGACACTGGCCACTTCGCGGCCCTCAAGACAATTGGCACTGCCGACGCCCGGGCATCAGCACCTCAACACGAGAAACAGGTGAGAAGCTGGGCTGAGATCGCCTCCTCTTCCTCCCATCCCTCACCCTCCCTCGTAACCGTCTCCGCACTCGACGCGGAATACAAAAAAAAACAGATAAACGTGCTCCGGGCACAGAATGAGCTTTTCCTCAACAAAATTAAAAATTTAGAGTCAAAATTGGCGTCCGCCGCACCGAGCCCGCAGAACTCGGACGCAATGGAGAGCGACGCGGATATCTCACCTGCCCTCGTGACAGCCATCTCTGCGATGGAGGAGCGCTTAACCTCTAAATTGCGATATATGATCGAGACCGCCATGGACCAGATCTTGACAACGGTCAAATCTCCCGTCCCCGCGGTGGTCTCAAAACACATCTCGGACAACCCCCGCCTCCTCCGTCGGACGGGACCCATTAGGGACGTATCCCGCCCTTCAAAATTCAACCATCTGATTATTGATTCGAACAATGAGGACAGCTGCCCCGCTCCTTCCGTCATCACCAGCTTGATGGCGCAAGTAACTGGCCCTGGGGCAGCGAATCCCTCCTCCTCCCCGCCCCCCAAGAATTTTAAATCATGGCGAGACACCTTAATCAAAGGAGTTCCGCTATCTCCAATTCGGTCATGTCAACTTCAATAATAGAGTGGAACTGTAGAGGCTTTAAACGCAGACTGGCTCAACACCGAGGAGACCCTCGATAGCGACCAGTGCATCCTTAACACTACACTAAGCACACGCCCCCTCAAGCGTCCCAGAACACAAGCCCGTATCCCAGATTGGACGAAATTCATGCAAATTTTTTCACGCACTTGATAACACACCCATTTCCGAGAACCACCTTCTACACCTCTGGGAAGCCCGTCGTAGCCACGTCCGCCGTTGGCGACATCAGAAACATAACAGAAAGCTTAAAGCTCGAATTGCCGAGCTTACCCAGAAAGCGGCAGAGTACGCGGGCCAACTCGCCGACTCCAACTGGGTGGATAGATGTAACACGGCCGCGCGAAAAATGTCCAGCCGCAACACGTGGCGTCTCTTTCGAGGCCTACACGACCCAACCAGAAGCATGAACCGAAACACAAAAACATTTGCAGCGAGCCGTGCACGCTTTCCCTGGCAACACAACTCAACTGGCACAGAAACTTCGGGACCAGTATCTGTGTACACCCCAAGACTCCCGTGGATATGCGTACTCTTATGCAGGCAAGGACAACACGGAGCCGGATCAACCTTTCCAGCTCCATGATCTGCGGGCGGCTCTTGCCAAAATGAAACGGGGCACTGCGCCAGGAAGAGATAAGGTCACCGTCAAGTATTTGACGAACCGGCCCGACTTGGCATACCAGTCCCTCCTCGACTACATCAATAAAATTTGGCGCGGGGACACCCGCCTGCCAATTAACTGGAAAACGGCTCTGGTCACATTTATTCCTAAAGCAGGCAAACCAATTGACACAGATAACCTTCGCCCCATCTCTCTCACCTCTTGTGTGGGCAAACTAATGAAGACGATGGTGCGGGATAGGTTATCTGCATATCTTGAACACAAACATGTTTTTGCGAGCACCATGTTCGGATTCCGCCCACACACATCCGCACAGGATGTCCTCCTGCAACTTAATCGGGAAATCCTTGACACCCTCGAATGTCCCTATAATTACCGGGTAGTACTCGCCTTGGATCTTAAAGGGGCATTTGACAATGTAACACACGAGATTATACTCACTAACCTAAGCCAGACCGAATGTGGCCTCAACACATTCCGATACATACGCCAATTTTTAATGGATCGTCAATCCTACATCCGAATACAAGATACAGAGCATGGTCCCTACCTACTCGGCACGCGGGGAACCCCCCAAGGGGCGGTACTTTCCCCGCTGCTCTTCAATCTGGATATGATGCACCTGCCGGCACAGCTGGAGGGTGTTGCCGGCGTGCAGCACGCCCTGTACGCCGATGACATCACCCTGTGGGCCACGCAGGGTAGCACAAGGGACATTGAAACCAGCCTGCAAACAGCGGTGACGATACAGTCCGTTACGCCCGTCGCTGCGGTCTTCAATGTTCCCCTCAAAAATCGGAATTTTTGCACCTCCGCCGCTCACAGAAGTGCACAACTAAAATCTCTCTTTCTCTTGAGAACGGTCCCATACGCGAAAGTGCCGAGATACGGGTACTAGGACTCTACATCCACGAACACAGACGGCCAGACACTTCATTGGCCAAACTCCGTAAGGTGGGGGACCAGGTGGGCCGCATGATCCGCCGGGTTGCCAACAATCGCGGGGGGGTTACGCAGTAAGGATGCCTTGCGGCTGGCAAACGCCTTTGAAACCAGTCGAATTTTCTATTCGACTCCTTATCTCCACCTACGAAAACAAGAGGAGGATGCGCTTGAGGTCATACTTCGCAAAATTATTAAGCGTGACCTTCACCTCCCCATCACTACTTCAAACAGCCGGCTTATGGCTCTAAGGGTGGTGAATACTTTCCGGGAGCTCCGGGAGGCGCACCTTACAAACCAGTACACGCGCTTGTCGCTAACGGAGTCGGGTCGCCGCCTTCTTGCTCGACTCCATATCCAACACACACCTCCAATGGAAGACAGGTTTCGCATCCCAGAACTGTGGAGACCTGCCCTCCATATGCGGCCTCTTCCAGCAAACATGTCACTCGAAGACCATAATGGTCGGCGCCTGGCACGAGCGGAAGCGCTAGCCCGACATTATGGCAACAAATGAGGTGTATAGTATACTACGTGGGCGCCTCCGGTCCTCAACACGGGGGATGGTACACGGCGGTGGTAGTTCACAACAGCAACACAGTTAACGGCCTTACCTTCCGAGCCAGCAGTGCAACACAAGCAGAAGAGGTCGCGATTGCTCTCGCGGCCTCACATTCCGATTCAAAATACATAATCACCGACTCGCGAGGGGCCTGTCGGAACGTCGAACAAGGCTGTACTCCCTTCCTGGCCTATCGAATCTACCAAAATTGCATACGGGATACGGACCCCGCACACCGTTACCTTATATGGGCCCCTGCTCATCAGGGGTTGGCAGGAAACGAGGCAGCAGTCGCAGCCGCCCGCGTGCTCTCTCACCAGGCTGTTTTCTCCTCCCCATCCGATCAGGAACCCGATTTTAATCCGGTCTATACATTCAAAGATATTACAACATATCGAAATTGTCATCGCCTTCACCCTAGCCCATGTAAAGGCCTGAAGAAAGCGGATGAGCGGCTCCTTCTCCGCCTTCTCAGCAATACATTGCTGTGCTCGGCAGCGCTCAAACATTTTGACCCCTCCTTTAGCGGCATCTGCCCACACTGTAGTGCAGTGTCTGCTTACACCTATCACATGGTGTGGGCCTGCCCCTCCAACCCTGCTATTCCCCCCATCCCTGCTATTCCCCCCATCCCTGCTATTCCCCCCATCCCCAACCGAACCCGAGATGACTGGGAGGCGACCCTGCTCAGCTGCCACGACCTACAGGCCCAACAAGCCTTAGTCGGGCGCGCCCGGGCGACAGCCACCGCCACTGGGTTCCCATACTAGGAACCTCCACCTAGTGTTTGTAAGGATCGGTCCCTTACGGGCTGATGCAAACATACCTGCTATTCATTCTTAATAAATGTTTTCACCACCACCACCACAGCAGCTTGGCATACACGGGCGAAGCGAATCCCGCTCTGGACGAACCCCTTACCATACAAGTCAGACACGCTGTGATGTCCGCCAGAAGGAACACAACACCGGGGAAGGATGGCATCACCAATGCCATGATAAGGAATCTGGATGACAATTCAATCAAAAGATTCACGGAATTCGTCAATAAACACTGGGAACAGGGGACCCTTCCGGACGACTGGCGACATGCGGAAATAATGATTCCGAAGTCCGGAAAGACTCCAAACCTGGAAAATCTTAGACCCATTTTCTTAACATCATGCTTGGGAAAAGTGCACGAGAGAGTTGTGCATCAGAGGTTGCAGGCCCACCTTGAGGACTACGAACTCGTGCCGCACACTGTTTGGATTTCGAAAATACCTATCAACACAAGACGTTCTCCTGCAGATCAAGGAGGAGGTGCTTACTACCGTCCCAAAATATGGAGACAACATCTTGCTCGCTCTCGATCTTAAAGCGGCATTCGACAACGTCAGTCACAGGGCTGTGCTGGAGGGGCTCAGCAAACTGGGTTGCGGGCAGAGAATATTCAACTATGTGGAAGCCTTTCTGAGTACCCGAACCGCTACCATTGGAATAGGAGGCATCAGGCCTGACACCTTCAACACAGGAGCACAGACCTTTGGGCTAGTTGGTTCATAGCAGACACGTACAAGCGCTAAAAAACACGGACAGAGAAGAGACTTGGACAACACGAGCGCTTACTTTCAACTGAAGGTTTATTGATACACAAGCACAATTTTATACACCTTACTGCATGACGTCAAACTGATAGCCGTGCCGACATCACGTGGCTGCTCCCAAAAGCATTATTTCCTTTCTAGTCAGTGTGACAGATGGTGCGCTGACGCTGGATGGACCGGCTTTTCTAATCAAATCTGCCTCTATTATCTCTCTCACATCCTGACAAAAGAATAAGAAACCATGTAAACCTGTCTTCAGCGCATGCAAGATTGTGGCCAAACATAGTTGTCAGGATGTGAGAGAGATAATAGAGGCAGATTTGATTAGAAAAGCCGGTCCATCCTGCGTCAGCGCACCATCTGTCACACTGACTAAAAAGGAAATAATGTTTTTGGGAGCAGCCACGTGATGTCGGCAGGGCTATCAGTTTGACGTCATGCAGTAAGGTGTATAAAATTGTGCTTGTGTATCAATAAACCTTCAGTTGAAAGTAAGCGCTCGTGTTGTCCAAGTCTCTTCTCTGTCCGTGTTTTTTAGCGCTTGTACGTGTCTACCTTCAACACCCCCAAAAAAGCAACACCGCAAGGCTCTGTGCTATCACCTATGCTTTTTTAATATTGCAATGATTGGTTTAGAAAGGGCGCTCGAAGAAATTGAAGGAATCAGGCACGCCATCTACGCAGATGATATCACAATCTGGGTGACAAGGCGATCTTTAGGAGAAAAACAAGAGCTTCTTCAGCGAGCAGCAGACGCGGTAAACGCATACGCCCGACACTGTGGACTTGCATGCTCTCCTGAAAAATCCGAGGTGCTCAGAGTCTACAGACAAGGGTATGATCTGCAAAACACCATAGATATCCACATAGGGTAAACGAAGGTTCCGGAAGTATCGAAAGTTAGGATCCTCGGCATGTGGATCCAAAGCAACCGTCGTATTGATCACACGATCAGACAGCTAGCATATATTACAGCACAGATCACCAGGATGATTGCAAGAATTTCCAACAGAAGAAGAGGTATGAAGGAGGAAGACACATGTAGGCTAGTACAGGCCCTCGTGGTCAGCAGGATCTTATACGGCGTCCCCTACCAAACACCGCTCGAGCAAGAAAAGGAGCAGTTAGAGGCAATTCTTAGAAAAGTATACAAATGCGTTCTCGGACTGCCGGTCAACACTTCGACGGAGAAATTCCTAAAACTGGGCATAAACAACATATTACAAGAACATATCGAGGCCCACCTTCTCGCGCAGAAAACAAGACTGATGCTCTCCGAAACAGGCAGAAACACGCTGCGGTTGCTGGGCATGAGGGACGCTTTGAAAGAAATCAATAGCACAGCGAGCGTTCCAAATTAATTCAGCAGGATCATTGAGATTGAGTCCGATTCCAAAAAACATGCATCCAGATATACATAAGGCAAGAAGAAAGGCAAGATCTGAATTCCACGAAAGAAGCTTCGCCGGGGCAAAAGACGTATTATACGTTGACGCAACCACATACAGACACCGATACGGCTCTGTAGCCAGCGTGGTGGATCACCAGCTCAGGGAAATAAACTGCGATTCGATAAAAACCAACCCAATCAGCACAGGTAATCGGCCCAATATTGCAAATGGATGGTTTCACTGTGGTCCTTTGTAGGGCCGGAATTTGCTAATACGTTTCCAATACTGGGCCGACTACTTGTGCTGCTTGGGAACAACATCCTCGAGGCTGAGAAAGCCGCAATTGCACTCGCCATCACCCAGAAGAGTGACGAGCGCCATGCTCACATCATTACAGACTCGCAAGAGGCATGCAAAAGATACAACAGTGGACGCATATCCACTGCAGCCATTCACATAAGGCGAGGACAATCACCTTTACGAGATGCGTCATCACGTGGACACCAGGCCATGAGGTTGTCAAAGGGAGCCAATGTGCGGACGCCAAGGCCCGAGCATACGCCAACCGGGAGGCGCGCACCGAAGGGGAACTGGACGCAGTCACTAGACGGTATGGAGCCATCTTAGAACACCAACGAGCCCTCCGGAGGACCTACCCTCCTCCCCACAAAGACCTTAGTAGAGAGCAGTCGGTTGCCTGGAGACAACTGCAGACTAATACATACCCCAATCTGAGTTTACTCAGCAAAATCTATCCTTCCACATATGCCAACAAATGCCCGCTATGCGGTGAACACCCAACGCTTTACCACGTTACATGGGCCTGTCAGAAAATGCAGGCAGCGCCGATAAACACACCAACACCGGAGCAGTGGGAGGCTGCGCTGTCCAGCTCGAAGCCTGAAGAGCAGCTCAAGCTGATCGACAGGCCTCGCAAGACTGCAAAGGCCGCTGGGGCCCTTGACTGAGGGCTCCACCTACGCTGCGAGAAAGAACCCTTACAACCTTATACAATAAATTTTTCATTCATTCCTAAAGGCAAAGATTAAGCGTCATTATTGGCAGTTAATGCACCAACAGAATGTAAAGTGAACAGTCGCGTAGCAGAATGCAGCACTCAGGCTTTCGCCTTTCACCACTATAGCCGCTGAAGTTCCTCGTAATTTTATTACTGCCTCTGTGGCACTGGTGACGTCACCACTGGATGACGTTACACATAATTATTGACTAATTAATTACTTATTGAAAAATAACTGATTAGTGACTAACTACTACTTAACTGATACTTAATGGCGCTTAAGCTTCGCATTTAGGAGTGGGACGGAGACAGCGTGTTGTAGCGCTGCTTGGTGGTGGTGGTGAAAACTTTATATGAAACTGGGGAGTTTGGGACAGGTAGGTCCTTGGGCCCCCGCACGGCCCCACTGCACTCAAACGTTCATGTCCCGGAGGCTCATGA
Organism: Amblyomma mixtum; assembly: GCF_055824585.1. NCBI lineage: Eukaryota > Metazoa > Arthropoda > Arachnida > Ixodida > Ixodidae > Amblyomma > Amblyomma mixtum. Next base: position 39,230,923 of record NC_143015.1, on the reverse strand, counting down.
CGCTGGCAGCCCGGCATACGGCGATGGCTTGCTTAGCCGGGTCTTCGAAGCGCAGTAGGGTTAGTAGGGTCTCCCAAGCCTCCCAAGTGGTAAGGTGCTCCAGGCCCCGCGGGGGAGGGTCCGCCGGGAAGAGGAAAAGGATATGGTTGAGAGTGGCATTGGGGTAGTGGCAGAGGGTACAGGAGGGGTTTTTGTGGACTTGGGGATAGCGCGAGCGTATATAAGGGGAGGGTAAAGTGCGTGTTTGGAGTCGCCTCCAAAGTGTCTGATGGTAAAAGTCGAGGCAGGGATGGGGTGGGGGGTAGAATCGACGCTCGGCTTTGCAGGCCAGCGTCATTTCACTGAATGAGTGCATGCACTCCCGCGAAAACCCCAGATCGGAGGCCGCCGGTGCCCGGTTGAGAGAATTTCGGGCTAAAGCGCTGGCGGCCACGTTCCCGGGATTCCCTGAGTGGGCAGGCACCCATATCAGCTCCACGTGGCGTGGCGGGTGTTCGGCGAGGGAGTTGAGTATGCGAAATGCAGGGACGTGAACTCTCCCGCGAGCGAGTCCAAGGTACGCCAACACCTGTTCGGCGCGATGCCTTGCCCATTGAATGCAACGGTTTTTTAGGAAAGAAAATGGCACAGTAATTCTATGTCATCTCGGTGGACACCTGAACCGCACCGCACAGGAAGGAAGGAAGTGGGAGCGAAAGAAGAGAGAAAGAGGGGCTGTAATGAAGAAAATGAAAGTTGTAAGGGAGGAAAGGAAATTACGCAGTAACTGTCTCACATATCTCGGTGGACACCCGTCATGCATTTGATGACGTCACATTTTGGCAGCTGCGCTCGTTGCTGAGTCACCCCAGGCGCTGGGTGTGACGCCGAGCGGACGGCAGAATGAGCCATTAAAGGATTTCGCCTTAAAAATCGACGGGCAGGCGCCAAGTGCCGCCGATACTTAGCGAAGCAGGTCGATGCCAATCAACAGCGCCCACAGCAGGTTCATAGAGTTGCCAGCACTGATGCGCAGCGAAGGCTGAGTAAGTAGGGCGCTTAGAGCAGATACGGGAACATCCTCGATAATCGCGCGCCCGCGAAACCAGCGATGAACACAGGGAAGGGCTCGAAAAGAGGCGTAAGGTTAGGCGCCGGCGTGTGCCAGAACAATCACTACTGCGTGTTAGATGCCTGCTTTGTGCGGAACTTTATGCAAATCGAGTCCGGAGTTTAATGCAGCGGGTGCGAAATACTGTCGTTTATGTCGGGCCTCACGTGCGATCAAGAACGGCGGCAAGAGAAACACTAAATATATCGTGTTCACCATAAGCGTTTACCTACCATAAGTCAAGGACAGTTTCGAGCTTCCCTAGCGAAATAAAAGAGAACACAGGCTTGTGTGAAACTCGGCCCTGAAGGTGACCTTGGCCAAACCTACCATAACAACAGCCCATGCAGAAATAAAAAAAATGGCGCGACAAAGTTTCGAACCAACGGAGGCGCGAACTGAACAGCTTCGCCAGCACCTGCACGAGAGCACTATGCTATAATTGCGGCAGATCGCGTTTCGTGTTAAACTGCAACACACACTCGCGCTGTGCATTGCACATCGTCTTGTTGGTCAACTTCCATCTGCGGTGCGAGCAGATCAGATCAGCTTATCCCCAATCAGAGCTTAACCTGAATCTAATATCGTCGTCAGACTTGCCGACTACCCTGCAAAGCAAAACCATGAGCCAAGCAGGCTAAACACAAACTTTCGCACTTCTACTCTACAACTCTACCACTGCTACTCTGCTACTCTACTACTCTACTACTCTACTACTCTACTACTCTACTACTCTACTACTCTACTACTCTACTACTCTACTACTCTACTACTCTACTACTCTACTACCCTACTACTCTACTACTCTACTACTCTACTACCCTACTACCACCAGCCATATTGGCAAGTAAACTGCGATTTGTCCACAAACGTCTTATGGTTGTGGATACAACTTGGCTAAGCTACACCGTGGTTCACTTATTCACTTCAAAATGACCTCAAAACGGTGGTCATTGAGTTCATTTGCTGCATAGACGTCATAGACGGGAAATTTTTTAAGGAATTTTCGTAGCAATATAAAATCGCTTTTCGCAACCAGACAAGTCAAAGTGGCAGAATAGAGGCATTAGAAGCCAATTTTAGTAAACATAAATCTGGATAAGGGTACTAAATTTATTTTAGTGCCCTTTTAAAGCTTCTAATGAGAGTCTTAAATTTTTGCTGTGATGTCGCTGGCTTCAACTAAACAACTCCAGACGAGAACCCCTGGTATAGGCACAAAATTAATAGCGCAAGTCGATTCCAGGGTTCTTTAAGTAAGCGGTCATATTTTTTTTATTTTTTGTTCGAGTTAGTTACACACTAGAGGTGCAATATATCAATCTCGTCTCCCGTGGAGACTTTTGTTTTACACCTTCGTTTCGCGAATCACCATACTACTTGCTCATTCTCAACACGACGTGAACTTCTGCTGTTTCGACCAAGAGTCCGTGTATGTCTACCCTCAATTCTTTCTCTTCCGAATTACCATGAAGGACAGAGAGAGTGCTTTAGGAATAACCGTACTTTACCTACAAGGTTTTTAGGATGCTTTGTCTCTCTGCCAGTTGTTTCTTTCTGCACACCGCAGCATGTGCGTATTTCGAAACCGAAACTACTCAGTGCCGCAGACAAAAAATACTCCAGTCATTGCGTCGAAGACAGAAACTGAAGAACCTTCTTGGATAATAAAACTAATAACCGGCAACGTCAACTCACTCGGTCGCTAAGGAAGGCATGCGGTAGTATAGTGGAAGATTTAATGTGGATACTTGTTTTTTTTTTGTCCTTTACGTGATGTTATGACTTAAGCATAACTGATTTTTTAACATAATTGAAACGTAGTTGAATTTTTTGTAGCTCTGCAACATGTGTTTCATTAAGTTTTCATACATGGATTAGTTTGCTTGTTGTTAAAAACTTTTAACCCAACAAACAATATATTCGTGCTGAATAAGTTCTCCTTTTTTATGGCACTAACAGTACTCAAAGGAAACGATGCATGATCATTAATACCGAGGTTTCTACAAATGTCACAACGTTTGTATATTTTGAAAGTAGCCTGGTCAGCTTCTGGAATACCTGTATAAAAGTGAAAGAGGCTTGCGTAGACACGCCATAGCTTTTTCAGAATCACTGAGGGAATCTTGGAAGCAGTTGTGAATATTATTACTGGTATTCCTGCGGTTAACTACTGCTACAAGCCCCAGTGACTGGCAGCGTCTAGAACCCCCCCCCCCCCCCCCCCCCCACTCACTTCTTGAAGTCCTCGTGTTTGCTGATGACATCCCAAGTGGACCGTTGATTGCAGAGGTAGTTCTGCTTGTTCGGGGCGAACGGGAAGTGGGGTCGGGGCCCGTCTATGCTTTCACAGAATTGGGTGACCTGTAACGGGGGAGAGTGGGTCGATGCACGGAAGCGTGTGGGGAGATGTTTCAAAGAAGAAGCGGTAAAAACTTTATGAACGCGAGGCCTCAGCCAGCGGAAGCGAAGCTTATATATCTCAGCGGGAAGCGATAATCACTGAGCGAGTGAAAGAGGAACAGGAGAGTAGGCAAGTTAACAAGAAAGGTGCTCTCGTTGGCTAACCTTGATTGAGGAAGAGAGAGAACGGCATGTAAAAGCGCAAGAAGAAAAAGGAAGTTGGGGTGAGCAGCCATGGCGTTAGGCAAGGATGTGCGTGCAGCAAAGTCACAATTTTTGAGGCTTGTTTGAATCCTTCAAAAATAGAAACAGTCCTTTCTATCACTGGTACGCAATGCACACAAAAATTAACAGGGACACCCAATCCATTATGCGTTGGCAATCAGATAGCATTAGCAGCTCTTAGTTAATTTACCGAAAGTTGCGTGATTTTCGTTCTCCTGACGTCACTTCGCGTCTGGTAACATCGATATGGTGACATCTCTTCATTGCAGCCAGTGGGAATGCTCCAGTGTGGTGAAGCCTCTTCAGTCCAGACAATAGGCGAATTTTATGACTGATGATGGGTTTTGACTCCGTGGGCTTAATCAATAATATATGAATTCGGTCGACATTTCTGCCAACAATCTTAAATGTAGCTTCTCTGGCACAACCTGCAATTCAATCACGATAAGATGCAAGGAAGAGGGCAGACCTATCGCCTAGTACTATGCTTATCTGATGTCATGATCACCTGGTAGGCCGCTTAGCCGCCGCCCCCTTGCTTGCTCTGCTTCAGACGCTAACCAGCTTTAGTAAACTCTAGACCCCTTCAAACAGAGCGGGTGATGCCGCACTCGCCACCACAGTAAGCGACCACTGCTTACATTGGCAACATAGGGCATGAACATGATGGACGACTCCACGGGGTCACGTTTCGGCTGGCGGATGGTCAGCACGCAGTCGTCGAGAAAGCGACACTTTTCGTCGATCGGGCACCTTTCTCCGTCTGCCGTTGTCGGGATGAAGACGATTCTGTCCGAGCAGGCATTCAGCCGTGACTGACGAAACAATTCGCACGCACATTTACGAAGTGGTGAGCGGATCTGATAGGTGAACAATGCAATGCAAATGAAAAGATTGTTCTGCATTTTTTTCTCTTCTCCTTTTCAGCCATCGCTAAATAATGAACAGCTCAGCAGTTACTTATATGGCTAAAAGGAGTTCCTGCGCAAAGAAAGAGCAAAGCTGATTTGACTGTTTGACGTGTTTATCTGTCTTAAATCCTAATCAACCGAAAAAGCTAATATGTTTAGTTTGCTAATTAAGCCATATAGCTTTTACTGGGTTGACTGACTTCCAGAAACGACTGATCTCTTTCGTGACGCGACAAAACATTCATGAACTGTATTCTGGTCGTTCTAAGGACCAAAATCGGTCGTTCTCATGGACCGAACAGATTGTATACGCCAAGTGCTGCTGCTGGTGATAAAGCTAGGAGGGATTAAAAATGATATTTTTTTATATCTAAATAATATAGTTGTAGTCCAGAGGAAATGTTTGAACGCCCTTTTTCAAGGCAATATGCGCTGCTTCATTTAACAAGGATTTTCCCGAGAGCCCGCCTCTTCATAAAAAGTAGCAGGAAACTGGCCACATGCACTTTTCGTGTACCGTGGTTGCGAAAAGATACTAGAAGTATTTAAACGAAGTCATTCATTGGCGCTATAGACGCACAAATACTCCCTCCTTGCGTGGCAGCCTCGAGCGATGACGTGCCGGAGCTCTTGGATGTCATGCTGGGCTCTTCGTCCGCTTATAAAGGACTGGTGTTTTTGTATATGTTATAAAACCACTACCCAGCTCTATTGTCCTTGTTACAGAGCACGTCTGTGTCCATATTTGCGCTTTATTTATGCCGTTTAATTTTGTCTCTGCCTCGCGATCTAGAACATAGAACGGCGGTTATGATTGCCGAGGAGATTGGCACGGCCACATCAACTATCGCATAAAGCGTGCAACGTAGAGTCGCCTTACGACCGGTTACATGCAGCTGATGTTATCAAGGTTTAGACCTTCGCTAGAAAAAGTTCAGGTTGAGTCTCAAGTTCACTATAGTTGTTTTACGCACGAACATTTTTAATGAAAGTATGTCTCGTTGGTTTTGTATTATTCAAGGTGTCTCTGGCGCCAATCAAGCACCGAAAACAAGATCCAACCTTTGGGCATTTGCTCGGTCCCTCACAAAATAGAGCATTACTGGGCACGGCGGACCACACGGAAAACTGGCTCTAAGCATGCCTCCCCTTCTGCTTATCCAGGTTCTGCTGCTGGGCTTCGCCGATGAAAACGACACATGCTACAACCACACCCGCTTGCCAGTATCAACTGATACAACTTTCACCGATCCCCCTGTCCATGACACAGCAAGACTCATCCGCCCCCTGCCGGCCACTTCGGTTGGGGAGTGACGTCATCCTCAACAACCGGTATAAAAGCAGATCCCCAGCGCTTCGACTTCACTGGGCACGGCGGACCACATGGAAAACTGGCTCTAAGCATGCCTCCCCTTCTGCTTATCCAGGTTCTGCTGCTGGGCCTCGCCGATGAAAACGACCCATGCTACAACCACACCCGCTTGCCAGTATCAACTGATACAACTTTCACCGATCCCCCTGTCCATGACACAGCAAGACTTATCCGTCCCCCTGCCGGCCACTTCGGTTGGGGAGTGACGTCATCCTCAACAACCGATATAAAAGCAGATCCCCAGCGCTTCGACTTCACTGGGCACGGCGGACCACGCGGAAAACTGGCTCTAAGCATGCCTCCCTCTCTGCTTATCCAGGTTCCGCTGCTGGGCCTCGCCGATGAAAACGACACATGCTACAACCACACCCGCTTGCCAGTATCAACTGATACAACTTTCACCGATCCCCCTGTCCATGACACAGCAAGACTCATCCGTCCCCCTGCCGGCCACTTCGGTTGGGGAGTGACGTCATCCTCAACAACCGGTATAAAAGCAGATCTCCAGCGCTTCGACTTCACTGGGCACGGCGGACCACACGGAAAACTGGCTCTAAGCATGCCTTCCCTTCTGCTTATCTAGGTTCTGCTGCTGGGCCTCGCCGATGAAAACGACACATGCTACAACTACACCCGCTTACCAGTATCCACTGATACAACTTTCACCGATCCCCATGTCCATGACACAGCAAGACTCATCCGTCCCCCTGCCGGCCACTTCGGTTGGGGAGTGACGTCATCCTCAACAACCGGTATAAAAGCAGATCCCCAGCGCTTCGACTTCACTGGGCACGGCGGACCACACGGAAAACTAGCTCTAAGCATGCCTCCCCTTCTGCTTATCCAGGTTGGTTGCTACTCCTCATGTAGAAGCGATAACCATGTGTTGCTGGTCCAGCCGTGCCCCCGGCGTTTGATGTGCATTGCTTATGAATGCTTAACTGTGTGCAAACTGCTTTTATGCGGTGATGTAGAATGCAACCCTGGCCCCCCTGTTCAGGAAATGTTCGATAAAATCATGAAATCCCAAACCATCATACAGCAGGAAATTTCGGAACTGAAAACTTTCCAAAGTAAGCTAGATATATCTCTCAGCTCCTTACCAACTAGACTAGATCGCATAGAACATCTGTTTGACGACTTCAAGGCCGGTATTGAACCACTTTTTCCAATCGAACAGCATATGAATTCGATAGAGCAGTCATTTTCCAAGCAACATCAAAAGCTCACTGACCTGGAGGATCGCAGTCGTCGCTCGAATTTGATTATACATGGCGTAATGGAAGATACCTCTGAAACTGAAGAGGAACTCAAAAATAAGGTGATTTCTGAGGTCTTTGAAAAACACCTTGGTGTCTCAACGTCTTCCATTGACCGTATACACAGAATAGGAAAAGCAAACAACTCAAACCGTCCTGTAATCGCATTCTTTCAAGATTTTAATGAAAAAAAGGCCCTGTATGAAAATGTTAGTAAACTTAAAGGTTCGGCTTTTTCCATACAAAATGATTATTCTAAGGAGACACTAAGAAAACGAAAATTGCTCTGGGAATCTAGCAAAGCCGGAAGGAAGGATGGAAAGAAGGCTTATCTCGTTCATGACAAGCTCAAAATCGGCAACAGCACGTACGCTTGGAACGATTCAACTGAACAACGGATTAGCCTTTCTCCTCTCCCTTCTAGTAAGTCTGATTGACAGACCACCTTAGATAACCCAGCTCTTTGTAACCTTGTTATCTTAAACATAAATGCCCAAAGCATACTGAACAAGGCAACTTCCCTTGAGATCGCTCTGTTTACTCATAGCCCTGATATAGTTGTTATTACCGAGACTTGGCTTCACTGTGATATCACTAATGATTGCATCTTTCCTCCGCCATACACTGTATTTAGGCGTGATAGGGCGTCACGAGGAGGAGGCGTAGCCATTTTACTAAAACCGAATGTTTCCGCTATAGTTCTAAATTCACCAGAAAACCATGAAAGCCTTGCTCTGAAAATCACGTATCGTGGCTACACTTTCATCTTATGTGCACTGTATAGGCACCCTAATTCAGACCTGTACTATATGCATAAGCTGCAGGATTTTTTGTTCAACTACAGGAATAAAAATTTCATTCTTGCAGGGGATTTCAATCTGCCATTCATAAGCTGGTCTAAGGAAAACCTTGGGTGCTCTGAAAATGCTGACGCTATCTATGATATAATGTTGTCCCACGACCTTTAGCAAATAGTCACCGAACCAACTAGAATACATGGTTCTACTGAGTCAATCTTAGATTTAGTATTCATAAACCGCTCTTTTTGTGATTACACAGTATCTGTTCATGACGGGATATCTGATCACAAGTTAGTAGCCGCATCTTTACCTGTAGTTCATGGACGTATAGAAAAAGCAAAGCATAAGAATGTAAAAGATTATTCAAAAGCACTAGATGAATCCACCCTTGATTACTTAGAATTGGCTTATGAAAGCTTTGAGGGAACCAGTGTCACACAGTTATGGAACACGTTCAAGGAACACTGTAAATATTGTATCAATAACTTCACTTAAAGAAAGCAAATCCCTGGATAAATCGGCACATCATTCACCTAAAACGAAGGCTTAAACGGCTGAAAAAAGCTAAGAACGCCAGTTCTAGTCAGTTAGCTATTTTAGCAGAAGAGCTTTCTTCTAGCATTAAATGAGGAAAAAAAACATTATTTTACAGAAAGTCTTCCACAATTTATACGAAATGATCCCCATAAATTTTGGGATCACCTACGAACTTCCCACAAGCAAATAAACCAAATCACTGTGCATAACAACGTGATTACGTGTCCTCAATCGATTGCGACGCATTTCAATGCCTACTTTCATTCTTTGTTTTCTAAAGAAAGTGCCAATGAACATGTATTTGACCTTCCGCCTGAAGAATCAATCACTGTATCCTACGAAGGCGTTGTTGAATCCCTACTCCGGTTAGATACTAAAAGTTCACATGGTCCGGACGACATACCAAACGCCTTCTTACGCCGTTATGCTGAATCATTAGCTCATTTCTTAACAAAAATTTTCTGTTTATCCTTATCGTCTTTTTCATTGCCCCCCGACTGGCTAACAGCCAGAGTTGTGCCTGTGCATAAAAAGGGGGACCGCGCGTGTTTAGGCAATTACCGTCCGATTTCTTTGACGAGTACCTGTTGCAAACTAATCGAACACATTATCGCTAACCACATACTTGAAATATTAAACTCTAAAGGATGCTTGTCTCCATTTCAACACGGCTTCAGGAAAGGTTTTTCAAACTGTCACGGAGTTGGTTACTGCTATCCTTAACTTTAGTTCCGTAGTAGATAAATCTGGGCAACTGGACATAATTTTTTTAGACTTCAGCAAAGCGTTTGATAAAGTTCCCCATAATAAACTTCTTGAAAAACTGAAATTAATAGGCGTGCTCTTGACCTTAGTAAACTGGATTGCTTCCTACCTACAAAATCGAACACAGTTTGTGGATATTGGTGGCATCTCTTCCACGTTACTTCCAGTGACATCTGGCGTGCCCCAAGGAAGTGTACTAGGTCCACTGTTATTTTTAGTCTATGTAAACGACATTGTGTGTTCCGTTGATAGAAATGTTAAAATTAGTTTATTTGCCGATGACTGCATGCTGTACACCCCAATAACTTCTGTGGCTGACCAGATATTACTGAATGATGCTTTCTGCGAAATTGTGGCCTGGTGTGACAGATCAGGAATGGTCTTCAATTCTGATAAGACTGTGGTTTTGCGCATGACAAGAAAGAAACAACCTATCCACTTTAGTTACTCTGCTTGCGGCACTACTATCTCGGAAGTAGAAAAATACAAATATTTAGGCGTTTTAATAAATTCACAGCTTAACTGGAGCGACCATATTGATTACATCTGTTCATCTGCGTTAAAAAAACTTGGATTTTTGAAACACAAGCTCAAAGGAGCACCCAGTCACGTTAAGCTATTAGCATATAATTCTCTTATTCGGCCCAAACTTGAGTATGCGGCTATAGTGTGGGATCCGTACACCAAAAAAGATATAGCAAAAATAGAAAAGTACAAAGGCGGGCTGTGCGCTTCATTTACAATAAATTCAAGAGAACTGATTCCCCATCTGCTTTAATGGCCTCCAACAAAATTAAACCTCTTCATATAAGACGGAAAATTGCTCGATTAATGTTTCTTCACTCACTCATCCAGGGAAAGTTTGGAATTTCACTTCACCTTATGTTACACCTTCGACTACACGAAAAACCCGTCACCAACATTCCCATGCCCTAACACCATATTTTGCATAAACAAACTCGTTTAAATACTCTTACTTTCCGCGCACAATAAACGATTGGAATGCACTGCCCGAACAGATTGCATCAAGTGATAATTTTCAAAATAATCTTAAAAATGAATTCTTGTGTGCAGATTGATGTGTAATGTATTTCCTTTGAATTGTGTATTTCCTCATTTTTGTCATGTGTAAACCTTTTGACTAAGTAATAACTTATGGCGTTTGTAATTATGCCTTATCTGCCCTTCCTGCTTGGACCACATGAGGTCTGCAGTATTATGTAAATAAAATAAAATAAAAATTAACATATGCCCGGGATCTCTGCCCTCTTTAAACATCCTACGTGACGCCACGGAGAAAATTCGAGATATCCTGATACCCGCTAGGTGCCGTGAAATTTAGCTCCAGATCAAGAATGAACTGACCGATTTGATCATGGAACATTCGTAATTCAATTTCAAACCTTAGTTGACGACAGAGCCTCCTTCTATGTATAGTTGTCTTTCTACCTACGCTCAATATCTATTTGTAATCAGCTTTTTTTTTTTAAACTATCTGCCTGAAACCGCAAACCCCTCCCATCGTTGTTTACCCCATGCAATATTCCTCGTGTGGCTCACCGTTCCCTTGTGGCAGTAAGTGAGGGGGTGCCTGCTGTCGTTGCGGCCGCCGTACTCGTCGAACACGCCGTACCTGAAGTGGGCCCACTCGTGCACGAACACGTACGCTGCGAATGTGTTAGCGTCTTTCTTAATCATACATTTAAGCATAAAATGCTGCTTGGAACTTGGCACCAGAACGGAGGAGAAAATAGAGCTGAACCTAAGCTAACACTGGAGAAACTTCGAGTTCACCCTCTCTGCCTGGTGCCTACCTGCTGCTCTGCCACAGGAGCTGCTCTCGTGTCAACGTAGCTTCGTCGTGTTCTCGTGGTGGTAAAAGCCAGCGGCGGCGCGAAAGAAGTACTGCCGTGCAGCCCGAGAGGCGCAAGCGCCATGAGCGAGCCGAGATCACTGCGCATGCCCGCGAGAGTTGAATTATTACGTAATGGGCGCGCTGCCTACTAGGCATCCGGGGCGCCCTCCATTACCACGACCAGCAATCACCTCTGGTTACGCAGGTCACCATATAAACAATAATTTTAGCTAATTTTCACTCCACCGCTAATTTTCGCTGCATGAAAAAAATTCTCGCTTCCTTGCCGGATTCTGCGACGGAGCAGCGAAGACATCTGAATGGCTGAAAGTCTGTGATGCACAGACTGACAGCACACATGGTCTAGCATTATTCCAAAATATTTTTCCTTGGGTTACTGCGCGCACTGGAGGACCCGTGTGCTCTGCAGCTACTTTTCGATGTGCCTCAGTTTGAGTGACGCGTCGCAATCTCATCCTCTCGGCCGTGTTACGACCTATCTTGAGACCCGCGATGAAAACGGTGGTGGATTCAACAGCGGAAATTTCGAGAGGTCGTTTGACCTCAAGATGACCCCACCAAAAAGAACGACCAGCTGGGAAATGGTCGATGGAAGCTCTTCCCACGCTCGGCTCGGTGCCAACGACCTTTTAGAAGGACCGACGACAGGGGAAGAAAGGATGCTCCTCGTCTGAGAAGACCCGGAACGAATCAGAGGAAGCCAGCGCAGCTGCGGCTGCGACGTCATCATGCCACACCTGTGTTCGATGGACGCGAGCTGCCAACAGTATGGTTGCCTCGCAGTACGACAGAGATGCGGACTTACGTTTCCTCCTCGCCAGTTCCCACGGGTGGGCTCTACAACAGGTGTCTTCGTTGGCTGTGTTGTGTAGTGCCGATCTTTTGTGTCACGATGAATTGCCGCCTGGTGAAAGGGCGGAGCCTTGGGCTATTTAACCTGCGCCCAAAGTGAGCACGAAGGCTCTGAACCTTGGGTAATAGGTTCTTCCAGTGGCTCTGAGCCTTGGGTAATAGGCTCATCCAGACGCTCGACGCTATGAACTGCTAACTTTTGATTCCTTGCTCTTCTTTTGTAAATTATGTAAATAAGTGTCTTAGTGTCTTGCCATTAAACCTGCTTGTTTTCGCATTTCCAACCTTCGAAGCTTCAGACCGTTCCTCATTCCGGACAAGCCCCCTTGGTGATGCAACAACTGGCCACGCTACCTCGAGCCATAACAGCCGCTTCAACCTTCCTTTCGCCTCTTTAAGCCGCCGTGGTGGCTCACTGGTTATGGATCTAGGCGGCTGACCCGAAGGAGGACGGGTCGATCCCGGCCGCGGTGGTCGAATTTCGATGGAAGAGAAGTTCTAGAGGCCCGTGCAGTCTGCGATGTGAGCGCAGGATAAAAACCTCCTGCTGGTTAAAAATTCCCGAGCCTTTCACTACGGCGTCCCTTACAGCCGGAGTCGCTTTAGGAGGTTAAACCCCCGTAAACCATGCACCACAACCCTTTCGTCACTTTGCTGCGCGCATCGATTGTCTGGTTTCTGCTACACTGTATGTTCAGCAGACCACAGACGGATAATTTCGTCCCGTTTTCGAGCGAATTCTTCGTAACAGTGTAATACTCATTTCGGCGGCATGACGGCTGCATCCTGACTGTGGCTTCCTACCCTGTCCTGACTGCACACATACACGAGCGTGGTACGAGGAACGCACCGGCGACCCGCCACCCGTCAGCAGAGGGAATAGAAGGACTCCGGGTTAGTTATGGCTTTGGGGGATAGTGTTCGGCGCGCGCAAACTGGCACTCCGCTTTCTCTATCCCCTTTACAGAGAGGTTCCCCTATTCTTAAGCGCCCTGGTGCAACCATCCTGCCCATCTATCCTAAATGCCTCCTAAACACATCCGCAGCAGCTTAATGTGCTCTCAGTGTTTCTTTTTGCTCTTCTGACTCTGCCCGCCTCCTCTCTACCACCATGGCAGCATCTTTTTCACCGTCCCTTCTTCACTCCTCTCCCCTTCACAAGACTCGGATGTTGCTACGCGAACACACGCGCCTCTGCTCGTCTTCCTAGGCGACAACAGCCATCGTCGTAAAAGAACTAAAAGTGGAAATATTGTGTCGAAAACTACTTCAAATACCTGGGTTAAGCCATCTCTTGGCCGTAGAGTTGTTGATTGTGGCCAGGAATCCGGGGGTGAGCTGGATAAAGTCTCCCGGGCGGCCACACGGCTTCACCTGGTGTGTGAATGGCTTGTCGTTCTGCCCCGTGGGCATGTCGACGCGCACGTCGCTCCTGTAGAAAGCACTCGACGAAAGTGGTCGGGTGCCATTTCTCTTCTGCCATGTCTTCGGAACCTCGATGGTGACGTGTTTGAAGTACACACGCCCACTGGTGGCCTTGTGCAGGAACTCGGTTGAAGAGCGGAACAGCCCCTGCGTATTGTCATCATGCTCACGGCATGTACTCATCCCAACGCAATATATTAAATCTCAAAACTGTCCGTGGTTGCTAATCAGTCACGCCCCTATACTCCGTTTCATACATAGCAGTCAACGCAGCGAAGGCTGCGGCGCCTGTTCGCGCTCCTCGTCCGCATCGTAATGTATTGCGTCGAAAGTGAAAATGGTAATAAACTTAGAATTAAAGTAAATGTTGGTCGATATTGTAGTATAATAATAAAAGTGTTTTATTTTGCAAAAATATTGCTTTTTCTTTCATGTCCTTCAAAACAGAGTGAATTAGTTTCCTGGGTTTTTTCCGACTCCTCCTGTATCAGGTTTTCGCAGCTAGGCCGACCGGTGATGTCGTCTGCTTTCGTCTTTCGGCTTCTGAGTCTGCGAAAATGGTATCGCTATCTCCTACTCGCTTGTTTCCTTCGCCCACTGCGGCTTCAAAAACATCTCCTGCTCGCCTATTCTCCCAGCTGAAGTTTCCAAAAATCTCGAAAGACTCCAAGCAGGTGATTGTCAACGTTTACTCTAGCGTAAGGAAGCGCTTCCCGGAGAAGGTTATGCCTGAAGTTCTCAAAACTGTGGGCGAGATGATCGGGGTGAGCCCTCGGACAGTTGCGGGAATAAGATCACCGCAGAAACGATCTAGCAAGGTGACAATATCTAGCTCTCGCAGTGTTAAATATGAACGCTTTGCACTCAACGCCATCCGACTCAAGTTACATCGTATGTATGCCGTACACTACACTGCCTTTTCCCTTCGAAACAAGTAAACAGCGCTGTGTTCAAAGTAGGTATTAGAGTATTAGAGTTTGACAGTTTAGGGTTTTTACCTAACGAAGCTTTTAATAAAAATAAAAATAAATAAATAAAAACAGCCAAGCCGGGAGTCGAACCTTGGCCCCTTATTAAATGGACAGGCGCGCGCTTGGTACCACTCAGCCACGTCGCGAGCCGGACGGATACATTTCGCTTGTTTTTGGCCGCGAACTACTTGCGTGCCTTTGGCAGCGTTGACTCCTATGTATGAAACGGAGTATAGAGTCTTTCCCTTTATTGTGGCGTGGCATGCACCTTACCTCTACATTTTTCTTATCCTTATTTTGCTCCTTTTTTATCTATCTCTCGCTTTTGTTGCTCTTAAGTTGCCTGGCTTGGCATGCACATTACTTCGAACAATATTCTTGAGTGGCGCGACAACATGCTCGGCAGATTGACTTCGGGAGGATTAAAACAGGTGGACTGAGCACAAGTTGACAGGGTCGCCCATCTGCTATCGTGATATAGATGGACGGACGCATGCTGTTCTCGTGAACAGGACACCTAATTCTATCGGACTGTTATTATTTTTCAAAAAAGAAAAGAAACGCATCGCGGCAGGCTACAAAAATTGGATGTGTGCTTATCTAAGGTTAATCCTGGATATCTCGAAGCGAAAAGTTGCGGTGATCCTTATCATTTAGCTTATGGTTATTCTTTATGATAACTTCTGTATCGGTAGTATCACGCTCTTCTCTTTCCATGTTGAATGCGCACGCCTATTCTCTGGCAAGCGGTTGTATAGTCGGCCTCCGCGATAAACACGCGCTTGCGGGCGAACGTCAAACGATGACGCATGGCGCGGCAGCGTGCGCCTGTTCTATGGGCAAGCGCGCCTCCTTTCAAGTGCGCACGGCTGCGGCGAGAGGTCAAACGGTGGCGAGGAGGAGAAGCGGCGGCGCACATGCGCAGTAGCCTGCGCCCTGCGTGACATCACTCGTGCTCCGGCATACGCCAGCTCACGCGAACCGCGGTGTTCACTAGCGTAGTGAAGCTTTTCGCTTAAAAACAGCATACCAAATGACTGAAACGTGCCCAAAAAATCATTTGAATAATGAAGCGCTTAGTGTATCAAAAAGCGCGCTTGAAAATCTACACGGGATTCGCCATAGAACGCATCTCTAAGACAGAGAGAGATAGAGAAAAGTGGTAGAGGAAGGGCACGGATATTAACCAGAATGGTGTTACGGTTGGCTACCCTGCACAGAAGGAAAGGGATGATGGCGGCGTGAAACGACAACAGGAAGTAGAGAAAAGAGTCCGTAGCAAGCACATGAAGCAGTGATAAGCGCGTTTAAAATCAGAAGCCTCCACAGCTGTAGCCTGCGCACCGACCATGACGGCTGGCGAGCGCTGTGACCTGAGCAGGGTACATCTACCGTCCTTCTTCGCTTAAGACGCAGCGCAGATGTTCCTCCGTGCAGGAAGGCTGCTTGCCGTTGCGGTTGATAATGTAGATGACAGAGAGATGTATCCGCACTCCTCGGAACGATGAGGCTGGAGGTGCAATGGACTGGACTAACATATCAAACATTTGAAGGCATTTTGTGCAGCTGGTGTGCCAAAGCTGGAAATCAGCACACGATGGCATTCACGAGAGTCGTCAGCTTTGCAATTACTTGCACGTGTACAACTTGCACGGGTACCTCGGCTAGTGTCCGACCAATAGGAGGCTTAGCACACTGGGTGAGCTGTGACTGGGCCTCTTCGGTTATCCTCCTCTGGCTGCCCGCGGGCTGCCAGCCGGCAGCCAGACTCGCCAGGACGATTTTGTGCTGGCAGCGCTCGGTCAACTACCAGACGACGGAGAAGTGGTATGGTAGCGGGAAGCTCATGCCGCCATTTTTATATGGACTAGAAGGACCGCGGTTCTTCATGCGAAGTTTTGCGGGATGCAGATTCTCTCTAGTTTCGACTAGGGTATGGTGCATATCGTCTGTGTCGCCTGCAATGGCACCTTTTGCGGTAATTATCGCTGTTTATTGATGTGTTTTGCATGCGGATGCGCGATCGTACATCGATCGACCACCTCGCAAGCACAAATGCTCGCTTCACATTACGACCGCATACTCTTGATTCACATAATAATTCGCCTTTTAATTTCGTGCGCCCGGCTGATATTGCGATGGTGTTTGAGGCCTTTCACGAGAGGAGCCGCAGATTCCAGGACCGAGTACGCGCTCAGAGGCGCGCATACAGGTTTTGCGAGGTGTTACATTTGAGCCCGGTATGGTCTTCACTGTGTTCGGCGCAGAGCAGAGGGGGATGTGCTTTGAGAAACGCTGGACTGAAACTAGTCTTTCACTAAAAGCACTCACGAGCATATTGCTCGGGGCATCTCTGCGGGCATATATGTGTCCACACGGTTACTTACGGCAGCCGATCGAGGCGAGCGCCGATCCTGTCGTCGCCAACTGTTGTACAGCTTGATCTTCGCTTCATCTACATATGCTTCAAATATCTGAGAGGTACTTTAGGCATGCATCTCCTCGCGTTTGGCTCATTAAATAGATAAAAAGAATCTGGCAGCGCTGATTATGCAAGCACACGCCATACGTTAGGCGCCGACACGCAGGGATTGATTGTGGCGCCTTTCATTCCAGTGCCAGTTCTCTGTGGTAAAGCTGTGGCATTACCGATACTATACGCAGCCAGATTTTTACAGTACACCTACTTGTCCTAGATTAAGTTCAGCAAGCTGATATGCACTTTTGTCGAGATTATGCGCGCATTCCTTGCCCGCAGCAAAAGCCGGCGACCGACAGACTGCAGTTGAACGGAACGCATCCCAATTCTTTTCTGATTACAGCTTACAGGAAACAGTTTTCGAGCTTAGAAATCGCAGCGACCACAGCAGAATCATGCAGGGTCGATCGTCTGCGGTCATACCAGTCATACATACTGCGTAGTAAACAAACGCGCGATAATCCGAGAGTACGGCGGGTCGTTTGATCAGCAGCGCCCGAGCAATTTTCTCTCCGATGAGGTGTCGAGTGAAACATGTTTGATTGCGGTTGCTCATCGCATGCTTTGAGAATTGCTCGAAGCTTACACACCACACACTGCACCGAAGGCCCACGCTCGCATTGTCGTCGCCGATGTATACTGGTGCGAGCACGATCAGCTGTTTGTTCTGCAGTCTGCGGCGGCCCTCAATAACTTCAGTTCGTTGTTTTTGATCCCAAGCAGCCTATTTCTGCCGTGCGCAGCAGTGAGAGACAGCCGAACGCAAAGCTACGGGGCTACGAAGAGCAACTGCCCTCCGTGATCCGCGCCTTGCTTGGCGCCGTGATTGCCGGCTGGCTGGTTCCAGTGGCCGCCAGCCCATGTGACCATGATGCGTTTTCCTGTCAGAGGTCAGCTTTCTGGCAGCCAGCGGGCTACCGGAACGGGGTAAATCAAAGAGGCCAACTGTTCCATTACAGAGGGTGGGCACCACTTCGGGAGCGATAGCCAAGTGACTTCCCGGTTCCGCCCTTGGGTAGGAGTTGGGCTTTGTGCTTCATAGCGATTGGCTCCGGATTTTTGGGGGCGCAATACATGCTTGGTCACTGCGGGTCTGTGGAGCTTGAGCAGAGATGGCCAAGGCCCGTCTACGACCACCGTCCTTCCATTGCCAGTCATATGGGTCCCGTTCTTTATAGTGGCATGCTGAGGGCAAGGACAAGTTGCAGAAATCATGGACCATCCTTCCGAACGGCCACAGCACTCCTAGAAGACCTCTCACGAGGGTGTCAACGTCGTCGCACCTTAGCAGCGGCACCTTTTCGTGTGGAATAGTCTCGTCTGATTCGCTCTATCTCCCGTTAATTTTTCAAGCAAGGACAATCTTTTGAGGCACTTTCATGAGCACCGTGGCAATTGGCAAACTTTAGTACTCTTTCTGGCAAGCATCACCGCTGTGTGGATGAGAACAGCATGGGCACATGATGGAGAAATTTCACATACTACTCTCGTGTCCAATTTTTATGCATTTCCGGCACTCGACATCCTTCGGAACGAAAGGCTTAAACACATGCGGGAAGTGACTTGATTATCATGGTATTTATTCGAATCGGTTTTTAAACCCATGCCAAAAACAATGCGCCGTGAAAAAAATGCTCCGACGGGACACGGGGGGAAAGGGGGAGGAAAAGCTCCTTACCTTGATGTTGTCAATGATGGACTCGTCCGGAGGAACATTGTCGCTTATGGATACCCAGAGTTCCTTGTAGCCCCCATCTGCCTTGTCGATGTCGACTGACACCGCTGTGGTTAACAAAAGCAGTAGAACGTGCGTAAAACCGAACATCTCGCCCACTTTCACGTCGCCCTCAGTGCACCTGGAAAGTATTAAAAAGAAATATTTAAAGGCATAACAACCAAAGCTGTCCTGTTTCAACTGTGTAGCAATGATTTTAGATTGGAGAGAGCCAGAGAGTGCCATTTTCTCCCCCTGTTTTTTAATCCTGTCTCCTGTTAGGTTGGATAAAAACTGACTGGAGGCCGAAATTTATCCCCATAGACAGGTTGAGCAAAGATGTGCTTTAATTAGGTGTTTGCCCATATTTCCTGGTTTTTATTTTAGACAGGTGTGAAAATGAAGTTTTTTTTGGGGCTCAGTACCAGCGCTGGTGCTCTGTAGGGAAGAATCGAAGGTGTCTTCATTCTCGTGGTGCTCATCGTTTCCCAGAGAGCACTTGCAACAAAGCTAGGCACGAAACCCTTCAGTCACGAAAATGTGTAGGCCCCTAGCGGTGCGTATTCTTTCCACTCTCATAATTCACGCATTTATCGATAACTGACGATTACCTTCGTAGAATTGCTCTCTTCTGTACGAACTAAGCGTCACTGAATGGGCCGAAAAATTTTCTTACCAGTGCCTTACTTTGCAGAGGAGTATTAAGGCAAGTCCCTTTCGCAGGAGAAGCCATCGCATGAACAGATTTTAAATTACCGGCTCCCGCAGTCTTCATTAAAGGCTGCCTAATAGTATAATGTGTTTTAGCAAATTTTGGGAGAGTTCAGAAAAACGTTTCTCGTTAAATTTCAGCCACGAGGCTCTTCGGAGGCAAATATAAAGGTTTCAGTAGACAACGCAAACTTTCTTTAATGATCACCTGTGGACACTGTTTTCGATGCCTTGGTGATTGCTGAGGGCTCAGCATCCAATAGGTGGAGTTAGGATAGTTACTGCAGGATTCCATGATCATTGACTTCCAAGACTGATTGGCGTTGTTAATTTACACTGTATTAAAAATTGGCAGAGGCTTAGCGTGGCTAAGCCCGGAAGGTTACAAGCAACTTTAGCGAATAAAGTAGTGAAAGGCGAAAGCCTGAGTGCTGCACGGAACGCCGGAATTAGCTTGAAGTGCTATTGGGGTGTCCACTAAACCACAGAGTTTGTAGGGCGCCTTTCCTTTCCTCCAAATCAACGCAGTCCACAACGCTATGTCAGAGCGCATCAATAAACGCCGGAATTGGCTTAAATTGCTATTGAGGTGTCCACTAAACCACCGAGTTGGTAGGGCGCCTTTCCTTTCCTCCAAATCAACGGAGTCCACAACGCTATGTCAGAGCGCATCAATGAACGCCGGAATTAGCTTAAATTGCTATTGAGGTGTCCACTAAACCACAGAGTTTGTAAGGCGCCTTTCCTTTCCTTTCCTCAAAATCAGCGTAGTCTACAACGCTTTCTATGTCAGAGGGCATCAATGAACGCCGGAATTAGCTTAAAGTGTTACTGAGATGTCCACTAAACCACTGAGTTGGTAAGACGCCTTTCCTTTCCTCGAAATGAACGCAGTCCCCTCGCTGACTGCCTAGGATCTGCGGCGCTCCGTGGCTAACGCTGGGACTGCGCCGCTGAACCGACTTGGTAACTCAGATTTCACCTCGGTATTACGTCCCAGACGCGTGACTACCGCCGAGACCACCGCCGAGACCACCGCCGGGACCGCCGCCGGGACCGCGCTGAAGACTCAGAATCTAGCGTAGTATTGCTTTCGCAATAAAATCAAACAAGACCGTTAACGTTACAATCCTGAAGTGTTCTGACGTGATAGTGCCTGTAAGCACATTGGTTGCGAAATACAATACACGACATGATAAAAAAAGGAGGAAAGATCCTACAATTCCCGTTGCCTTCTTTAGAACTTGTTATTCGTACTGTGAACGTAAAGTTCAAACTTGCTCTGAAAACACCAAAATGAGTGGCATCAACAAAGATTATTGGTCATTTCAGTTGTGAAACCTTCGTATGGGGGGGGAGGTGAAATACTTAATTTTAGGGAGGGTGATTTTTTGGACCGGTCCTCGTGTGAGGGGTCTTCAGTCACAATGAGGCCGTGTATTTAAATCTGGCGGTTGACTGTCCCAAAATTTGTAAGTCGCGTTTTGAAACCAATGCGCACCTTTACAAAGTGGCGGCACCTGAAAACACATGAACATGGTGGCACCTGAAACCAATATCAGCAAAACTGGTACAGGTACAAAAATGCATAAATATATTAATGGGCACTTAAATTAAAACCTGAACGAAGCTATTCGTGTCAGCGGATTTAGAGCATTGACGACGAAGTACAGCAGTTTCCATTTATATTTCCTATAGCTGGCTCATCAGCCTGTTAAATTCTATTAAAATTGCTGAACTTCCCTCTCACGATCGATATCAATTCACTAATTGACACAGGATTTATATAATTAAAGGAAGATGTCTTAAGAAAGTAATCCAAGGTATAATTTTCTGTAAAATTTAGGCTCAATGGTCGTTGAGCATAAGCATCCAAATTTAATCTATGGCGACTAAATTGTATTAATAGCTGAAAGCAAATTGGGTTAACAGATTCTTGTTAATATTTTCGGGCATGAAAGAGAGTTTGTAGCCATTAGTTTAAGCGCAGATAAGTTGAGCTTGGTGAGTTTCAAACACGGCACTAATTGCCAGATAGGGTGTTTAAGCACTCGTACAGAAAGATTGTTGACTGAATTTGGTGGGAGACGATTAGAAAACTACTACGTAAATATGTAAAAACCGTAACAGGGTGTAAACAGCACTTTAAACGCCGATTCGAAGAGGTAGAGGATGAGGACTAGAATAATTGAAAAAAATATGCGGACTCTCGGCCTCCATAAAAAAATCGATAAATTCAAGTCAAGAAGGAATTGTGCAATCATAATTCGAGAGAACGCGTTCAGTTGTTTGAAGAGAGCTTAGTTTGATAACATAGCCACACGGCCGCTTCGAAGGCCTATTTAGTTGCGAGTCTTCAAAATCAATCGCTGCCGAACTCAAAGGAGCTGAACAAATGCTACACGGCAAACTCGATTGCCGTCAAAACTTTGATCTTCTCACTACCAAGGTTTTATGGCGCAACCGTCAACGCCAATAATTTTGCACGCTTCTAAGCAAGCAGCTTGCAGGCATGCAAGAAAGTCCATTGCAAAGGTCAAAAACCAAAAGGTTATTTGTTACAGTAGAATTATTCACTCTTGAAATTGATATTGTTTTTCCTGACAAGCTGTCGATTAGCATTGATCCGCTGTTGAGGAAGCTGGTGTGGTTTAAATTTTTCTCGTTGGTAGCAATTGCATTATGCTTGTCCAAGTGTTTTTTATATCTCCCTGTCTTATGTTTTACAAAAAAAGGAGTATATTTTGATGTTTCAAAATTTTCAAAGATGATACTGCAGTGATTTCATTTCTCAGTGCCTTGCTGCAAAGACCAATACGCAGCTTTCAGGGCAACACAACTCAGTTGGCGCACAAGCTCCGAGATCAGTACTTGTGCACCACCGAGGACCCGCGGGCCGGCGTACTATTAGGCAGGCTTTGAGAACGTTGAGCTGGATCAACCGTTCCAGCTCCATGACCTCAGGGCGGCCCCGGCAAAATTGAAATGTGACACCACTCCGCCTCTGTGACAATACACTCCGCCTCCGGAGTGGTGTCACATGAAACAGATTGTTAGCCAACCTCCCTGACCCGGCTTACCCGTCTTTATTGAATTACATTAACCCAATCTGGATTGGGCAAGTGCCACTCCCCATCGAGTGGAAGACAGCCCTGGTCACTTTCATCCCTAAAGCTGGCAAGGCCATCAACACGGACGACCTCCGCCCAATCTCTCTGGCTTCCTGTGTGGGCAAACTCATGGAGACGAAGGTACGCGACAGGTTTTCAGAGTTAATGGAATTCAAACACCTTTTTGCCGACACTATGTTCAGCTTTCGCCCACACAGATCTTCACAGGATGTCCTGCTACAACTCAGTCGGGCTGTCCTCGACCCCGTCGAATGTCCTAACAATGACAAGGTCATACTCGCCTTGGATTTGAAAGGAGCATCCGAGAACGTTACCCACGATATCATTCTCAACCACCTATCTCGAACTAACTGCAGCATAAACGCCTTTCAATACATTCGGCAATCTTTGACCGGCAGACAATCTCACATTCGAATCCAGGATAAGGAACATGGCCCTTTTCATTTAGGAACCGAGGGTACACCACAGGGCGTGGTGCTCTCTCCCCTGTTATTCAATCTGGCTATGATGCACTTACATGCCCAGCTGGGCGCTGTCGCCGGTGTGCTGCATGCGCTGTATGCCGATGACATCACCCAGCGAACCACGCAGGGTTCGCTCGGAGACACTGAGGCCAACCTGTAGGAGGCGGCGACCATAGTGTACCGTTATGCTCGCCGCTGCGGCCGCCAGTGCTCGACCCAACAGTCTGAACTTGTTCACATACGCCTCTCACGAAAGTGCACAGTCAAAATCTCATTGTCTCTTCAGACAGGTCCTGTCCCTGAAAATACCGATCTCCGGGTGCTGGAGCTCTTTGTACATCAAGAAGGCGGTCCGAAACAAGATTGGCCAAACTCCGTCAGCTGGAGGACCAGGTGGGCCGCTTGATGCGCCGGGTTTCTAACAAGCACGGGGAGTTACGATGTAAGGACGCCTTGCGGCTGGCACATATATACGCAACCAGACGAATTCTATATTCGACTCCATACCTTCACCTGCGGAAGCAAGACAAGGATTCACACGAAGTCATCCTTCGCAAAATTATTAAGCGGGCTCTGGAACTCCCCGCGAACACCTCCAACAAGCGCCTCCTGGGGCTGGGCATGGGTTGGGCATTTCGGGAGCTCCGAGCAGCCCACTTGACCAACCATTACACACATCTCACGAAGACATCGTCGGGTCGCCGCCTCTTTGCCCGACTACACATCAAACAGACCACCTTCATGGAAAAGCGCGGACGTATTCCTTCCCAGTGTAGGTGCGCCCTACAGGCTACACATGCGCCCTCTTCCCGCGAACATTAGCCGTGAGGACCATAATGGCCGACAGAAGCCCTGGCCCGCCACTATGGATCGAAGCCCGGCGTATTGTGCGTGGATGCCTCCGGCCCCCACCATGGGGGATGGTACACGGCCGCAGTCGTCCACCAATCCAAAACAATGAACGGCCTTACTTGCCAAGCCCATGACATAACACACGCGGAGGAGGTCGCCATTGCGTTGGCTGCATCTGATCCCACTTCGCAAACAATTGTTTCCGAATCGCTAGGGGCCTGTCAGAACGTCGAGCGGGGCTGGTTACCGTACCTAGCTTACCGAATTCTCCAACAGTGTCTACACCGGGGACCCAGCTCACCGATGTCTCGTTTGGGCTCCTGCTCGCATGGGCCTTGAGGGAAATGCAGCTGACGTCGCCGTCCACGCGCTCTCTCACCGGGCATTCCCGTCCGGCCACGACGCTCAGGAACTCGAATTCGCTCCAGCTTACTCCTTCTAAGACATTGTTTTACTTTATCAATCTGGCTATGGTCTTTATCCTCGCCCGTGTAAAGGACTCTCAAAGGCGGAGGAGCGGGTGCCCGGTAGCTCTCAAACACTTCGACCCTTCTTTCTCGGGCAGCTTTCCCCACTGTGCGGAGAAGTCTTCGGACATCTACCACATGTTGTGGGCCTGCCCCTCCAACCCTGCTACTCTCCCTCACCCGAAGCCGACCCGGGAGGCAATCCTGCCCGACTCCTCTGACCTGCAGGCCCAAGGGGCCTTGGCCGCACGAGCCAGGGCTGCCGCCGACGCTACTGCGGTCCCGAACTAGGGACGTCCACCTATACTTGTAAGGGCTGGCCCCCTCTGGGTCAGCTCATGCATAACCTCTTCAAGTGTATCCATATATAAATGTATTCCACCACCACCAGAGAGCAGCACGGGCTCATTATAGGGCATCCATCACTGCTCATTCCCCCACCCCCCTCCCAGCCCCCGTGTTTGCAGAGAAAATTTCCCTCGGTTACTAAGGTAAGGCTGGTATTGAAAATAATTAGTGCATCATATTTTGGCTCCAGGGTTCTATGGGGCCATTTGGGGCGGGTCTTCCACTAAATAATCTACATTGGACCCTACGAGGACCATGTGGGCTAGGCCCTTTAGAAGCCACATCGGTCCCATAGCAGTTTCGGAGCGGCTAAATCAGAAGAAAACCTAATGTTCGACCTCAGGAGCTGGCAACATCTCAGAAAAATAGGACCTATGAGGGTGCTCCACGGGCCAATGACATCAATAAATGCAGGCCGAATGTGGGCAACCCAACAAGGGCCACCTGCATCGGCCCGAAGGGAGAAGTATTGGGGCTAATCAGGGCTGCCCACTAGAAGCCGGATTCGGCCTGTGTTGCAAACCCCTCATTGATCCCAACGGGGATCACATGGGCTTACTACATTGGACCTACAGGGCACTTTGCTTCATTGCCCAGTTTGTGATACATGGGAATATAGATGTGTTGAGGCGGAAAGACTTGAAACGCAGTTCCACTGTAACACTGTCAGCAAACCTATCTTACCGACAGTGCCGCCGCGGACACGGCCCCTTAAGAAATACTGTCTTTAGGTATAGAGTTAGGGTGATTCCATTTGACTGCATCAAAAGAGACCACCAACACCTAATCGGAACCCACTGCGTTTTCAAGTTCGTACCTCCGCCTCCAAGTCAGCGCACTCAACAGCTACTTCTGCCTCACTGCGATTTTGACTTCTTGTCGGAGGAGCGGACAGTGGCTCTGAGTGCGTTTGATATAATGGATTGGTGGCCGCGTGCACAGAGGATTGGGTAAATGCGGCCAAAGCAAATGTAAGTGCGGCACAAATAGGATCAGTTGAGGCTGGACACCAATTGGACGTCTGAGATGCCACCCACACGAGATGAACGCGGACAGATTGTGTGCTATACGAGTCATGGGATTCGCCATTTTTTTTTCTACTGCCGCAACTATCGCTTGTGGAAAGGCGGAATCAAAAACAGTTGCATGCCGCGCTGCCAAACTTGCGCAGCCAGACGATCTATTCTTTACAGCTCCAAATGCCTCTCGTCTATAGCTCCCGCGCTTGCTAATTAACTACAGCACTTGAACATCTTCAGCCCGCACTGATTACTCAGAGTGGCTCGCTGAGTGATCGCCAGCATGGAAACTGCACTTCTATATTGAATAACAACCAACAGGTTTGTGGCTCTCTGCGCACGTACAGCAACGAGGTCTCGATTTATAGGTCTTGGCACTATGGCTACAGCTCCAGCTGATCAGCGAGAAGATCAATGGACACAGTTTGCCTTCAACTGGGAAAGTCGGCCCCGCCAACATAGCTATATCTAATGCTCGGTGGGTATCTTCGTCCAGTCGGCTTAGCTACTAGATGGGTGAATGGCGTTTCAAAGTAAGTTTCTCTAGCGCCTCAGATGCGCTCAGATGTGGGTGTACGGCGTGGTCTCGCCGTTGTGAACGCGCCAGACAAGGAGGCATAAACGCGCTCACCGGTTGATTGGCGAAGGAGGTGCGCATGAGTAAGCCTGCCACAGATGCCTGGCCTGGTGCTCTGCAAACAATGCCGCCATTGCCGAACTGCCGGCCGTCAGTGGTCCTCATGTACTGCGGGGTGGTTCATTTGAGAGCAGCCTTACCGCGTCATGGTAATATGGTCTGATAAAGCTCCCATCTTCGGGGACAAAAACAACCGGGATGCTGCCTTACTCCACCATGGAAGAAGCAGTCAAGTAGCAAGTGGTCAAAGGAGACAGGCCGACCAGGGGGGAGCTCCCCTGGCCAGCAGAACTTGCGGATATCAGCCCACATTCACGCTTTCAGCCACCCTGGAAAGCAAGAACGCAGGAAACGAAGCAGAAAATCAAGAGATGGCGCAGAATAACCTGGTACTTAGCCGCAACACACGGGGCGCCGAGATCGCAGAGCAGGTCGAGTCGCCACGCGCTGGAAACCCCGCGATACGTGCAACGGTTGAGCTCACTTCTTCTTCAGCTTCTCTCCACCTGGCGGCCACGGCATACTGCAGTCCGCTCTATTTCGTATTTGAGCTTCGTAAAAGACGACGATGAGGGGGCAGTCCCGTTCACCTACCTTTATAGATCTGGTCTAGCGGTCTCCCCATTGTGCCCGTTCTTGCGGAGAACCCGAAACGATAGATCATTTCTTGTTGACCTGCCGCCGTTTCTCCTCTTTACGGAGCCGCCTGCTGGAGCTTCCGTTACGACAGCTTGGTCTAAGTCTGTCTGCCGGGGTTGGTCTGTCTCTTGGGGCTCCCTCCCTTGGGCACAGCAACTGGAATGTGCTCTCCGCATGCAAAACTTCCTTACAGACACTAAACTGCTGCCGTCTTAAGCTCTGCTCTTTCTCATGATCAATATTCCTCTGGAACGAAAGCTTTCTAAAACGTGGAATATTTAGCCCCGTTCTCTATTTCAGTCACCGATCTCACAGCTTTTGTTTAGCCTATTTCAATTACACATCTGAGATCCTTTCATTTATTTCCTAATTGCTATTATTATCATAATTATTTTATTTTTTCCAACCATAATTTTCTTGTTTAACATTTTGTGCACCTATCAGTTCCCGCCTGTGTCTTGGCCAATCCCCCGCAGTGGGTACGCGCCATTATCTAGAGGGCAACAACAACAACACCTGCACCGGCTGGACTTGCTAAGTCTTTATAACAGATAGGTAGCGGCGTTGGGAGTCGGTTTACGGCTGCTGTTCCTTCTCCTCCGAGGTTTCTTACCCCTTTAGACGATTTCGAGGCGGTAACCCTCACTGAGCTCTCCAACAATGTCTCGCCTTCCACCCACGGCCTCTGGCCCTGATGTTGTCACTTCTATGATTGAAATTTTGTTCCAGGAATCTCCCGCCTTCTTACTGGTGCTTATATATTTTTTTGCTCTGTTAAAGGGTCATAGATTCCAAATGAGTGGCGTCTAACAAATGTTATCTCTTTGCATCAAGTACACGGAGACAGTTATGTGTTAGATATACGTAACCCAATTTCTTTAACTTTGAATCTCGTAAAGTTATTTGAATTTTGTTGCACGCTCGATTACGGTCCGTAATTTCACAGAATGGGTTGGTGAACCCTTGCCACGTAGGTTTTACGCCACGATGCTCTGTATGGTGTGTCCATAGCGATATAAAGAGCCGCATGCAATTAGCTCGTCGCCGAAACGAATACGCAGCGCTTGTGACTCCAGATGTGCCTAACGCTTAGAATAGCGTTGAGCTTATGATAGCGCTCTTTCCCTTCTTCTCCTTCTTCTTCCCGTGTTGTGTTCGCGCCGATGATACAATTGGATCGCAACCAACTAGCCCGACAGATGGTGTTGTTCATGCAAAATTAATGCCTTTTCATTTGCTGAGCGGTTTATTACTAGATTACTTGCTGCGCTTTAAATCTCATGTGCTCATAGCTACAGACGCCTCACAGTGTGAAGAAAAGGCCGGTGTTGGCTTTTTTCCATCTCCCTTGACTGGTAATTCTCACTCCGCCTTCCCGATTACACCCCTATTTATTTGGCCGAATTTCTAACAGTAGTCTTGGCGTTGCGCAAATGAAAAAGCTCTTTGTCTTCTGTCATAATTATGACGGATTCATTACCGTTGTGTTCATCTCTCACCACGCCTTCAACATCTCAGGCACTCCGCTTACTCCAGTGCTTGATTCCACCCACGTGTGTTCGTTACGGTTGGTCTGGGTGCCTGGGCACAGAGGAATCCATTTGAATGAGGTTGCGGATACCCTGGCGACGGCATCAGCTCTGACCTCGTCTCCCGAATTCCGGCATCTCCTTTACCCGTGATGCAGTAAAGGATGGCGATCTCGCAAGCTTGACTTTCCTCCACGCGTCTACGTTGTCGCGTGCTTCACTTAAACTCCTACCTTCATAGATCTGGTCTGGCGGTCTCCCCATTGTGCCCGTTCTGCGGAGAACCCGAAACGATAGATCATTTCTTGTTGACCTGCCGCCGTTTCTCCTCTTTACGGACCCGCCTGCTACAGCATCCGTTACGACAGCTAGGTCTAAGTCTGTCAGGTGGGGTTGCTCTGTCTCTTGGGGCTTCCTCCCTTGGGCACAGTAACTGGAATGTGCTCTCCGCCATGCAAAACTTCCGTACAGACACTAAACGGCTGCCGTCTTAATTTCTGCTCTTAAGATCTCATGATCAATATTTCTCTCCAACGAAAGCTTTCCGAAACATGGAATATTTAGCCCCGTTCTCTACTTCAGTCACCGATCTCACAGTATTTCTTTAGCTTATTTCAATTACACATCTGAATTTCTTTCATTTATTTCCTAATTACTATTATTATCATTACTATTTTTTCTCTCCATCATTATTTTCTTGTTTAACATTCTGAGTACCTATCAGTTGCCGCCTGTGTCTTGGCCAATCCCCCGCAGTGGGTACGCGCCATTATTTAGAGGACAACAACAACAACAGCGCGAGAGTGTGGTACAGTTTAACACAAGGCGTGTCCGGCTGTGGCGATAGGCTAGCGGTTTAGCGCAGCTGCCTTTGAAGCTGATCTGTTCGCCCTCTCTATAACACCCTCTCTATAACATGCGGATTGCCCCAAGGCAGCATACTTGGGCCATTACTGCGTTTAATTTACATAAATTATATTCTCCACAGCACAAGTAGCGCTCATATAGTATCATATGCTGATGACACATCTTTTTTTATCACAGGTACTTCCGAAACAGACATTGAAAAACAAACAAACAGTGCACTTACTCAACTCGGCTTATGGGCCGAACCAAATTATCTGCGAATAAATTCGATAAAGACAAAAATTATGTTATTCCGTCCTAAGGGAAAGAAAATATCACATCCTATCAAAGCCGTATTCGATAACAGCCTATTGAACTCGTTGAGTCTGTAAAAACACTGGGAGTAACCTTTTCAAGCAATTTATCTTGGAATGCACACATAGAATATATTCGTTCTCAAGTTGCCTCAGCCCTGGGTATACTTGCGCGTTTTAGACACATCTTTCCAGCAAAGGTAAAAATCATGCTTTGCAATGCGTTAGTACTTTCTCATCTTCAATATTGTAACATAGTTTGGGGCACAACAGGCATAACTAATCTTCGAAAGATACATCTGCTTCAGAAAAAAGCAGTGCCATGTATTGCCAATGTACCATTATTTTCTTCTACCACTAGTCTTTTTGCAAAGTATGAAATTCTTCCCATATTCGCATTTTATACTTACAGACTACTATTAAATTATAAATCTCTATTAAAACACCCCAATAATCTCATCATTTTGCTTGCACAACTCAGAGAAAACACCAGCTGCCGTGACACGAGACATTCAAAAACCTGGTTTGCTCCAACACCAAGAGCCCACTATGTGAATGAATCCGTATGTTATAACCTTCCAACTCTGCTGAACAAACTAATCCAAGAAAATTTTGATATAACCAACAAATCAACACTTGAAATTTTGGAATATTGCCGGACAAACTCTTTTCCTGGAGTTTCAGGTGCCGTTTATTATCTTTATTTAATTTTATTTCTGGTGTCCTTTTGTGATGATTTATGACATTATCTTTTTTTGTGTGTTCGTTAATGCATGATGTGCATAAGTGGTCTGTAAAATGCTGATTTATTTTTTTTTTTCAGCAGTAAGTGATGTATTCATCTTGCCGATATATTTTTTATGTATGTACGTATGTATGAGTATAGCCATCGTCTTCCTCCTGTACTGTCGGAAACGTAAAGGAGCCGGAACCCTTTGTCAAGCTGTCACCACAGCTTTTAGTCCCGGCTCCTCCTTCGTAACAAAGGAAATAAACTTCAACTTCAACTTCAAGCTGATCTCTTCGCGCCACTTTGGGTTCGACTCCCAGTCCGGGATATTGATGTCGTTTCTTTTCAGGGGCGCGCCGGGGTAGAGGCACATACACGCACAATACACACTAGAGACGATCTTGCTGCGCTGTAAACATCCTGATTAGCACTTTCGGACTAATACGGAAGAGGAAGGTATAAACGCTCGCGTCACTGTTGTTTCTTGTTACGACGTGCACTGCCAACAAGCGTAGGTTAGATTTGGCACCTACGCTCAACCTGGAGACAATGGTGATTTCCGATTTCCCGCTGCCTGCTGCGACCAATATTTGTGTCACTTACTGAAGAACTCTACCTAGCTCACATTTCGTACGTGTCCTAACAATTAGTCGATAATACGATGTTGACAAGTACACAGGAGAGGACCGCACCTTGGGGCACTCCTCTCGCCTGTCAAAATATGTTTAAGGAAACACCGTTCGGGAAGCAGTAAAATTCTCTGTTATCCAGAAATTCAGAAATTCATGCCGCAAGGTATCTCTAAAGTCCTCCAATCTTTGTAAAAGCGCCCAGTGCTCAACGCTATCATAAGCCTTAGGCACATCTAGAGTCACAAGCGCTGCGTATTCGTTTAGACGACGAGCTAATTGTATGCGGCTCTCCATGCCGTTATGGGCACACCATATAGAGCATCCTGGCCTAAAACCTACTTGGCAAGGGTTCAACAACCAATTCTGTGAAATTAGGGACAGTATTTGACCATGCAACAAAATTACAAATAACATTACGAGATTCGAAGTTAAAGAAATTGGTTTATCTGAGTAACACATAACTGTCTCAAGTACTTGATGCAAAGAGATAACCTTTGCTAGACGCCACTCATTTGGAATCTATGACTCTTTAACAGAGCAAAACAATATATAAGCACCAGAAACAAGGCGGGAGATTCCTGGAACAAAATTTCAATCATAGAAGTGACACCACCAGGTCCAGGGGCCGCGGGTGGAAGGCGAGACAGCGTTGGAGAGCTCAGTGAGGACTACCGCCTCGAAATCGTCCAAACGGTAAGAAATCTCGGAGGAGAAGGAACAGCAGCCCTAAACTCCAACACCGCTACCTATCTCTTATAAAGACTTAGCAAGTTCAGCCGGTTATTGTTGTTGTTGTTGTCCTCTAAATAATGGCACGTACCCACTGTGGGGGACTGGCCAAGACACAGGTGGCGACTGATAGGTGCTCAGAATGTTAAACAAGAAAATAATGATGGATTAAAAACAATAATTATAATGATAATCATTGAATTGATTGCAGGTGAACGGCACTGCCCGCTGATCGTCGTCTTCTACGAAGCTCAAGTCCGAAAAAGAGCGGACTCCTGCCAGTCTGCCGTGGCCGCCAGGTGGAGGGAAGACGCAGAAGAAGTGAGCTCAACCGTTGCCCGTCTCGCGGTTGATCCAGCGCGTGGCGACTCGATCTGCTCTGCGATCTCGGCACCCCGTGTGTTGCGGCTAAGTATCAGGTGATTCTGCGCTAGCTCTTGATCTTCTGCTTTGTTTCCTCGTTCTGGCCTTCCAGGGTGGCTGAAAGTGTGAATTTGGGCTGATATCCGCAAGTTCTGCTAGCCAGGAGAGCTCCCCCTGGTCGGCCTGTCTCTCCCCTGACCACTTGCTACTCGACTGCTTCTTCCATGGTGGAGTAAGCAGCATCCCGGTTGTTTTTGTCCCCGAAGATGGGAGCTTTATCACACTATGTTACCATGATGTGGTGCAGGCTGCTCTCAAATGAACCACCCCGCAGCACATGAGGACCACTGACGGCCGGCAGTTCGGCAATGGCGGCATGGTTTGCAGAGCACCAGACCAGGCATGTGTGGTAGGCTTACTCATGTGCACCTCCTTCGCCAATCACCCGGTGAGCGCGTTTATGCCTCCTCGTCTGGCGCGTTCAAAACGGCGAGACCGCGCTGTACACCAACATCTGAGCGCATCTGAGGCGCTAGAGAAATTTACTTTGAATCGCCATTCACCCATCTAGTAGCTAAGCCGACAGGACGAAGATACCCACCGAGCATTAGATATAGCTACGTTGGCGGGGCCGACTTTCCCAGTTGAAGGCAAACTGTGTCCATTGATCTTCTCGCTGATCAGCTGGAGCTGTAGCCATAGTGCCAAGACCTATAAATCGAGACCTCGTTGCTGTACGTGCGCAGAGAGCCACAGACCTGCTGGTTGTTCTTCAGAGTAGGATAAGTGCAGTTTCCATGCTGGCGATCACTCAGCCAGCCACTCTGAGTAATCAGCGCAGGCTGAAGTTTTTCAAGTGCTATAATTAATTAGCAAACGCGGGAGCTGAAGACGAGAGGCATTTGGAGCTGTAAAGAATAGATCGTCTGGCTACGCAAGTTTGGCAGCGCGGCATGCAACTGTTTTTTATTGCACCTTTCCGCAAGCGATAGTTGTGGCAGTGGAAAACAATGGCGAGTCCCATGAATCGCATAGCACAGAATATGTCCGCGTTCATCTCGTGTGGGTGGCATCTCAGACGTCCAATTGGTGTCCAGATTCAACTGATCCACTTTGTGCCGCACTTACATTAGGTTTGGCTGCCTCTCCCCAATCCTATGCGCACACGGCTGCCAGTCCATTATATCAAGCTTACTCAGAGCCACTGTCGACTCCTCCAACAAGAAGTCAAAATCACACTGAGGCAGAAGTAGCTGTTGAGTGCGCTGACTTGGGGGCTGAGGTGCGGACTTGAAAACGCAGTGGATACCGATTAGGTGTTGGTGGTCTCTTTTGATGCAGTCAAATAGAATCACCCTAACTCTATACCTAAAGACAGTATTTCTTCAGGGGCCGTGTCCGCGGCGGCACTGTCGGTAAGATAGGGTTACTGACAGTGTTACAGTGGAACTGCGTTTCAAGTCATTCCGCCTCAACACGTTTAGATTACCATGTATCACAAACTGGGGAATGAAACAAGGTGCCCTGTAGGTCCAATGTAGTAAGCCCATGTGATCCCCGTTGGTACCAATGAGGGGTTTGCAACACAGGCCGAATCCGGCTTCCAGTTGGCAGCCCTGATAAGCCCCAATACGTCTCCCTTCGGGCCGATGCAGGTGGCCCTTATTGGGTCGGCGACCCGACGATGTCTTCGTGAGATGTGTGTAATGGTTGGTCAAGTGGGCTGCCCGGACCTCCCGAAATGCCCAGCCCATGCCCAGCCCCAGCAGGCGCTTGTTGGAGGTGTTCGCGGGGAGTTCCTGAGCCCGCTTATTAATTTTGTGCAGGATGACTTCGTGTGAATCCTTGTCTTGCTTCCGCAGGTGGAGGTATGGAGTCGAATATAGAATTCGTCTGGGCGAATGCATGTGCCAGCAGCACGGCGTCCTTACATCGTAACACCTCGTGCTTGTTCAAAACCCGGCGCACCAAGCTGCCCACCTGGTCCCCCACCTGACGGAGTATGACCAATGTTGTTTCGGACCGCCTTCTTGATGTACAAAGAGCCCCGGTACCCGGAGATCGGTATCTTCAGGGGCTGGACCTGTCTCAAGAGACAATGAGATTTTGGCTGTGTACTTTGGTGAGGGGCGTATGTGAACAAATTTAGAGTGTTGGGTCGACCACTGACGGCCGCAGCAGCGGGTATAACGGTTCACTATGGTCGCCGCCTCCTGCAAGTTGGCCTCAGTATCTCCGCGCGAACCCTGCGTGGTTCGCTGGGTGATGTCACCGGCATACAGCGCATGCAGCACACCGGTGACAGCGCCCACCTGGGCCTGTAAGGCGCATCATAGCCAGATTGAATAACAGGGGAGAGAGCACCGCGCCCTGTGGTGTACCCTTGGTTCCTAAATGAAAAGGGCAATGTTCCTTATCCTGGATTCGAATGTGAGATTGTCTGCCGGTCAAAGATTGCCGAACGTATTGAAAGGCGTTTATGCTACAGTTAGTTCGAGAGAGGTGGATGAGAATGATCTCGTGGGTAACGTTGTCGGATGCCCCTTCAAATCCAAGACGAGTACGACTTTGTCTTTGTGAGGGCATTCGACGGGGTCGAGGACAGCCCGACTGAGTTGTATCAGGACATCCTGTGCAGATCTGTGTGGGCGAAAGCTGAACATAGTGTCGGCAAAAGGTGTTTGGATTCCATTAACTCTGGAAACCTGTCGCGTACCTTCGTCTTCAAGAGTTTGCCCACACAGGAAGCCAGAGAGATTGGGCGGAGGTCGTCCGTGTTGATGGCCTTGCCAACTTTAGGGATAAAAGTGACCAGGGCAGTCTTCCAGTCGATAGGGAGTGGCACTTGCCCAAGCCAGATTGGGTTAATGTAATTCACTAGAGAGGGGTGAGCCGGGTCAGGGAGGTTGGCTAACAATTTGATTAATTTTTTCCCGAGGCGGAGCGTTGTCACATTTCAATTTTGCTGGGGCCACCCTGAGGTCATGGAGCTGGAACGGTTGATCCAGCTTAACGTTCTCAAAGCCTGCCTAATTGTACGCCGGCCCGCGGGGGTCCTCGGTTGCGCCCAAGTACTGGTCTCGGAGCTTGTGCGCCAACTGAGTTGTGTTGCCCTGAAAGCTGCGTATTGCTCTTTGGAGCAAGGCACTGAGAAATGAAATCACTGCAGTGTCATCTTTGAAAATTTTGAAACATCAAAATATACTCCTTTTTTTTTTGGTAAAACATAAGACAGGGAGGTATAAAAAACACTTGGACTAGCATAATGCGATTGCTACCAACGAGACAAATTTAAACCACACCAGCTTCCTCAACAGCGCATCAATGCTAATCGACGGCTTGCCAGGAAAAGCAATATCAATTTCAAGAGTGAATAATTCTGCTGTAACAAATAACCTTTTGGTTTTTAACCTTTGCAATGGACTTTCTCGCATGCCTGCAACCTGCTTGCTTAGAAGCGTGCAAAATTATTGGCGTTGACGGTCGCGCCATAACGCCTTGGTTGTGGGAAAATGAAAGTTTTTACTGCAATCAAGTTTGCCGTGCAGCAGTTGTTCAGCTTCTTTGAGCTCGGCAGCGATTGATTTCCAAGACTCGCAACTCAAAAGGCCTTCAAAGCGGCCGTGTGGCTATGGTATAAGACAAACTATCTCTCTTCAAACAACTGAACGCTTTCTCTCGAATTATCATTGCAGAATTCCTTCTTGACTTGCATTTATCGAGTAATACTCGATGTGGGGCTCGTTGGTGCATGTTTCCAGCAAATGGTTGTACCGCCGAAACAGACAACACACAGAAAGCTAGACGGGCCTGTCCCGTCTAGCTTTAGTGTGTTGTCTGTTTCGGCGCTACAACCATTTTCTGGAAACTTGCATTTATCGATTCTTTTATGGAGGCCGAGAGTCCGCATATTTTTTTCAATTATTCTAGTACTCATCCTCTACCTCTTCGAACCGGCGTTTATAATCCTGTTTACACCCTGTTACGGTTTCTTACATATTTACGTAGTAGTTTTCTAATCCTCTGCCACCAAACTCAGTCAACAATCTTTCTGTACAAGTGCTTAAACACCCTATATAGCAATTAGTGCCGTCTTTGAAACTCACCAAGCTTAACTTATCTGCGCGCTTAAAGTAAAGCCTACAGAGTCTCTTTCATGCCCGAAAATATTAAGAAGAATCTGTTAACCCAATTTGCTATCAGCTATTGGTTGGTTGGTTTATGGGGTTTAACGTCCCAAAAAGACTTAAGGCTATTACTTGACTCATGCATTACTTCCTAGACAGGTTTTTGACTCATGGCAAATTCAGCAGACTCGGAGGAATGCTAATGGCTCTCTGGGAACCCTTCCCTCTTCTTGCACCCACGATTTCCGGTCATTGACTTGGCTGTCAGCAATATGTGGGCTTAAAAAGCCACGCCGAATCTCGCCCGCGGTCACACTTTGGGAAGGAGCCCAAATTTTGCGCTGCAAAGAATCGTTTACCTTAGTTCCAGCTATGCGCAGAATCCTTGCTCGCTTCACGCGACGTGGAATTCCCACTCGCAGTAATACAGGGCGTACTGTCCGCTGGTATGGATGAGGGCGGCGCTGGTGAACACTCTCAAGGTTGCGCTACACGCAAACATAAAAAGCCCCCCCCCCCCCCCGTCCTCTCTTAAATAAGAAGATTAGACAGCCGCTGCCGGAGCTGTGTGAACGGACTAGAGGAGCGGACACATAATAAGGAGGTCGTGGGTTCGGATCCCGCCGGAGGCCCAGTTATTTTTCCTCTGCTTTAGAACTAATTGTCTTTAAAAGAGATTAGCCACAGTGTTCTTTTCCCCATTGATCAACACCCCAGCTTTAAAAACAAATGGAAACGTTCCTCTATGCACCTTGCTTTCGGTGGTTGTTCGTTTCCTTCATGTGTATGTCAAACGAGCTCATTTCCCTTCCCTAGCCTGCTAAACGTTTACCAGTAACCATTCCAAGTGTTTAAGTAAACCGATTAGATATATCATACGTAGGATATTTTCCACAGTCATAATACAGTATAAGAAAACAAGCATTTAAGGATGTATGTACAACGAAAGCAGTGTTCACGTTTTGGACCACTGGGAAGCAAAAGGTAACTGCCGCCTGCTATTCCTACAACCTATGCCACAGTCACCAACTGCCTGGTCTCCAGTCTGTTTTTGCCTACCTTGTTACTGAAGTCCGCATCAGTGGCGCAGAGCGTATTTTTGCTTTTACTCACTTCCCATACAAAACCTTCAAGCAAGAGTTGGTCAATCTGTCCATCATCGCTTTATGCAGGAGCGTAGCTCCGTATCATCTGAAATTTGCACCTCTAATTAGGCTTAACTACGACAAATGACTTCTTCTCTAAAATGAAATAAATTAATCTGTGTCCAGCTGTATTTTTTTCAATGAAGAAACCCCCACCTAACTCGTATTTCCTCTACACCATAATAGCATCAGACGTGGCAGTCAGCACTGTATATGCTTTATCTCTCCTGGCTTCATTAAATGTTATGACGTCTAACGTTATACATCGCTATTTCCTCGAAGAGTACTGCTCGATCGCATCTGTGAGTCGCATTCTAGCGTTATATGTTTCGAGCTTCCGATTTGAAAGACGGCCTGCCTTGAGCCAGAGCTTTAGCGCTGTCCCCTGCGGCACAGAGCTGATGGCCGCATTGATCAGTTTCTCGCAGCCGCTGGTGACAGAGGCCCGCATTTTAATCAGCGTACTCGCGTAGGAGATGCCTCCTAAGTGCCACACCAGGGAGGCTGAATGCTGTCCTGTTGAGGGGTACTAAGGATGCAGTGGCGAGTATTGATGTATCGTTTTTTTACCTCTTCCACACTGCTCTCCTTCTGTCTTTCTCTCCCGAATTCCCCTCCCTACGCAGAGTAGCATGCCAGCGATTTTTTAACGCCGGATAAATTCTCTGTATTTCATTAAAGAGTCTCTCTCTCTCTCCCCTGTTGAGGGAATGCGTTGTCGGCTGTGGTCTCCTGAGTGAGAGACTTCATCGAAGGCCTGCATTGTCAGTGGCATCTACAAACGCATTTTTCTTTCCTGTGGAGAATTGCGCGACTTTGGTTTCGAGTCAGGCGGAGCTGGCCACGCGGAACTGGCGTTCAACCCTTCCGCCTTCACTGCAGCTTTCAGCTCCAAATTAAAACACTTTGTGATTATCTCCTCCCGAAATTTCTCCTGCGACGTTATCCCTCGCAGGCTTGGAAACTACGCTATACGAACGAAGCCACGCTAGATCGTCGGCTGTGGCAACCCATGCGCAGTTTCGACTGGAAAATGCCAGATGCGTAACTAAAGTAGACGTGTTTTGTTTCATGTCGATCTGCACTCTTCACTTATCAACTTTTTCCTAAACAAATTCCCCAGTCTATCACTCAGCTACTCCGGTAATGCAATGACACCGGCAAGCATGACCAATTTGCATGACTGAAAGCAGTAACACTGATAATAAGTGAAAAGAAAGTATGCACCTATGTGGATGTAAAATGTGAATGACGGCCACTTGAGCGATACTGTAGAGGTTCTCGCCTGAGAAAAGGTCGAATATCGAGTACAGAAAAAAACTAGCGCCAATCCATGCAGACCACAAAAAAAGAACGAGGACGACACACAAGTGCTTGTGTCTCGTCCTCGTTCTTTTGTTGTGGTGCGCATGGTTTTTCGCCAGTTTTTTTCTGTAATTCAAGTACGCACCAACTAGCCCAAAAAGGGGTGCTAAGACGGTATCCCATTTTGAGGCACATCTGTTTCTCAGAGAACGAAGTAGAAAATACAACGTTTGTCCCTCTTTTAGCTTTTTGTTAACAATGATGTGCGTCTTTGGAAACAGGGGCTATTCAATGGCAACTTGCGAAAGCCTTTAATATTGAGCCGGGACATCTTAACAGCTCCCCTTCGGACTATGGGCAAGTATGGCATTAGACTAGTCTTCTATCAAACATGGCGCCAGGATGCAGTTCCTCATATAGGGCTTCAGTTCAGGGAAAGTCTTAGCAATGTAGGATACGGTAGGTACAGCGCGAATGGCGGTGATGCTTATCTGTAGGTAATTAAATAGATACATCATACCGACGGCCCAGAACGCCACAGCGACACTTCGGTAAGCAGTTGAATTGGAGGGAGAGATCGGTGGTGTCCTGCCCAGAAACGAGCAGAGAAGGAACCAGAGGAGTCCTGGTCGGTGTGGATGGGTATCTCGGATAAGCAGCAAGTGCCACCTAGCGTGCAAAATGAGCGCCATCATTGGCCCAGAGGCCACGAGAGACAGGAGGAAAAAGAGCAGGGATTCCCAGGAGTGAACAAATTTGATTTCTACGGCTGTGTGGCGGTGTGTAAAAAAAAAACCAGTGTGATAGTAGTAGGTGTACTGAAACAGGAACCCGTAACGTAAAACACTGCTTGGCACCGGAAGAACTCTAAAATATAAAGTCTTCGAGTGCACTGCTTCTAAGGACCCAGGTTCTGCGAAATCAATTGTATTGTTCAAATTTCTATAAGCATCAATCAACGCCAACGCGTGAGGGCTTTTCGTAAGTTCCTTGCGCTTTAGGGACTGTCTTTCCAAGAGAGTGATTGGTGCTCGGTACGTGTGCCCTTTCGGCATTATCTTTTGTGTAGTCCGACCGCGGGCGAAAGCGTCAAGGCTAGAAAAACATTCCAGAACACACACCTTTGAACTGGTCTAGGGGTGCACTGATCTTCCGAGGTCCAACGATAAAAACCTGACAGAGACGAGTTGATAACGAACGCAGAGTTTCTTCATCGTGAGACTGAGAAGAAATAAGGAGGTTGATGCCTGGGTGTTTAGGCAATTTCATAATCCGTTCTTGATGTTCTTTGCGTGTTTTAGATAAGTACGTTACCTATACTAGCCTCTGCGGGGTCATAAAAGGAAGCTCTTTAATTACTGATGTGTCGCACCTCTCACCGTAATACAAGTAAAGCTGACACTCTATTCTGCGGTATTTCAAAGCCAGGAACTTAAGGGGAATGGGCAACTCATTCACGTGTGCGTGAAGCCATTCAAGCTATTCA